>NC_057813.1:422316288-422621923 GCF_018294505.1 Triticum aestivum | reverse complement strand
CAGAACTTTGAGATGAAGGACCTTGGTGTGGCTGATGTTATCTTGAACATCAAACTACTGAGAGATAATGAGGGTGGGATCACACTTCTGCAATCCCATTATGTTGAGAAGGTGTTGAGTCCTTTGGATATTCGGACTGCAAACCATCTCAAACACCATATGATTCTAGTGTGCTGATTCGAAAGTCTAAAGGCACAGCTATAGATCAATTGAGATACTCTCAGATTGTTGGTTCACTCCAGTATCTAGCGAGCGCAACGAGGCCTGACATCGCATTTGCTATTAGCAAACTGAGTCGATTTGTTTCCAAACCGGGTGATGTACATTGGCGTGCTCTTGAGAGAGTTATGCGCTATCTGAAAGGTACTATGAACTATGGACTTCACTATACCGGATACCCGTCGGTACTTGAAGGGTATAGTGATGCGAATTGGATCTCTGATGCTGATGAGATGAAGGCCACAACTGGGTATATGTTTACTCTTGGAGGTGGTGTTGTTTCCTGGAAGTCTTGCAAGCAAATGATCTTAACAAGATCGACAATGGAAGCAGAATTAACAGCATTAGACACATCGGGTGGCGTAGCAGAATGGCTTTGAGATCTGTTGATGGACTTGCCAGTGGTTGAGAAGCCGGTTCCAGCCATCCTTACGAACTGCGACAATCAAACAGTTATTGTCAAGGTGAAGAGTTCAAAGAACAACATGAAGTCCAACAAACACATAAGAATGAGATTGAAAGCAATCAGAAAATTGAGGAACTCCGGAGTGATAGCGTTGGATTATATTCAAACGGCTAAGAATCTGGCAGATCCCTTTACTAAAGGGCTATCACGTGTTGTGATAGATAGCGCATCAAGGGAGATGGGTATGAGACCCACATGAGTTGCCATGGTAGTAACCCAACCTATGTGATCGGAGATCCCGTGAGGTAGGACCTGGGAAAACAAGCCGGTGGTGAACTGAGGAGAGTAACTTTACTAACCCACTCCGTTGGAGATGCAATACTCTCGAAAACTGTATGGAAGGATGACTATTGTCTTAATGTGTTGCAAGGCTTATATGTATAAGCAAGATGCTATCCTACAGATGATCTTTGGAGGAACACACCTATATGAGCCCGACTGCTGGTCACAGTCTATGAGATTGGGGTGATCTCTAGCAAGCTCATGAACAGGCCAGGAGTGTGACTAATATGCTCCACCCGGGGGGTCGGCCTTCGGTAGCCTCGTATCAGTGAGACTTATGGTGAAACTTCTTGACGCCAAACTGACAATTCAAGGCATAGTCCATTGTTCAGTTGTGAAGGAGTGTAACTACTTGGTCTAGGTGGAGCTCAACCTTAATCGGTCTCCACTGAGACGCCGGTATATCAAAACAGCGTTTGAAACAAAGGACAAAGTGGCCCCCTGAGATCTGGTGGGGGATTGTTGAAATATGAGATGGGCCTAGAGCCCATTTGACAATTTTATATATAATCTCTAAGGGCCCATGTAGGTGGCATGACAAGGTGGTGGGAAGTTTAGTCCCACCATGCTAGTGGAAGGAGAGTTGGAGTGGTTTATAAGGGATTCTCTCCCTCATGCTATTGGAGCTTGAGAAGAAAAGAAGCCCTCGCGCACACCTCCTCCTCCGCTCGCCTCGCCAAGCCAAGCCTCGTCACGACGCGCCGTGGGTTGCGGGATTGAGCCGAGCCAAGCTCACTCCTATGCGCTTCTTTTTGCCAGTCAGGAACGGAGAGTCTTTGACAGGTAGGGCCACGATCTGAGACATTGGATCATGGGCTACCTACTTGGACGTGGGTTCAGCCCACGTCTCTCCATGCGTGGCCGCACATATATATGTGGGGCGCTGCCAACCCTAGCCGCAGCGAAAATAGAACGCATCTCCGCCTCCACGCACATGTCGTTCCTCTACTGCTGCTGCCGCCGGCGATTCCGTCCCGTTCACCACGTACACAGTTGACGGGAGAGCAGGCCTCCGAAACCCCGCCTCTCTGGATCCTGTACGGGAGAGGGGCGATTAGGTTTTTGGGTAGCGACTACGCGACTGCTCGCTCCTATTCATCTACGTCTGCATCACCTTCGTCATCGCCATGTCGACCGACGCCGACCGTGCCGCCGCTGAGAAGGCCGAGGCCGACAAGAAGGCCGCCAAGGATGCCGCGGCTGCTGCCACCGTCACCGCCGCCGCGTGGCCGATTGGAGGGTATACATCGCTGATCCCTATCGTGTTTCTTTCTGTTGTAGCAGTACTAGCGATATGCGTAGATGTTTCTACTATGTTCATAGTACATGCTCTGTTAGATCGTAATCAGTGTGTTATCAATGTTGTTCATGTCATGCTAATGATTTATTCATGGATTAATTTAATCGAAAAACTGCCTATTTTCTCATCAATCCAAAAACCTAAGGTGTGTACGAGTTTTTTGAATTCTGGTTTTGCTGTTGCACTGAAACCATCCCCGTTTACGGGGACGTATTTTAAGCGTTGGCAGACTAAAACCACCTTATGGCTCACGACCATGAACGTGTTTTGGGTCGCCGGTGTGATTCCCATAGGAATGATCGCTCCTGAACAGGAGAAGGCGTTCAAGGAGGCCACTTTCGTGTTCCTCGGGGCGGTTCTGAGCGTGACTGGAGATAATCTGGTTGACGCATATTTGCATATGCGGCCTGCCAAGGATTTGTGGGAGGCGCTCGAATCTAAGTTCGGGGCTGTTGATGCAGGGAGCGAGATGTATATTATAGAGCAGTTCCACGATTACAAGATGGTTGAAAGCCGTCCTGTATTGGAGCAGGCTCATGAGATAATATGCATTGTTAAGGAGCTTGAGCTTCTTAAGTGCGAGTTACCGGGCAAGTTTGTCGCGGGCTGCATAATCGCTAAGCTCCCCAATTCCTGGAGGAACTTTGCCACCACTCTAAAAAATCAGAGGCGTGAATTCTCTGTGGAGGATGCCATTGGCCATCTGAGTGTTGAGCAGAATTCAAGGGCAAAGGACTCGTACGGAAAAGGGGTCGAAGGAACTTCTGTGGCCAATATGGTACATCAGAAGAACTCCAATTCCCACAAGCCCAAGGGAAAGAACGGTGTCCAACAGAATGCCGACTTTAAGAAGAAGGGTAAGAAGACCTTCAAGAAGAACAAGAAGGATGAGGGCTGCTTTACTTGTGGTTCGGTTGAACATTGGGCCAACAAGTGCCCAAACAAGTACAAGAAGCAGGGCAGGACTCCAAGTCTGTCAATATGATTGTGAGCAACAATGAGAGTGGTGCATCTGGGTACGGTAATTTATTTGCTGTATTTTCAGTTTGGTGGGTCGATACAGGTGTAGGTGTTCATGTGTGTGCTGACATTTCATTGTTTTCTTCTTACCAGGCCACAGGTCACGGGTCCGTACTGATGGGGAATGGCGCGAGTGCTTCTGTTCTTGGTGTTGGCACGGTCGATCTGAAGTTTACTTCGGGAAGGATCGTGCAGCTGAAGAACGTGCAGCATGTCCCCGCCATCAAGAAGAACCTCGTTAGTGGCTCCCTTCTATGTAGAGAAGGGTTTAAGTTGGTATTCGAGTCTAATAAATTAGTTGTTATGAAATATGGACTATTTGTTGGAAAGGGTTATGAATGCGGAGGCATGTTCCGCCTTTCTCTTGCAGATCTATGTAATAAAGTCGTGAACAATATTCATTTGAGTGTTAATGAATCTGAAGTCTGGCCTTCACTTCTTTGTCACATTAGTTTCGGTGTTATGACGCGGCTAGCAAAATCGAATTTAATCCCGAGTTTCACTTTAGCCAAAGGTTCTAAGTGCCATTCGTGTGTGCAATCTAAGCAACCTCGCAAGCCTCACAAGGCAGCAGAGGAGAGACACTTGGCGCCACTTGAACTCATACATTCTGATCTTTGTGAGATGAATGGTGTGTTGACTAAAAGTGGAAAGAAATATTTCATGACTTTGATAGATGATTCCACTAGATATTGCTATGTGTATCTGTTAAATACGAAAGATGAGGTTCTACACTACTTTAAAATCTATAAGGCACAAGTTGAGAATCAACTCGAAAAGAAAATTAAACGAGTCCGGTCAGATCGTGGTGGAGAGTACTTCTCGAAAGAGTTTGATGCCTTCTGTGCGGAACACGGTATTATTCACGAGAGGACGCCTCCCTACTCACCCCAGTCAAACGGGGTTGCCGAGCGGAAAAACCGTACCCTAACTGATTTGGTTAACGCCATGTTAGATACGTCGGGTTTATCCAAGGCATGGTGGGTGGAGGCTATAATGACATCATGTCATGTCCTGAATAAAGTTCCGACAAAGGATAACGAGATCACTCCTTATGAGAAGTGGACCAAGAGAAGGACAACACTCTCGTACTTACGTACTTGGGGCTGCTTGGCGAAAGTTAATGTGCCGATCCCCAAAAAGCGTAAGCTTGGACCAAAGACTGTGGACTGTGTTAATTTGGGCTACGCTATGAATAGTGCTGGCTATAGATTTCTAGTAGTGAAATCTGAGGTACCTGACATGAAGGTCGGTACAATTATGGAGTCTAAGGATGCTACATTCTTTGAGGACATTTTCCCCATGAGAGATGTACAAAGCACTTCTAGACAGGAATCTGAGGAGACTCCTGAACCTGCCATTCCGATGGAATATTATAAACAAACACATGATGAAAATCCTGAGGAGGATAATGAGGAAACCCTTGGTAGGGGCAAGAGACAAAGGACTGTAAAGACCTTTGGTGATGATTTCTTCATATACCTCGTGGAGGATAATCCCACTTCTATTTCAGAAGCGTATGCATCTCCAGAAGCTGACTACTGGAAGGATGCGGTCCGTAGCGAGATGGATTCCATCATGGCTAACGGGACTTGGGAGCTTACTGAACGTCCTTATGGTTGCAAACCATTGGGATGCAAGTGGGTGTTCAAGAAGAAGCTTAGGCCCGATGGTACGATAGAAAAGTACAAGGCTAGGCTTGTGGCCAAGGGCTACGCCCAGAAAGAAGAAGAAGATTTCTTCGACACTTATTCACCTGTGGCCAGACTGACCACCATTCGAGTATTACTCTCGTTGGCGGCCTCGCATGGTCTTCTCATTCATCAGATGGATGTTAAGACGGCTTTCCTGAACGGAGAGCTAAAGGAGGAAATCTATATGCAACAGCCTGATGGCTTTGTGATGGATGGTCAGGAAGGAAAGGTGTGTAAGTTGGTGAAATCTTTGTATGGCCTGAGACAAGCGCCTAAGCAATGGCATGACAAGTTTAATGAAACGTTGACATCTGTTGGCTTTGTTGTTAATGAGGCCGACAAATGTGTATACTATCGCTATGGTGGGGGCGAAGGAGTTATACTGTGTTTGTATGTTGATGACATACTGATATTTGGGAACTAATCTCAAGTTGATCGAGGAGGTTAAGTCTTTCCTATCTCAGAACTTTGAGATGAAGGACCTTGGAGTGGCTGATGTTATCTTGAACATCAAGCTATTGAGAGATGATGAGGGTGGGATTACACTTCTGCAATCCCATTATGTTGAGAAGGTGTTGAGTCGTTTTGGATATTCGGACTGCAAACCATCTCAAACACCATATGATTCTAGTGTGCTGATTCGAAAGTCTAAAGGCACAACTATAGATCAATTGAGATACTCTCAGATTGTTGGTTCACTCAGTATCTAGCGAGCGCAACGAGGCCTGACATCGCATTTGCTATTAGCAAACTGAGCCGATTTGTTTCCAAACCGGGTGATGTACATTGGCATGCTCTTGAGAGAGTTATGCGCTATCTGAAAGGTACTATGAACTATGGACTTCACTATACCGGATACCCGTCGGTACTTGAAGGGTATAGTGATGCGAATTGGATCTCTGATGCTGATGAGATGAAGGCCACAACTGGGTATATGTTTACTCTTGGAGGTGGTGCTGTTTCCTGGAAGTCTTGCAAGCAAACGATCTTAACAAGATCGACAATGGAAGCAGAATTAACAGCATTAGACACATCGGGTGGCGAAGCAGAATGGCTTCGAGATCTGTTGATGGACTTGCCAGTGGTTGAGAAGCCGGTTCCGGCCATCCTTATGAACTGCGACAATCAAACAGTTATTGTCAAGGTGAAGAGTTCAAAGGACAACATGAAGTCCAACAAACACATAAGAATGAGATTAAAGCTGTCAGAAAATTAAGAAACTCCGGAGTGATAGCGTTGGACTATGTCCATACGGCTAAGAATCTGGCAGATCCCTTTACGAAAGGGCTATCACGTGTAGTGATAGATAGTGCATCGAGGGAGATGGGTATGAGACCCACATGAGTTACCATGGTGGTAACCCAACCTATGTGATCGGAGATCCCGTGAAGTAGGACCTGGGGAAACAAGCCAGTGGTGAACTGAGGAGAGTAACTTTACTAACCCACTCCGTTGGAGATGCAATACTCTCGGAAACTGTACGGAAGGATGACTATTGTCTTAATGTGTTCCAAGGCTTATATGTATAAGCAAGATGCTATCCTACAGAGCGATCTTTGGAGGAACACACCTATGTGAGCCCGACTGCTAGTCACAGTCTATGAGATTGGGGTGATCTCTAGTAAACTCATGAATAGGCCAGGAGTGTGACTTATATGCTCCACCCGAGGGGTCAGCCTTCGGCAGCCTCGTATCAGTGAGACTTGTGGTGAAACTTCTTGACGCCAAACTGACAATTCAAGGCATAGTCCATTGTTCAGTTGTGAAGGAGTGTAACTACTTGGTCTAGGTGGAGCTCAACCTTAATCGGTCTCCACTGAGATGTTGGTATATCAAAACAGCGTTTGGAACAAAGGACAAAGTGGGCCCCTGAGATCTGGTGGGGGGTTGTTGAAATATGAGATGGGCCTAGAGCCCATATGACAATTTCAGATTTAATCTCTAAGGGCCCATGTAGGTGGCATGACAAGGTGGTGGGAAGTTTAGTCCCACCCATGCTAGTGGCAGGAGAGTTGGAGTGGTTTATAAGGGATTCTCTCCCTCATGCTATTGGAGCTTGAGAAGAAAAGAAGCCCTCGCGAACTCCTCCTCCTCCGCTCGCCTCGCCACGCCACGCCTCGTCACAACGTGCCGCGGGTTGCGGGATTGAGCCGAGCCGAGCTCACTCCTATGCGCTTCTTTTTACCGGTCAGGAACGGAGAGTCTTTGACAGGTAGGGCCACGATCTGAGACGTCGGATCATGGGCTACCGACTTGGACGTGGGTTCAGCCCACGTCTCTCCACGCGCGGCCGCACATATATATGTGGGGCGCTGCCAATCCTAGCCGCAGCAAAAACAGAACGCATCTCCGCCTCCACGCCTACGTCGTTCCTCTGCTGCTGCTGCCGCTGACGAATCCATCTTGTTCACCGCATACACTTTTGACGGGAGAGCAGGCCTCTGAAATCTCGCCTCTCCGGATCCTGTACGGGAGAGGGGCGATTAGGTTTTTGGGTAGCGACTACGCGACTGCTCGCTTCTGTTCATCTACGTCCGCATCACCTTCGTCATCACCATGTCGACCGACGCCGACCGTGCCACCGCTGAGAAGGCCGAGGCCGACAAGAAGGCTGCCGAGGATGCCGCGGCTGCTGCCACCATCACCGCCGCCGCGTGGCCGATTGGAGGGTATACATCGCTTATCCCTCTCGTGTTTCTTTCTGTTGTAGCAGTACTAGCGGTATGCGTAGATGTCTCTACTATATGCGTAGTACATGCTCTGTTAGATCATAATCAGTATGTTATCAATGCTGTTCATGTCATGCTAATGATTTATTCATGGATTAATTTAATCGAAAAACTACCTATTTTCTCATCAACAACTCCGACAGATGATGTATATTGAAGATGTAAAAGTGCAACTCAAATAGATGATGCCAAGTGAAGATGTAAAAAGTAGAAACTTCAACTAGTACTTCATTTGAAACATAATTCAAACATGGTTGAAACATAATTCAAACATAGTTCAAAAATAATTCAAACATAGTTCTAATTAAAAACATAAATTAAACGACTACTACAACTAATTCAAACTACTCGTCGTCCGAGGGCATCCAGTACTCCTCATCATCCTTATCCGAGGGCCCCCAGAACTCCTTGTCGTCCTCCTCTGAGGACTCAACAGGGATCACCTTCGAGGGGCCGGCCTCGTCCTCCTTATGCTCGGCGTCGCGCTTCCAGAAGTACTTCTGCTCGGCCTGAACATACTCCGGATGCTCCCGCGCGAACCTCGCCATCGCCGGCTCGTCGCTATCACCGGGACCAACGAGAATGGTCGGCCTCTTCTTTGTCTTCTTCTTCGTTATCTCCTCCATCTAAATGCCCTCCGGCACGAGGAACTCTACATCTGTCTGGGTCTCGATCTCCGGGAAGTTGAGGTCCGTCTTCGGCCTCCCGGCACGTCACACTACCACGTTGTAGGCACGCGCAGCCTTGTCAGCAATGGTGTAGGTGCCGAGCCAGAAGCGGCGATCAACGTCGGAGAACTCGACGCCGAAGTTGCCGGGCGGCTTCGCCCGCACGCCGAAGAACCCCGTCTTGCTCTTCGGGAGCTTCTTCACCGGCATGGTGACGACAGGATGGTGGCGGCTGCGCGGCGGGCGAATCAAGGTGGCTGGGGGGGGGGGGGGAGCGGCGGGGCAGCGGCAGCTGTGCTTGGGGGTGGCGGCCTCGGAGTGTCGAACCGCCGAGGGTGGCCACGAGTACGTACTACTAAACACATGACTGACATTTGAAGGATCAATGTACAGCCATATTGATCTTATCTGGTTCATTCATCTATGGGGTTGCTATGGCAGAAACTTTGCCCCCATCACGTTTAATTAGTTTGCAGGAGAAAGCAAAGCTACCCTAGAGATGTCAGCGCACTGAGATCAATTTTCAACGTTTTTCTGGTGAAAAACAGGACGTCTCTTCTGTTCCCACGCAAAAGAAAAAGAAAAAGAAAAATATGTTGTTTCAGATATGAACAGCGTCACGGTGATACTACTATATTTTACCATACATATGAGCATCAAAGCTAAAGTTAGGTAGGTGGCAAGCCAATGCAAGTTCCTAGCTGCACACATGATAGCTGCACCTGTCATGAGGGGGAAAAAATCCTCACACCAAACTGAATCCCATCAACCCCATCTAAATCACAGCTTCTTTTTCCCCCTGTGCCGTGCACACATGCAACAGTTCTGGCGACCGTCTAACCAACCAGCCAGCTCCAGGTTCATCAAACCACAAAACAAACTGAAAATAACCTGCCTACACTACAGTCAAGTTGGTGAATCATGACACCTTTTTACACGCAGGTGAAAATGTGAAAGAAAAGACGGCGAGATGCGCATATATCGTCGTGTGCATTTCCCAACAAGCGACCGCTTCGACCCGGTGGATTCCCTTTTTCTCATGTCAAGATCACGGAAAGATTTGACGATTGGGAGGCCGCACGATGGGGAAAGTGGGAAAAAGTTTCTTTGATGGTGTGTCCGCCAAGCTTGCTGCATCCGTGTCAACTCTCCAAGCACAAACACGAGATCGCACCAAACCAGACCAACAGTGTTTCTTTCTCAAGATCCATCAACCCGCATGCATATGAATGTGATGCATATATGGTGCAAGTGCAGCTTCTGATCCAAGAGAAACAAGAGGAAATCCATCCATCCGTCCATCCATCCATCCATCTCTTCTAGAAGCATGACCAGTAGTTACTAGAAGCAATGCAGGGAATTAAGAAGCATTTTTCTTGATTGTTGTTGTTGTTGAAGAAACTGAAAGGAACCAATCAATCATGCTGTGAAAAATACGTGAAAGCTATAGTATATCACTGGTCCTTCTCAGTTCTCTCCAGTCCAGACCCGCAATGAAACCGGCAGGAAGAAGAAGAAGATGCACGGCCACCAGCAATTAATCCGGGAAAGGGAAACCGGCCGCTGCCAAATGGCCTGGAAAAAGGGGCACTGGTGGCGTAAGATTGAGAAGAAAAGACGAAAGCTTCAGGCAACGTAACTTTCCAGGTTATTAGGAGGGTCACATCTCAACGGTAGGTAACTACTGGACTCGACTCGATAGCCTTACCTCATAAGCTGGGTAGGTAAATACCCCTACTACGCCTAATCGTCCAAGCAATGCACAATCAACTGGTAATTTTTTTCTAGAATACGCATGAGCATGCGTATCTTATATTGATATAGAAGGCAATCAACTGATAATAACAATTGTTACCTGCAAGAAATGGACCATGCCAAATGCGCTCACAAGGATTTATTTATCTCTCTCTGAAAAATGCGCCTTGACCACTTCAGGTCCCATATTCCTCCACTGATCCTCTTGCTCGCAACGCGCGCGGCGAGAAAAACAAGGTGCTTTTGTCGATATATTCTGCCACGCTATTGACATTGCGAATCTGTGGCGGTCGACCGACCGTTCATTCCCTGCAACAAGAAACATATATAAAAGCAAAAGAAAGAAGAAGAAAAAAGGCGATATCATGTTCATAATGTGGTCTGAGATACGAATTCTGCTTCACAAGCCAAGTCAGGAACCCAAGACGTTTTCTTCCTTTACTCCTTTTCCCTATGCAGCAGCGCGTCTTGATCCACACCGCACGGCCTCCTGAATTGACATGCCAACTTCTCAGCCCTTTCACGGGGATCATGTGTGTGTGCCGCCACCAATTTAACCAGGGAAAAAGGGACTGTTTTTTTCTTTCCTTTCGCGACGTCATCAGGTTTTTCCTTTTCGCAGATTTTATGGGGAGAGCTGACCTCGACAGAGCTTCAGCTGCAACATGTGCCACATGTGGCAAATTTTGTAATGTCCTCATGGGTGATATCTATTACTACTACCAGCAAGCTGTGAGTTGGCTTGAAAATAAACAGAAAGTGTGACATCAGTTACTTATTTTCTTATTTTCTTACATATATGCCAGAAATCACAGTCAAGACTAGACAGGGTCCTGCAGACGACAACAAAAGGAAGATAAAACTCTCGTTTTCATATCTGAGCAGTGGACAAAACTTGCCGCAACGCAAGCGTCAGCAGCAACTAAGGTTCCAGAGACGACGAAATTTCTCCTGACAACTGCTTTGTTTCAAAACAAAAGAGGTGACAAGAGAAATTTGTCCTGGCAATTGTTTTGTTCAAAAAAGTGGACAAAACTCGCAGCAACGCGAGCATCAGCAGCAACAAGGTTCCAGAGACAACGAAATTTCTCCTGACAATTGTTTTGTTTGAAAAAAGAGGTGACAAAATCTCTCCAAAAAAATTGCCAAAGTTTTGTCCAGGACTTCTACAAGGACAAATGCTTCCTTTTTTGCGTGTGTGGGCCATGGGGGGTGAAGAAATTAAGACACCTTCCAAGTCTGGTATGATGAATGTTCAGAAGCAGCATTTCAACTGCAAGAAGAGTCTGGTTCAGTGCACACGGCCTCAACACATTTTTCTGCCAAGTACTTAGTATTGAACTCTGACAAATGATGCAGAGAAAAATTTTGATCAAACTGTGGTGCAAAACTCAGGCAGTGAAAACATGACTTTCACAAAATTGAGACTAAACATTTAGGAAGACAATGTTAATATCTATATGTGATTTCTAGCTTTCAACAAGTTCAGCATACAAATTACGGAGTACAAGCTCTGACAGAGGCCAGTCCGGCAATAAAGTGCCAGACATGGCAACTTTGTGAAACCAGATTTATTCCTCATAGTCCAGTGTATCCCCAGAAGAACCATCCTTGAGATGAAGGTGCTTCTCCCTCCTCTGGAAGTCGGTCAGGCCTTTCCCGCTACCAGTGACCCCCACCTTACCTCTGTGATCTTCCGGTGACTTGAAGATGCTCTCCTTCTTGCGACCGGAAAAGAATCCAACCTGAAAGCAAACAAAACAAAACAAAAAATCTAAGTCTAAGTGAACAGTCCAATCGACAAAAGGAAGCAATTGTAGATAGGCTAGTTAGGGTGTCGTTAGACTGCTCTAGCCAAATATAAGGGCTTGCAAGCTCTTCTGGGGATAGTTTTAGCCAAACAGTGAGAAAGTCCCACTGCCTTCTAGCGGCTAGGAATAGAGATGTTACCTTCTTAGCCTTTCCTTTGGTAGTCTGGAACTGTTGCCATGCATTTTGCCGCTTATTCTGTGTGAAATCTAGTTGCTCAAAGCGGGCTTTTGACTTGAAAGCATGGATCTTCTTACGCTTTGCAGCTTTCTGCAGACACAAAAGCCAGTCAGAACACATGACCCATTGATGCAGCTATAAAAAATTACAAGGCATGCTTGTTTGCTAGATCAGAAGGATTCTATATATGAAAGTACAAATGAGCCGCTAATTAAAATGGGGCAAAAAGAACACCAGTAGACATAATGTGGAAGCCCTGAGGTTTGTCATAAAGTTATACCTAGGATTTTCACCTGAGGTTTGTCATAAAGCTATACCTAGGATTTTCACCCGAGGTTTGTCATAAGCTATACCTGGGGTGTTCATGGACATGAATGTACATACTTGTTTGTAACAAATGCATTCAATCCTCAAAAGTGAGGATCAGTCAACTTTGTTCCTTTAAAGGCAGAAGTAATATGATGAATGGTGGCACATGGGAGGCATTCAAGGCTAACTTGCAATTGTAAATATATTGAACAAAAGACCAATTCACTTACCACATCTTCAGGATCATTTGGATCAATCTTAAGTTTGGTGGGTAAGCTACGAATCTGATAGTCAGATGTTGCTGCTTGTTCAACTTTTCTCTTTAATGCCATTTTTGTCGCTTCAGCTTCTTTTTCAGCTTGTCCTAAAGCATCAGCAGCTTCCACGTCAAGTGCCCTGACATTAGCAGGGTCCACCTGTATAAGGCAAAAAAAAAATTGCACACACTATTATTGAAGTAAAAACTGATATGTAAACTGAAGCGACAACTAAAAGGACTGGTGTGTAAACTGAAGCCAGCATTCTATTTCTTTATTATACAACATATTCACATGCCAAGTGGAATTTCAGAAATTATGGGTGGCAATTTGGTCCAACAAAAGACAAAACACTACAGGCAAAGGTTATTTAAGTCGGCGAATTCTTTTGTACGTTAAGGATGCTAAACAGGAATAAACATTACAATGGGAAAATAAACAGGATGGCAGATACAGCCAAATGCCATTAGAAATTCTTTTCGCTGCAGACGAAAAGCATATATGACGATGCATTACTTGACAAATCAACAACTTCAGAACCAGGGCAAAACATCATGGTTATAACATATATGTACTCCGTCAAATTTATGAATATGCAAATTGCATCCCGATGACAAAAGTATTACATGAATGACCTCAAACCAATGAAGCTGTCTGACAGAGACTTAAACCATATGACCCACAATTAGCATACCTCTTCCTTGTTTCCCCAGCCTTCATAACTTACAAAATAGCCGATTGGTGTCAGACCTTCAATTGTCGCATTGTACCT
This sequence comes from Triticum aestivum, assembly GCF_018294505.1. Lineage (NCBI taxonomy): Eukaryota > Viridiplantae > Streptophyta > Magnoliopsida > Poales > Poaceae > Triticum > Triticum aestivum. The sequence goes on along the minus strand of NC_057813.1, from coordinate 422,608,463 downwards.
AACAATTCAGCTGATCAAACAAATTGCAAACAGACTGTATATGCAAAAATAAACAGAAGAATGTACAATTGCAACATACACATATATCTCAAAAGGTCTTACCACTCCCCATCTTCACTATACACAGCTTGCACTTTGGTACCAACTGCAAACTTTTCATGGGATTGTGAGAGGTCATCCAGTGCCTAAAAACAGATAAAGTATGTTAGTGGTATGAAACAGTTATGATGAACAGAAGTGCACTTGTAACTTCCAGGTGAGTAATCCATATGTAAAACAAAACTACGAGTACCTCTGAGTGCACTCCAGCAGAATAATTTGGCGGTGATAGACCTACATCATTCTGCGCACTCTCACTTGGATTTGCAGTTGCCAAAAGCTCTTCGGTTAATGTAATAACCTGCAGTTGTTGCAGAGAAATACATTAGCGCAATTAACAAAACTAGACTCCTGCTATCATTTAAACTGTCCAAATTTTGTGATTCACTCAGAACAGCAGCATCAACACCCAAAATCTGAAGGAGGTACTCTACCATGAGACACAAACCTGCAACCAATCAAGATAAAGGGTAATGGACAACTTTGAAGCTATGAAATTTTATATTTAGTGTTCATAAGTTATATATGGTTGCTCAGATGGTCCCTACCATTGACATAATCTACCTTCTCACCTTTCAAGATTACAATAAAATCTAAATGGCCCAAAAACAAATCCACTGTTCCAAGCTGCCTTTTCATGATAGCTTGCCGGGCATGGCTCCTTGTAACAAAGAAGAGAAAGGGATTGATAGCATAGGCCCCAAATTACAAAATAGAAAGCAAACATCCTTTTGTTACAAACAGTTTACTCATACTAGCAACAAAGTAAAAGATAAAGCATCTGATAATTAGCTGATACCAACACACAGCAGCATAATAAAAAATGCAGGATAACTCACCTCTTGAAGCTCCTTTTCCATATCAACATATTCAGAAATTCCAGCGTCATCTTTTTTCTCCTTGATGAACTTCCTAACCTACAATTGGACGACAAAAGATTACCCACAATGTAAATGAATGGGTTGCTCAAAAGCTTCACAACAAATGAGATTTGTAATAGGTAAAAGTAAAAGGAAATAGCACGAAACTGCAGTAAGAAAAAAAAGGAATTTCAATAGCAGTTGACCTGCCATGTGCGACGGCGCAAGATCTACCCTGATAAACGATTAACTGGTCACCAGTTGAACAACTTGGCTAGTGTTCGGATAGATCAGAACGGATGTCATATTTGTTTATAGAAGATCATTAAATAAATTTTCAATGTAAATCACTCGTCTAAAACAGAAAGGCATGGACAAAATATTAAAAAGAGTGAGTAGAATCTAGCGCGAAACATTGACTGCAACAAGGGACCAAACTTGGAACAAATACATCAACAAGTCTCAAGACAAAATTCAACCACCATGTGCACTTTACAAAGCGTTAACCACATGAACATAAAAAGTTGCATGCTCTGATTTGTGAACCGGTGGGACTGTTCGGTCTTCTGCACATATGTAAATTCAACAAAAAGCAGGACCAAATGGGCGATGGACATCGAAACATTTTTCCTCCACCAAGCAGCACCAATACAATACAGCCCTAGTATACAATTTATGGGAATCAATCAAGCTACATAATGTGTCAATCCAGTGTTGTCCAATATGTATTTCTATAAGAAGTCTCAGAATCCAACAGGCTGAACTGAATGATACCAAACACTTACCCTAGGATTTTTTGACTCTGCAGTTCAAACTAATTTAGCTATCTAGCAGGCAGATTTCCACAGATTTTTCCAACACCCAGTGTCCCTTTAACATATTGAAAATGAAAACTCTTTTAGTGGGGGAAATAGTGATAAGAGCAGGTTATTTCGGCTGCTCTACTATTTAGTTAAGGTTTAATCAATTGTAAGGTTCTGGATTTTTCACGTAGGCCTCTCGAAACCCTAGAGTCGGTCGCGCATCCCCGAAACCTAATCTCTGAACACACAGCATCCAGAGCACAGAAACAAGCACGTAGCTGCGCACAAATTATTATGGCCCTAATAACGCGCAGCACCTAAGCGGGGAAACCAGAACTGATGGAGGAATCGCCGCAACACAACGAATTTCGAGGATTGGACGCGAGGAGGAGATGAGGGGAGGGGGGGAGACCTCGCGGAGCTGGTCCTTGTAGGTGGAGAGATTGGAGGCGAGCTCCTCGACGCTGAGATCCTCCATGCCCGCCGCCTCCGACGCTCTCCTCCGGCTCGAGCTCGATTCGATTCGTGACGCCTCGCGCTGCCCGAGAGTTTTCTTTTGGTTCGTTTTGGAAAATCTTTTTATTATTGTCTGTTCGTGGTGGGGATTTTTATCGGGGGGGAGAAGAGGCCGAGTCGATTTGCCTCTTCCAATTGGGCTGGGACGCAGGGACTGCAACTCTCGGCCCATCGTGGGGTTTGCTGGGTGGATGCGCAAATGCGATAGGTCGCCCACGCGCGCGTGTCAGCGGGCTGGCCCGGCGCTGGGCGATTTTCGTTTTTTTTACACTCACTCCCAAACCAATTCTCAAAAAATAAAAACTTATTCCCAAACCACCGCTCAAAAAGGAAAAACGTATTCCCAAACCTTGTTTTAAAGGAAGATTTTAGGTAGTTATAAAAAATGCTTATTCCCAACCCCCGTGTTTGTGTAGGACTAATCTCTTTTGCTTACCACCCTTTTCACCAGTATTTTAGCCTTCTTTCCAACTTATCACAACATTTCTGGTAAGCGTTGCTATCACTATTTCTACTTCTCGTGGTCTTGAGGTGTCTTGATCAGTCGATGTATTCGCCACAGGCTCACAGGAGACACCTCCTTCTCTCAGCCATCCGCACAAGGAAGAACTTAGCACTAACTGGAGTCATTTTTCGTTTTTTTGTTTTTCTGTCTATTTTATTTTCATGTTTAATTTCTTTTTCTTTTTATTTTTATTTTACTTTATTTTGAAGAAATAGTTTTCAGATATTAAAGTTTTCACAAACTAAATTAATACCTTTTTAAAATGCACGGACACTTTTAAATTATACGAACATTTTCCTACAATACGAAACATTTTAGTTAGATAAAAAATCTTACAACATGTGAATGCCAATCTATTAACAATTTTATAAATTATATGAATATTTTTTAAAATAATTTTTAAAATTATAAGAACATTTTTAAAGGTGGGAATACTTTTCAAATTACTATATATATATATATATATATATATATATATATATATATATATATATTGAAGTTTAAACAAAGAAAAATGATGTACCTGTAAATGGGTTGTGTGGTTGCCAGCTCATTCGGAGGTCCTTCAGGTGGAGCTAGCGCTCCGTGGAAATGAGCAACACATATTTGCGCCTCGGTTTATAGGGAAAGCTAGGATTTCACTTTTCTCTCAGCCATCGAGTTGGAGTAGTTAACCTTCTATCTAGAAGATCGAGCCAAAACAACGCAGAATGCATTTATATTTGACAAGGCTCTAGTGGACATCACACGGGACGCACACTTGCTATGACGCGTAGCTCAAATCAGGACGCGTGAGAGTAAGATATTGCCGAGCAGGATGCCCAACAATGCTTCAGTTGTGTGAGGAGTAAGACGCGAAAGCAGCCGACACAAAAGATTCCTTGGGCGTCGTATCCACTTGCGTCGAGCATGCCTTGAAGTTGCTCATGTTAGTACAATCCAGCAGCTCGGACTGTAGTACGCCTAAGAGAGGAAGAAGCCGCGAACATCACCATGGACCTAGACACCCCAAAAATGGAGTGAAGCGAGATCTTTCAGGGCGAGGGTGGTGTGCAATAGGCGGCAAAGTGGTAAATAAAACTGACACTAGCAAAGTGTAAAGCCAGTTGATTGCACTTTGTTAAGATCGATACATCAAGGCCCATATACGAATCGGAATTGGTTAACAACTCCAAAGTAAACATGCTATCAGACTCAATGATAATTTTAGTGCAGCCAATATTTGCTGCTAGAATCAATCCACTTCGGATAACTTTCAACTTGGCTGATTCAATATTGGAATCTTAAAAAAAAAAGCTGATTCAACATTAGAGAGGTAATTCCCAAGTTGTTGCTGCTATAAAATTTACATGGTTGTCCCTCGCCACACCACCATTAGCTCCTGATAAAGTTTTAGCATGAAATGACGCATCAATATTAATTTTTACAGTCCCCTCACTTGGCTTTTTTTCCACATATGATCAATCTTACAAACTGGATGGTTCAGTGTGTGAGCTCGATAGAAATTAGTAGCTAACACCCGTATAGACATGACCGTATGATTTGGAGTCTAGATAGTATTTCCTTTTGCACTCTGTCATCTCTGTCATCAGATGTACCACATAGCCACCAGGGTCAATTCAGCAACAGGTATGTCACGCACAACTGAGCATAGATGGATAAGAGTTTCCGAGTTGACTGAGCCGAAGCGATCCTACATAGGCCTAGTTCTGCCCATACATCCTTTGCCGTGAACAGGTAAAGAGGCAATGTTGGATATTCTCAAATCCAGTTCTACATAAGGGATATTCGGGTATAAGAGGGATGTGTCTACCCGCTAGCTCGCCCAAGCATGGTAATATCCCTTTAGAAATTTCCATCCAAAATGCTTATCCAGAGCTGCCAAAGATCTTTCCAAATTGTGTTAATATGTGCACTCACGGGGCTATCTCCTCTCAAAAAATGATTCCCAAACAGGTGGTCAAATTCCACATGGTAGGACAAATGGACAGAGAAGGTCCCAGATCTTGTGAAGTTTCAGGCCACGAAGTCTTCCATTGCCTCAACATGGAAAAGAATTTGCATAGTTCTATTGACATAAATTACGGAAAATACAGACTTGATGTGATCCTCGCCCCACTGTCCCATGTGGGTGTCAATGTCGGTGTCAAAACCGACAGATCTCGGGTAGGGGGCCCAAGCCGTGTGTCTAAGGATCGATGGTAACAGGAGACCAGGGGGCACGGTGTTTATCCAGGTTTGGGCCCTCCTAAGGGAGGTAAAACCCTACTCCTGCTTGATTATATTCGACGAGTATGGAGGTTACAAGAGTTGATCTACCTCGAGATCATAATGGCTAAACCCTAGATGTCTAGCCTATGAGTATTCCGATGATGGTGAAGAAGATAGCCTCTACGGACTAACCCCTCCAGTTTATATACACACCGGAGGGGCCTAGGGTTTGTACAAGGTCGGTTCATCAGGGAAGGAAGCTTTCGGACTCTACTCTTGCCGCCTACGTATTGAGAAGTCCCAACTAGACACGGAGGATAATCTTTAGCTTGATCTTGTACGGCCCATCCAACTCGGCTCATACTCCTGGGCCGGATACTTGAGGACCCCCGAATCCAGGACTCCCTCAGTAGCACCCGAACTTGCCTTCATTGACGATTTGGTGTGCGGATGTAAGTCAGCGTCTTTGCAAGGCGGGTTCCCCATCATACTCCAGATTGATGATAGTCCAGCATCGGTTTCTGCGTCCAGCCTTTATGATTCCTTCCCGTCGTCGCCTCGATTTCCACGTGTCTGAGTGAATGCGAACGGTCCATTACCCTTGTATTTTAATATTTCCAACAGGCACAGGCAGCGCCCGTATAATGAGGTTAGATCTTTGAAACACCATCTCGCATTACCCCAAGAGCAACAGAGCAAACCACGGGAAAAAAATTCAAACCATGGCTAGTGTCCCTGGCTCCTCCTCGCGTCCTCATGGCCCTCAAGAGGGGGATTGGCAGAGTTGCTTCGTATCTCATCTGTAGCTCAATCGGCTCCAGATGCAAGGGTATATCCCCCCCCCCCCATGGATCTAATCCCCGTACGGGCAGGGTTAACTTCTATGGGCGATGATGCATTACCAGAAAATTTCCCCAATCCCACTCAAGGAGAAAGGGTGTGCTTCATCTTGTTCGTTTCGAGGGGCGTGGGATTCCCAATCCACCCCTTCCTCAAGGGTCTACTGGAATACTACGGGATCCAACTGCACAACCTCACACCAGGTTCTATTTTGCAGATTTCCGGTTTTGTCGCCCTTTGCGAGCTATTTTTTAGGCTGTGAGGCTCATTTTGAACTGTGGAAGAAGTTCTTCTACCTCGTCCCCCGCCACCAGGGCGGAGGTTCCATTTTTGAAGTGGGCGGCACCGAAGTATGGTGCATAGCCGGATCCGGTTACCCATTCGAGACTCCGAAGAGGGGGTCCGACGAATGGTCTTTAGAATGGTTCTACATTGATGATGTTCCTCTTCCAGACCCTGTTGAAGGAAATATGCCCTAGAGGCAATAATAAAGTTGTTATTTATATTTCCTTATATCATGATAAATGTTTATTATTCATGCTAGAATTGTATTAACCAGAAACTTAGTGCATGTGTGAATACATAGATAAAACAAAGTGTCCCTAGTATACCTCTACTTGACTAGCTCATTAATCAAACATGGTTATGTTTCCTGACCATAGGCATGTGTTGTCATTTGATGAACGAGATCACATCATTAGAGAATGATGTGATGGACAAGACCCGTCCGTTAGCTTAGCATAATGATCGATAAGTTTTATTGCTATTGCTTTCTTCATGACTTATACATGTTCCTCTAACTATGAGATTATGCAACTCCCGAATACCGGAGGAACACCTTGTGTGCTATCAAACGTCACAACATAACTGGGTGATTATAAAGATGCTCTACAGGTGTCTCCAAAGGTGTTTGTTGGGTTGGCATAGATCGAGATTAGGATTTGTCACTCCGTGTATCGGAGAGGTATCTCTGGGCCCTCTCGGTAATGCTCATCACTATAAACCTTGCAAGCAATGTGACTAATGAGTTAGTTGTGGGATGAAGCATGATAGAACGAGTAAATAGACTTGCCAGTAACGAGATTGAACTAGGTATGATGATACCGACGATCGAATCTCGGGCAAGTAACATACCGATGACAAAGGGAACAATGTATGTTGTGCGGTTTGACCGATAAAGATCTTCGTAGAATATGTAGGAGCCAATATGAGCATCCAAGTTCCGCTATTGGTTATTGATCGGAGATGTGTCTCGATCATGTCTACATAGTTCTCCAACCTCATCAGCTGCGAAGTTAGAACCATTATTAGTGATGATACTGTGCGGGGCACCATAACGGTGGACTACGCCGGATATAAAGTCAATCACTGGCCCGTCCTCAGCTGTTTTTACTGGTTTGGCCTCTATTCATTTAGTGAATTTATCCACCATGACCAGCAAGTATTTCTTTTTGTGTCTTCCCCCTTTAAGGGGTCCAACCATCTCAAGCCCCCAGACCGCAAAGGGCCAAGAATTGTTCTTAATGCGGTGGGATGCATGTGGCTTTGATTGGCGAAAAGTTGACAACAACATTGGACGAGGTCTTGAGCGTAAGCTCGAGCCGTAGGCCAGAAAAAACATGTCCGGAACGCCTTGCTTACAAGGGTGACGGCTGCGGCATCATGACCGCCGAGACTGACATGTATTTCTGCCAAGAGCTCCCTTCCCTCCTCTTCGGAGATACACCTTTGAAGGACTCCGGAGGTACTTCTTGTATATAGTTCGCCTTCATGTACTTTGAAAGCCTTGGAGCATCGAACTATTCATCATGCCTCGTTTTGATCATCTGGGAGCTCTTGCCTATTAAGGTAGGCCAGGTAAGGTTCGGTCCAAGGAGCGATAATTGCCATGATCTCATGAACAGAGGGTGTTATCTCGATATCCGAACCACCAACGTTGTCCGCATTGTATTCAGTGGTTGGGGTGTGATCAGGTCTGCATTGCCTTCACCGATCTCACCCTGCCACATCACAGATGGCTTAAAGAGCCGCTCCACGAAGGTGTTGGGTGCCACGGGTCGCGTTTAGCACCCATACGAGCAAGGTTGTCGGCTGCCTAATTACTATCTTGGGCGACATGATGGAACTCGAGTTCGTTGAACCGAGCTGACAGTTTTAATATGGCGTTTCGATATGCCATCATTTTTGGGTCCTTTGCATCGAACTCTCCATTGACCTGGAAAATTGCGAGGTTCGAATCACCGCACACCTCCAAGCATTGTATGCCCATGGAAACAGCCATGCGAAGACCGTATAGTAGTGCCTCATATTCAGCTGCATTATTAGAGTCTGTATACATAATTTGCAATACGTAGCGGACTGTGTCCCCGGTGGGGGATGTGAGGATTACACCAGCCCCCAGTCCGGCCAGCATTTTGGAGCCATCGAAGTACATAATCCAATTAGAGTAGGAGATGTACTCTTTAGGGAGTTCGGCTTCCGTCCATTCGGCTACAAAGTCGGCCAATACCTGGGATTTAATAGCCCGCCGTGGCTTGTATATGATTTCAAACGGTAATAGCTCGATGGCCCATTTGGCTATGCGGCCAGTGGCGTCCCTATTATTAATGATGTCATTCAGTGGTACTTCGGATGCCACCTTGACCGAACACTCCCGGAAGTAGTGCCGAAGTTTGCGGGATGCCATGAAGACCATGAAGGCTATCTTCTGATAGTGCAGGTATTGGGATTTACAAGGTGTAAGGACCTCTGATACATAGTAGACTTGTTTTTGGGTGGGGAATTTATGTCCCTCCTCTCCTCGCTCGACGACTAGGACGGCACTGACTACTTGGTTAGTTGCCGAAATGTATAACAACATAGGCTCTCCAACGCCGGGTGCGCACAAGATTGGGTTGCTTGCGAGAAGGGCCTTGATTTCTTCCAATCCTGTTGTGGTTGCGTCCGTCCATTTGAAGTTGTCAGTGCGGCGAAGTAGCTTGTATAATGGCAATGCTTTTTCTCCTAATTTGGAGATAAATCGGCTTAAAGCCGCGACGCACCCAGCTAATTTCTAGACCTGTTTTAGGTATGTTGGTATGGCCAATTGTGATAGAGCTCAGATTTTGGCTGGGTTTGCCTTGATTCCTCTATGGGAAACAATGAAGGCCAGCAACTTTCCGGCTGGAACTCCGAAGACACATTTTTCTGGATTAAGCCGGATGTCGTATGTTCGGAGATTATCGAAGGTGAGGCGAAGGTCATCCACCAATGACTCGGCATGTTTTGTTTTGATGACCATGTCATCCACGTATGTTTCGACTGTTTTTCCTATTTGCTTTTCCAGGCATGTTTGAATCATGCGCTGGTAGGTAGCGCCAGCGTTTTTAAGTCCGAAGGGCATAGTGTTGAAGCGGAAGGGACCGTAAGGGGTGATGAACACGGTTGCAGCCTGGTCCTACTCCTTCATTTTAATCTGATGGTATCCAGAATAGGTGTCAAGGAAACACAAGGAATCATGTCATGCGGTTGTGTCAATGATTTGGTTGATGTGGGGCAATGGGAAGGGGTCCTTAGGGCAAGCCTTCTTGAGGTCTTTGAAGTCGACACATAGGCGCCACGATTTGTCCTTTTTAGGTACCATGATCAGGTTGGCTACCCAATCCAGATGTTTGATTTCCTTAACAAACCCAGCCTCTAATAACTTAGCTAGCTCTTCTCCCATGGCCTGACACTTGGGTTCGGAGAATCGCCGTAGTGTCTGCTTCACGGGTTTGAATCCCTTGATTATATTGAGACTGTGTTCGGCCAGTCTTCGCGGGATGCCGGGCATGTCAGAAGGATGCCAAGCCAAAATATCCCAATTCTCGCGCAGGAATGCGCGTAGGGCGGCATCCACTACCGGATCAAGTTGTGCTCCGATGGATGCTGCTTTATTAGGGTCCGTCGAATTCACTGGAATTTTACTATTTCCTCTGCTGGCTTGAAAGAGGTGGACTTGGATCTCTTATCAAGGATCACGTCGTCCCTATCCACCGTGGCTCGTAGGGTGGTTAATTCTTCTGCTACTATGGCTTCAGATAGTTCCTCGAGGGCCAAGGATGAGGTCTTGTTTTCGGCACGGAGGGCTTTGTCTGGGTCGCTTGATATTGTGATGATTCCATTAGGGCCGGGCATTTTGAGCTTCATGTACCCGTAATGGGGTATAGCTTGAAAGCGTGGGAAAGCATCCAGGCCGAGGATAGCGTGATACCCGCTGTGAAAGGGGACCACGTGGAAGAGCAACTCTTCGGATCTATAGTTCTCAGGCGTGCCGAACACCACATCCAATTCTATTTTTCCCGAACAGTGTGCCTCTTGGTTGGGGATAATACCTTGAAAGGTCGTGTTGCTTTGCTCGATGCGTGACCTATCCATCTACATTTTGTCGAGCGTGACCTCATAGATGAGGTTAAGTCCACTACCACCGTCCATGAGCACTTTAGTAAGCCGGAAACCATCAACGATGGGGTTTAGTACCAAGGCGGCAGGTGTTTGGACGGATCGAGCCTTTGGTTCATCTTCGGCCGTAAAGGTTATCGACGTGTCGTTTCATGGGCTCGGTGCAGTAACTTGATGGACTTCGATGAGGTCGCCGAGCACCCGTTTACGCCGGTTGTTAGAAGAGAAAGTCTCAAAGACTGTTAGGACATTAACTTTGTCCCTCTCCTGTGAGTATCCTTTTGGAGTTGTTGTGAGGATGGCCTCTCCACTTTTTGCTACCTGTCGGAGTACCCAGCATGCCCGAAGACTATGGGTTGGGACTGTGTGCGGAGTAGTGTGGATCGAGCAGGGTTTGTCTAATAGTTCGTCAAGAACTGACCTATCTTCTGTGAAGGGCCTGTTCTTCCTGCCCATAGCCCGATGATCAGGTGACCAGCCGGGGTATATTCTTTTAGCCCGAGCCGCACACTGCATCGAGGTGGCGGGCTCCAGCTGAGTTTTCTAGGCCCTCCATATGCTTTCCATCGCACAGTACTTTTGTACTACATGCGATAATTCTGTGAAGCTCCGTATGTGGCGATGGTCGAGGGCATTCAATATCCCTTCGTCTGTACAGTTGCGGTGGAAGACCGAAACTACGTCGTCGTCTGAATAGTCATTGATCTTGTTTTTAACAAGTAGGAATCTGGCCCAAAAGTGGTGGACCATTTCCTGGGGCTGCTGCCGCACATACATCAGGTCGTATATATCTGGAGGACCTGAGTTGCTTGGAGGGTATAGATTGTGGTGGGTGGGTGGATTAAATTTTAGATCATGTCCCACGTCTGTGTTCAGAGTCGGTACGGCTTTCGAAGTAACCAGTTTGGGTCCGGTAAGCGCGAAGGCTCTTGCAACCCTGCAGCTGAACCGGAGTCCGGCAGGAGTGAAGCCCCTTCCGAAGGGGAAGTATCCGACTCAGGGGATTTAGGGACCCGAACATACTTGGTCCTCAATATGGGGGAGGGGGTCGTCAGTGGCCACCTCCTCGACGATCGCCACGAAGTGGGTGACCGGTGGGTGATTAATTCCCCTCTGGTCGGGCTTGAGCCCGATTCGATCATAGTCCGTTGAGACCCCCTGGGCGGGGATGCGGTCTAGCAGTTCGTTTTAAGACGAAACATCTGCCGGATCCAATTTTTCAAAGTACTTGGGGCCAATGCAAGGGCGGTGTTCGGTAGCCATGAGAGGAGTTGCGGGCTCGATGGTCGCGCGGGCCCTCATGGTAAAACCGCCAAACCGGAGGGTCTGCCCCGAAGCCAAGCACCCTCTGGAAGTGATATTGTCGTTGATGACTAGGCGAGCCATGGATCGCTTTCTGCAGACAACACAACGGAGCTCTCAATGAAAGCACCAATGTCGGTGTCAAAGCCGACATATCTCGGGTAGGGGGGCCAAGCTGTGCGTCAAGAGACCGATGGTAACAGGGAGTCAGGGGACACAATGTTTACCCAGGTTCGGGCCCTCTTAACGGAGGTAAAACCCTACTCCTGCTTGATTATATTCGACGAGTATGAAGATTACAAGAGTTGATCTACCTCGAGATCGTAATGGCTAACCCTAGATGTCTAGCCTATGAAGATTCTGATGATGATGATAAGTCGCCCTCTACAGACTAACCCCTCCAGTTTATATACACACCGGAGGGGGACTAGGGATTGTACAAGGTCGGTCATCAAGGAAGGAAACCTCTGAACTCTATTATTGCCGTCCACGTGTTGAGAAGTCCCATCCGGACACGGTAGATGATCTTCAACTTGATCCTGTACGGCACATGCAACCCGACCCATACTCTTAGGCCGGACATCTGAGGACCCCTGAATCAAGGACTCCCTCAGTCTTTTTCTATTGGGCCATGGCAAAGGCGGGTGGCAGGAGAAGAGGAACGAACTCCGCCATGGTGTCCTCCATGGCGAAGCCCGCAACCGACTCCGCCCCCTCCATGAACTTCGGTTGTTGTCCCCCTCCCTCCTCTTCGCTATCCTCCTCCGACGAGTCCGCAGGCAGGCTGGCCTCGAGCAGCTAGAAACGCCGCTCCAGCATTAGCATAGCGTACATGGTTTTAAACAGCCGAATTTTGGCCCTCGAGCGGCGGCGTTCACACCCCCGTTGGAGAAGACCACCGTCGGGGAACGTGCCCAAGCGCACCCAACCTCCCTCCTCGATTTGGGTTGAAAATGAGGGGTGTCGGTCAACCCGGACATTTGAGATTGCCCGGTGGGTTGGGTTTTTTCACCCGCCGATGACCGGGCGACCCACCCGTACATTTGAGACCGTTTGGACAAGTCCGGACGTAGATGTTCTTAGACATGCAGGGATGTACGATCGGGAGCCAAGGCAAATCACGAGCCTGCAAGATTTTTTTTTTTAAAAAGAACCTGCAAGAAAATGTTTCGAATTTCTGATGACGGCTCAAGATTTAATTCACATTTGTAAAACATCTCTCACAGGCCCATACGCTCGCTATACTCATCATCACAAAAGAAAAAGATGTCCCACTTCTTCAGCTAACTACAGTACATTATTTTTTATCTCTGGCTGACCGAGTGAACATTCCATAATCTCTCCCCCTCCCTGTATTCTCCTTTTGCAAACCGCAACCTATGTGCTACTCGTTTCATGTACACGCATGACATTCGGACAGTCATGATTTCTCGGCGCTCTCCTCCTCTTCTTCTAGGGTCTCTGCTTTGCCTGGGAACAGCGCCCCCGGAGCTTGGATCTGCACGATCTCGAGCAGGATCTTGTGGAGGGACTGCGGCTTTGAGAAGAAGGGGCAGTGGTCGCCGCCCTTTATCTTGAAGATGCCGTCGGGCGGGCTCTCCCGGACCAGCTTCTCCTGGACGTCGGGCGACAGCATCCGGTCGTCCAGCGTCTGGATGAAGTAGCGGCGGACCGTGCCATAGTTCTCCGCCGTCAGGGAGAGCTTCTCCATGATCGGGGCTAAAGGGATGGGCCTCATGGACACGGTGGCTAGTGCGATATCCTGCAACGTCGCATGCAAACTTGTCAGCTGGACTTGGTCCACAGAAAAACAGAAGATTGGCATGGCAATGTATGTGACATTAGATCTCAGTTGGTAACTCGAAAGTAGAGTACGATGTATGTACCTTGGAAGGACTTTGGTTGAAATATAACCCCTTGATCTGCTGTTTGTCAAACCTGAGCCCAGTTGGAGGCTTGTCCTTCCCATTTCCGTAAAGTAAATACTGTGATTCTTGCAAGAAAACATCTGCCGACGCGAGCTGCAAAATACCACGTCACATGAGTTTGCGAGTACTCAATAAGAACATAGAAGCACACGTGGTCACATCAAAGGAGTGCATACCTCTTCAGAGAACACGTCGAAGGGCCTCTGGCTATCCTTTACCATTGTGGCGGTAAGGAATACGGCCTTGGAGATCTTCTTTGGGCAGTGTTCTACGGCATATGACACGCTTGCACCTCCACAACTATGACCGACCAAAACAACCTGCATTAGGGTCGACATGAACACAACACTCAGATACCCAGTTCTGTTTTCTAATGAATGTGTGAAGAGAAACAGATGCAGTACTCGCCTTCTCGTTCTCAGGGAGTTTACTGAGGTAATCAATTAGTGGCTTGGAGTACTCTTCCAACGTAGCTATGCTGTTTGTATCAGTGTGGTCTATGCCAGAGCCTGTGAGGTCTAAGGCAACAGGATCGAGACCAGCTTCCTCCAACAGGGAGATGGTCTTGTACCAACACCAAGCGCCAAATCCCTCCCCATGGACAAGAACGACTTTCTTGGTTTCTAAGTTCTCTAAAACAATTTGGACCTGAAAATATGCCAGAACAAGAAGCATGAACAAGGAGGAATAAATAGTCTGAAAATATGCCAGAACAAGAAACAATTTGGACCTGAAATCAGTTCGAAAGAACACATAGAACCACAAACTAGTCTGAAGTTGCAAGAGCAAAGTGTTAAACAAGGAGGAATAAATAGTGTAAGAGCAAATGAGGATCACTTCTACTGTATGGTTAGGTCCTAACTCCTAAGATAAAGCACCACCAGATGCCCATGTGCATGTAGAAGCATATGCCAGCATGACCTCTTTTTATAAGAAGTATAAAAATAGCTTGTAGCCGAGTGTGAAATGCACGAAAACTGCAAAAAGAATGATCATTTGAGAGAGACCACTGTATGAAATGGGAGCATGCCATCAACTAGTGAGGCAGCTGTTGAGTTCATAGACTCATAGTATTGTCTTGTAGTCCTGAGAGAACACTGTACGAAATGGGAACATGCTATCAACTAGCGAGGCAGCTGTTGAGTTCATAAGACTCGTAGTATTGTGTTGTAGTCCCAACTCCTAACGGAATGTAACTTGTAAGGTTTCTCCATGAATATATAAACCTATCTTATGTATGAATCAACAGTTGTACGTAAAGATGCATTTTCGACATATAGTAGTATGTATAATAATCCATATACTTCAAATTTCCAAAATAAGGTTCGAGATTCTAGAAGCTTAGAGTAAGCTCAAACTATTAACAGGTAACAAAATTAATCATAAAGAAAAAACTACCAAGTGACACTTGGTAGTTGTACATTTCAGAACATAGGTAGATGTACATCAGCAAATCTTAGTACCAACAAGATGAGCAGCACAGAGGAAGCATAGAAACCCATATTCCTATCACAGTGACACTTCAGAACCTCTGATTTTCAACTACGGATTAATATGAAGTTACTGCTCATTATAATTCAAAATCAACCCAAACAAGGAAGACATGAAGAAACTGAGTAAAAGCATGCTGGTGCTTCCTTACAGAAAAAGAATGTGTCCTTCAACAAACATAAAAGTACTGAAGTACTCACATCATATCACCGAATTATCTCCAATTCACAAGCAATCCAAAAAAGGAACCAATTTACTACTGAAATAGTAAAACCTAGAGCAACCAGACATTAAACAATGTGGCAAAGCAGGTAACCGGCAATCCCGTGGTACCACTCTGATAATGACAGAATTTTGCCGACCAAACAACCTAAACAACAAAGCATACAACAGTATGCTAACGCCAAATCATTTAGGGCCAAATGGCCAACTGGTCCTGCAAGAACTCTTGCAGTTGAAAAGTTTGGTACTAGACCTAACTAAGTACAGTTTGTAACTGGACCAGCCTATATAATTTACAAAAAAAATCAGAACTTTCTTTGACAATGAACTTGTTAATTATAACATTGTAGCGTAGATATATTTTTCTAGGCAAGAACGCAAAGCAAGGCTGGGGGACAAGGGAGCGCGGAAGTACACAAAGAGCGGAGCAGAAACAGAGAAGGGTCGGGGCCTTACAGCCTTGGCATTGGTGACGGAGTCCGGGAGGTTGCCGTGTCGCCGGGAGCTGGTGGAGCCGGGGCCGATTCGGCGGGACATGGAGCCGCCGCCGGCGTCGATGCGGCGCGACATGGAGCCTCCGGCGTCGAGGTGCTGGTGGATGGCCATGGCGAGCGCCTGGCGGTGCAGGAGCTCCTCCTCCGCCGGCGTGAGCTTGGCCGCCCCGCCGCGCGGCGGGCGCGCGCTCCCCATGCGCTTGCTGCGCGACACCGCGGCCGCGCCCCGGTGCTCCTTGCGCGGCATGCACGCGAACGCGTTGCCCATCGGAGAGGATAACTTGTGGCGAAAAAAGGAGGGTCTCTCTCTCTCTCTCTCTCTCTCTCTCTCTCTCTCAAGTCTCAAGAACAAATCGGCAAAGATGATGAGCAAGAAAACAAAAGGTCGATTTCTGCTTCGAAGAGGGTGGGATTCAGGAACAGTCTCTCTCACACAGGAAACTCAACACGAACAAACTCGTAGAAGAAATTAAACTTCCGAAAAGGAAATGAGAAGAAAGATTTTCTCCAAGTGGAAGGAAGAGCAGGAACGGTGCCCTGCACTCGCCGGAGAGAAGCACGGTTGGTTGGGTTGGCAAAAGCGATGCGGAGAGGAAGAGGAAGCACGGAGCAGATCTGAAAGAAGAGGCGGAATTTATGAGTGGTCCTGACACCTAACTCGTCTCTCCCACACGAATCTCGCCAAAAAGGATTTATTCCCCTCTCTCTCTCTCTCTCTTCTCCTCTCCTGTATCTTTTGGATCTTCTCCCGCACAACTAATTTGGTTTGCTAAACAGAAGAAAGAAAGAAAGATTAGAAATTTGGAAGCAGCAGCGAAGACAGACAAAGGGGGGAGAAGCTTTAGGCGGCGGTTTCCTGGGAATTGTGTCTCTTGTGCTCCCTTCGCCTTTGCTTTGCTGGTGGAGTCTCCTACTCTCTCTCCCTCTGCAGATGAGAAGAAAAAGGAGGAAGGAGACCTCTTTTTTGTTATTTTCTTGGCCAGAGGGAGTACCACCAATTTTCCATCCCCGGTCCACTGGGTGTCTTAATTGTCTGGTTTGGCCTGACTTTTGACCTCCACCCTGTCCTTCTCCTCTTCATTATTCCTCAGAATCAGACCAGATAAAGATCAAATTCCAGCCAGCTTATTTCCCTTAATTAACATATTATTACTCTGGTTTTTCTGCCATTCCTGGGGATATCCTGGTCTGCCTTTCTCAGATCCAAAGTGAGGCCCTGCCTCACACTTCCAGGAAATAGGTTCATGTCTGACTTTTGAGCCCTCTTTTTGACCGTGATGATCCATTGTACTTTTGAGCTACTAGTACACATGTGGATTGCGAAAAATAGTGGGTGCCGGACGAACGGATGTGGAAGCACTGTTGGAGTAAATTCGTCGAGTCATGTCCTTTGCTGTGCTTGCCTCCCCCATTCTTCAATGAATGAATGCGCCATTTGGACTAATTTCCAGCAGTGGAACGGTTGTGCTAGTACTGTTGAGTACTGTGAGAGACAATGTAGAGTAGGGCATGCAAGCGTGTGAGTGAGCAGCATTTTCCTGCTGGAAAGCTGGTGTGATTTTTGATGTGGATATATTCCGGTTATCATTTCCCTTGCTTCCGTCACCGGTATAGTCATAGCTAATGAGAAAGCAACACGAGTGTACTAGCTGCTGCTGATGGTGATACCTTAGCTTAAACAGGCCGGCACATTAACGCAACACTTGAAGTAGAGGACAAGGGCATGGCGCTTGGTTGCAACGGCACGTTAAGTTACTCACTCTCTTTGTATTGTAGTATCTGTATTGTAGTATCCGTCCATGGATCCAGAGTACGTGTGATAAAGGAAAGCTCAACTCGCCTAAAGTGCAGTACTAGTCATTAAGTTATTTAGGATCATCATCTTCTTACCATCTCACCTTCTAACGCCATCTACAGCCGGGCTTCCTAAACTCTACCTACAAGCCTAGGAGTACGGCTCGATCACTGACCGGTAAAAATAAGAAGACCCAGATAGGCTTCTCAAGCCGGCCTCATATGTCCGGGCTGACCGGCACCTCTAAAGTGGACGGATACGAGGAGGCACGGGTGAGTCCGCCACGTCGAACTGACCGCGGGGACCCACGCGAAAACAGTCAGAAACCCATCGATCTGACATGCATCTTCTCCAATTCTCGATGGCACCGTGCCGCGCTGCCCGAGGGCCCTAGACTGACTATTTAAGCCGAATGTCGGCACCTACACCTTATCGCATCCCCATTTCCCTTCCATCTCATCCGCCGCCGCCACATTCCAATCCATCCACCGCTAGCCATGCCGAGTCACCGGATCACTATGTACGCCATGCTCACGCCGAGCGGCATCTCGAGCTCTTGAGCGGGTCCGAGCTAGGCCCGAAGCCCAGATCTTAACCGGCCTACCTCCGGACTTATCGGAGCTGGAGGAGGAGGAGGAGGCGGCAGTCATGGCAGACGCGGAGCTGGAGGGGGAGGAGGACACAGGCGAGGCGGATCCGACGCATACGGCTGTAGGCTTCCCTAGGCCCGTGGGCAAGACATCTTGACTCCATCTAGTCGAAGGCGGGGGTGAAGGCCAACCGCCACTTCATCGCGAACGAGACACGGAGCTTGAAGAAATCTTCACAAAGATAGAGTCCGACAAGGAGCCGGAGGTACGGCAGGTGACCATCCACCAGGAGACCGGGTCATCCGGCACTGCTGGCACAGAGGCCGTTGACATCTCTGACGACGAGAAGTGTAGGCTAGCTACTACGTACTAGTAGGTACATTTTATTTTTGCATGCTTTGTATGGATTTGAGGTATCTAATAGTATGAGGTAATTGGATGCAGCGGAGGAAAAATGAGAAGTAACTGGCACTGGGTCAAACATTTCAACAAGCAACGATTGGAAGAAGTGTTTGCGAACCTTGATAAGGAGACACTTGTAGGTGCTAGCGAGTTAATCTAGTATCATGTTGTCTTTACATACCTTTCACTCGTGTAATATATGTTTTCATTGCTAAATCCCTTCCGTGTGTTCTCGGCAAGCAAGTGTTAACTCAAGGAAATAGAATGAGAACTACTCTGTTATTTTGCCTAGACTAACAAGAGCTTTGTGTTGATTATATTTGCTTCACTAACGTTAGCATAATAACCGTGTCATCGCCTTTGTTGGAAAAGGCAGCGCCTAAGAGACGCTTAGGCATACTTATGCACTAGGCAATGGCCAAACGCCTCGCCTAGGGCATAAGCAAAAGTCTAGGCAAGGCAAGCAAGAAATTGTCTACCCGACCGAGCAATTTTGTCATATTGCACCGATATGCCAAACATGCCATATTCAAATGGCAGTTTCAAATGGCAGTACCTGGTAGTTAAATTATTAATGTGACCTAAATTAATATCGACACACATACAATACCACAAATACTCCCTGATAGTAAAAAAATATATTACCGCCTAGGGCGCTTAAGCACCGCCTAGGCACTAGGCGGCCAACCGCCTTGCTTACGCCTACCGCGTTTTTCAACCTTGCACCGCTACATCTATACTAAGTTTTCAGGTAAAGAAGCAGAGGGTTATCTATGTGTACCGATCGTACATGAACCTAACCCTTCTCGTTATTTCGGTTTAAACAACTGAATTCCTTACAGTTGAGTTTCTATTTTGTTGCTCGAGAACAATCAAGGATTAAGCTTGGGGAGGTTGATCAGTGATATTTCTATGTTCATCACACTGTCGTTTAAATAAGATAATCTTGGAAATCCTGAGATAATCACTTCGACATTGTTACTAATGAGTAATGACTAATGAATGCGAGAGATCGTGGAATCCTTTGTCTAATTTGTTTCCGCAGGAAAAGATGCCAAACATGGAGATAAGTCATCATTCAAAGGAAACAAGGAAAATGTTGAAGGAAAGAAGGAAATTGGAGGCGTAACAAGACCACCAGAGCACGACGGCACGCTTGTACCAGTTGTTGATTGCTCTAGGAGGTCCACACCAACAACATTTATAAACAACCCCGTACCAAAATCCTGAAGGGGTGTGCAACAGAACGTCAAGGAGAGCATCTAGAACACCACAAAAGCCATCCTCCAACCCTAGTCACCGCCAATTCCCATCTCATCACCATCACCACCACATCTTCCCTTCAAGTTAGTCATACTTGTAATCATGTATCGCAACTGGTTATCATTGTAACTTTGTAAGACATATTATCAATAAAGCATTTATCTTTATGTCTTCTCCGATGATTTCTTTTTGTGATCCAATCGTCATGTGTGAGTATTTGGTAAGCGAAAGTACATGTAGTCCACATATGTGGTTTTGGTAATTAAATGATAATCCTAATGGACTAATGTTTGCATTGAGTTGTACATTTGAAGGAAAGTTCCATTTCCAATGCATGAAGAATATTGGATGAACTGAAGGATGTTTGTTCCATGGTGATGCAAGAAGGATATAGAATGGATTCAAAATGAATGCCATATACATATTGTTGTGCATGCATCAAGGCTTATGGGTTGAACCATGATGGATCAAGATCTCGAGAGAATGATTAAAGAGAAGAATTCTACATATGCTTGATGATAGGATCATTATGAGCTCATTTGTTGAGTCGGGGATTATTATGTCTTGAAGCAAGTAATTCGAGTGAAGAATTCATTGTGCCTCTCATACTATGTTGGAGCATGAGAACGGGCAAATGATGTCTAATATGATATTCAAGGAGAAACTTGATATGGTCATGGTGAATTGAGATATTAGTTATTATGTCTTGAAGAAATGAAGCATAGTGAAGATATCAATAGGGCCTTCAAGACATCAATATTAATCATGGAGCAAAGATAAATGTTGACCAAGATGAAGATCAAAGATTGACCTCTAAGATGGACAACACACAAGCGCATATCATGTGCCACATGAGATCTTGTGGTATGGTAAGAATTTATCAATTGCGCTTTGTGTACTAACCCATACTATGTGTTGTCTATGTTATGTGGGTTAGGTAATTCTCATGAGCTTGGTGCTTATAAGAAAGCTTGGTGCTCATCAAAGTATGTCATCAAGTAATTAATGTTGATGGACAAGTAAAGATGAATGCAAAGCAAATCTTCCCACATTGTGTATGGGGGAGCTACTTGAAGACTTCTCCAATGTCTTGCCTTCAACTTGAGCCATGAAGAAACATCAATATAAAGCTCAAGTGAAAGGCTCTAGTCAAAGGTATTAGTTCCTTTGGCTTTAGATGTGAGGATCGATGACCATCGAAAAGGATATATGCTCAGGAATGAGTTTTCGGAAGCTATCTAGTATAGTTCTTTTATGATTCTTGAGTTATAGGGATCCCGCACTATTAAGAGGGGATCAAAGGGGTTAGTGATGGATTTGCTCAAGTCAACATCATCTATTTCTATTCTTCTCACATCATATTCCAACATAGGCATATTTCGCTCCTATCCAATACAAATACAATATGCCTACATATCTCAAAAGAAAATCCAAAGCCAACTAGGTTCCCCAAAGTATATGTATAACCATTGCATGCTTTGCACCCTCCATTATGGCTTATCTTGGGTGGTTCTATATGTGAGGACCTGGAGTTTTTCCATAGCTTCAAAACGAGCCCAAGATCATCAAAATCGGAGTCCGGATGTAAAAGTTATGCATGTTTCAGTTTTGGGGTTCCTGCTGTTTTTTTGATGGCCGGACATCCGGGACTTGGCCGGATGTCCGGGCTTCCGGGTCGCCCCGGATGTCCGGGATCCTCCCGGAAATCCGGCCCGCAAATTCCAGAACCTGTTTTCAAATGTTGGCTGTGCCCGCCGGATGTCCGGCACTTGCCCGGATGTCCGGCCCTTGCCCGGATGTCCGGCCCGCGCTGTCACTTACTCACAAACGGCTAGTTTTCTAGGCCTCTATATATACCCCTCTACTAATCCGGTAGAGGGTTGACCACTTCATCCCAAATCGCCCCAAGAACACAAGTGGCTCCCTCTCACTTCTCCTACACCAAATCTTAGATCCCGGAGAGATTTGTGAGAGTTCTTGAGAGTTTTTCCAATCAAGTGATAGATCCACTCCCTCTCCCTCTCTTGACCAAAGGAATTCGTGATTTGAGAAAGTCTTGAGCATTTCCCCTTTGTTCTTGTTACTCTTGGAGGTTGGAGACTCCTAGGCGGTAGGAGTGCTCCGGTGAGGAATCAACTTGTGATTTGTCCCCCGGAAAGTTTGTGAAGGTTTGGAGGCCGCCTCAAGGTCTACCACTAGTGGTTGAGAATCGCCTTCGTGGTGATATCTCAAGGAGAATAGGGTGAGCCTTCATGGCGTTGGTGTGCCTTCGTGGTAACATCCACCTCTCTAACGGTGACTAGCTTCCCTCCAAGGAAGTGAACATCGGGATACATCCTCGTCTTCGTGACTTTGGTTATCCCTAACCCTAACTCCTTACTTGTGGTTTACTTTGGTCACTTGACCGTGCATTCACTATATCTTGTTGTCCTCATTATATTGTGTTGGTTACCATATCGTAGAGATCATTTAGGGCAACGCTTTATAGTCCGCAATTCATACTTGCTACCATTGTTCTATCTTGTGCTGAGTGTGAATTGCTAGCTTGTAACATTCATTTCCATATCTTGTGACATAATTTGTGTAAGCTTGTATTGCTTACTTGTGGTTGTGTGTATTATTCATTTACATATCTTGTGATATACATTGAGTAAGTTTGTGTACTTACTTGTGCTTACTCATATCCTCGTTGTTCTCATCTTGTTTATCCTAAGCTGTTGGTGCACTTAGTGAGCCTAGTATATTTAGGATTTGTGCTTGAAAAGTATCCGCTTAGTTTATTTCCGCATTAGGATATAGCCAAATCCGTAAAAGATTTTAAAACGCCTATTCACCCCCCCTCTAGGCGACATCGTGGTCCTTTCAATTGGTATCAGAGCCCGGTCTCTCCTTATTAGGCTTCACCGCCTAGAGAGTAACGATGTCGACTAGTGAACTAGTGCACAACAACACTTTTGATTTGGATGGCACAAATTATCACCTATGGAGAATTCGCATGCTTTGTCACTTTCGGGCCATGGGTCCAAATGCTTTGCGAATTGTTCTTATAGGAATTTCTATTGCTAAGGATGGACATTCTCCATCTATTGAGGATATGTATCTTGATTGTGATACTTCTCTTGTCATTCATCAAGCTTTAACATTTGAAGTGTTTAAGGCAGTCACGACTTGCAAGTCGGCTCATGAGACTTGGACCAAACTTTAAGATATATATGTGGGTCCAATCTTGATGAAGATAATATTCTATTTGGGGAGTTGATGGAGGAGTTCTCCACATTTTTAAATCATGAAGAGCTCTCTATTACTTCCACCTCTGATTACTTGCACACTTCAATATCTTGCACTTCACCAACATGTGGCGTGCCACAAGGTAATGACATGGTGAGTGAAGAAATATCTTGTGATGATGGTGTTAAGCTCATTCGTGATGATATGCTTGATCTCACATGTTGCCATGATAGAAATGCCTTGGTTTCCTCTAGTTGTTCTATGACTAACCATGCAGAGGAAATCAAGAAAGATGAGGCATGCTTGATTGATGAAGAACCCTCTTCTTCAAAAGAATCATCATCAACCCCGCCTCATGGCAAGAGGTAATGACGAGGTATCATCTTCTCTTAGTGATAATGATGATAGTTGTAATGAGGATGATGATGATGACTTGACTCAAAATCTCTATGAGATTGGAAAAACTCTTCACAAAGCTGAAAATAACACTTATAAAAGGTTCCAACATGTTCTTGCTTGCTTTCAAAAACGTAATGACTTATTTCTTAACGAGCAAGCGAAAAGTGAACAACTTGAACATGAACTTGCTAAGGCTCATCAATGTCTTAGTGACTTGAGGTCTTTAAAAGAAGAGATTGAAGTTACTCATTGTAAACTTAAAGAGGATTTTGAGCACCTTGACCTTAGCTCCAAGAATGTCAAAGGAGAGCTCACCAAACTCTCTAAGTCTCATGAGGAACTTCAAGCTACTCATGCAGAGTCTCTAGTTTCTACATGCTCCTCTCATATTGATAATGATGCTTGTGCTACTAACTCTATCTTGTGTGAAGCATCGATATTGAAAGAAAATGTTGAGCTAAGGACTCAACTTGATTTGCTAACTAGCAATTATGGGAAATTGGAAGAAACTCATAAAAAGCTCTCAGGCACTCATGAGGATCTTCTAATCTCTCATGATGGGTTAAAGTTATCTCATGAGGCTATGGTCACCAAGGTAAAATCATGTGAGTCTCATGTGGATATTAGCACATCTTCTACTCGAAATGCCTTATTGCAATGTGCTAGTCCTTGCAATTCCTCTCTACATGATATTGGTACACCTCATGATGAATTGCTCACCTTGTCTTGTTGCTCTAACCATGAAGTTTCTACTTCCACTACTCCTCTTGTTTCTAGTCTTGAAACTAACCATGTAGAGGAAATTAATAAGCTCAAGGCCCAAGTCACTAGTTTGAAGAAAGACTTGGAAAAGTGCGATGATGGACATAGTTTTCACTCCAACAAGAAGAAATCCATGAACAAGAAAAGGGGGCAAGGCCGAGCCAAGAATGAGCCCAACATTTCTTGCTTTAAATGCAAAAAGGTTGGACATCACGTGAGATATTGTCCACTAAAGAAAAGGGCTTATAAAGGGAAGCTACATGGAAAGCGGCCTCAAGCTCAATCTCAAGTTCAACCTCAAGTTGAAGAACGGGCACTATCCATGATGAACCATGTTATTACTTCCCAAGTTGAGAAAGTAAAGAAGAAGAGAAGGGGTAGTACATGTTGCTATATTTGCCGTAAGAAGGGACACGTAGCTTCATCATGTCCAAATGGTAACATCTCTAAGCCTCCAATTATCAATGATCATTATTCACTTAGGAAGGATATTGATGGTAATATGTTTGCCAAGTATATTGGTGCCCAAAGTGGTTTGAAAGTGGATAAGACCATTTGGGTTGCCAAGCCTATTGTTACTAACTTCTTAGGACCCAACGTGGTTGGAGACCATCGAGTTCAAAATTAATCAATAGGTGTGTGGAGGGCATTGGAGGCTTGGCTAGTTCATGAAGAAAAATGATTCTCACCATTCATTATGGTTCAAACCAAGTCAAGTGAATTATCATCATATTTGTCATTCCAATGCTCCTCGTGGCGGTAACTTGTATTTATATTGTCTACATTGAAAGTTACTAGCCCCATGCATGTTTAGGTTTTGTTCCTAGCATGTGTTTGTATATGTTGTGCCTCCTAATATGCTTGATTCGTGTTATCTAGCTTGTGTAGGTTGCTATGCACATCATATAGTTTTATGTGTGGTTTCGAGCCTTTATTGCTTCATTAGTTGAATCTTCCTTGGCTCTTTTGAGATATTAATGGATCATCACATTATGGGGGAGTGCTATGTTTTACACATATCACAAACCTTAAATGTGTATATATGTAGGATACCACCTAGTATTGTTAGTGCAATATTATCTAGTTACTATGTGGTATGTAAAGTTCATTTGAAACTCAAATCCTCATCCATTAATTATCCTTAGTTGGGTTTCATTTGCATCGTGTTGATAATACATGGATTATCACATTATGGGGGAGTGATATAATTTGTGCATATCACTTCTCGTGTGAACATTAACAATAGTGGTTTGCTAGTTTGCCACTTAGAATTTATGTTTGAGATTATCTTATATCTCTGTGGCATGCAATGTTTTTTTAGTATGGAATTCTTGTGCGATTTTGCCCATGGTTATCTTAAAAATTGTATTTGGAAAATCATTTGAATAAAGCCATTCCAATTGTTGCTTTGCATGATGATCTATCTTATTGGAATGTTAATAATATGCTATCCAAGCATTGTGTTTATTTCTAAACTCTCATGTTATGCTTGTGTTAGTATAGATGATCATGTACTTATTTGGTTTCTACACCGAATGACAACTCGAAACACCATTTTGTTCGAGTTCATCTTATTGGTTTGTATGGAGTTATGGTAGTTTGTTATCTCATTGTTTATAGTGTCATATATCTTCTTGAGTGAGATATTCCCATGAGTATGTGTGCAATGCATATCTTATATGCTCATTGGTTTTCCTTGGTTCATATGTTGAACTTTCTGTGCTATCATATGTTGATTTGTCACTTTGAGTCATTTTGGACAACATGAATGACTAGTGATGTTATTGGAAGTATTAACGGTTATATGTTCATTTGTCAAATTTGTATCTCCCTGGATTTTGGTAGGCTTGTGCATGCATATTTACTATGTGTAAATTCGCATGCCTTGTTTGTTTTATTTGATCCAATATATATATATATATATATATGGTAAATCCATCAAAATTCTTAATTGCTAATATGTGCATGAAATTCAAATTCATATTGATATGCACATATTTAAGTGATTTTACCCTATGTTTTATAGTTATGCTAACTACTTCGGACCCAATAAGTTTGGGGACCATATTGTACTTAAATTGTTTTAGGTACATTTGAGGAGCATTGGGTGCTTGGCTTATTCATGAAGTTGGTGGCACTATGAGGAAATTAGAGCCAAGCTTGAACCATTACCTACTACATCATTCCAATGCTATCTCGGTAACAAGTATTTACTTCATGCATACATTTCTTGCATTCAACCTTGTGTAGGTTGCATCATGGCATGAATTTCTTGACTCGTTCTTGTCATACTTGTTTCCTTTCTCAAAGCATCTCAACAATGATCTCTTGTTGCTAGTTGTGATGTCTTTGATGGTTGTGTGTTTGGAGTTCATTAATATACGATAAGATTATATTAAGCCATGTGCTATACTTTCAAGCAAAGATCTCATTGGTATATTTTATGTCTCCCTTTTGGGTATCTTATTCTTTCCTTTTGTAACTATTTCATGTGTACATCCTTCTTTGTGGATATATATCATCATGATTGTCATCTACCTAGAATCTTGTACACATGAGAGAAGTTACATCTCTAGTTGATATCCCTATTCTTTCATGTCCACCATTTCATTCTCTTTTTACATATTTGGTGGCTCCGTGGAAGCATTTGTTGTATGAGTGCGTGTCTTACCTCTTTGCACCTTAGTGCACTCATGTTTGGTGAAGATTGTTGTCCTCGTGCTTGTCTTGACAAGCCTATTATTTCCTATCTTCATCATGGGTTGTCACAAGCTTTTATTTTTAATTTGCTATTAGTGAGCTTGTGAACCCATTTGCTTGATGTGTGTGTGTCCCTCTTAACTTCGTGTGTGTGGGAAGGACATGTCTTGCACCTTGTATCTAATTTACTCAAGGCTATGTTGATGCTTAATTCTCATCCTTATACTAGTCTTCTCAAGTTCTTTGACATGACTCACACACATCATTTTGGTTGTGCCTATTCTTAGGTTGCCTCATTTTCATGTTGCTCAACCATATGTTTGTTGCAAATGCTAGGCTTCTTTTCTTATCTATGCTTGCTTGCAATTGTTTTGTGTTCCTATTGATTTTGGGAGAGTCATGATCCTATTTTGTGCACTTGTATCCAAATACAAAAATTATAAATAGTGCACAAATCATGGGGAGCTTCTCTATTTTCCTTAGAACACTCCTTTACCCAAATCGTAATATTCTTTTATCCTTTTGGCTCATCGGATCTTTTGATTACTTGCTTCACTTTGTGTTATGCAAATGAGATCAATTTGTGCCATGTGCTTTGTGCCATGTGCCTTGCTATTATGACTAGGCTCAAGTTGTATAATAGTGGATTCACTTGTGGATATCATGTTCTTATCAATTGCAACCTTTCTTTTTGTGTATACGAGTTTCTTTGTGGATACATATCATGATTATTATTGGCCACTTAAAAAATTTACATGAAAAAGTTCATATCTTCGTATCGGATTGCGTTCTATAGATTCCGAGCTCGTTTAATTGTTCATCATTTAAATATGTGCATTTGTTTTCAGTCACATTTTGTGATATGCACACATCAAGGAGGAACTCATACTATATTGGTCGGCTAGATGTTTTGTCTTCCGTTTTGGCAATTGTTGCCAATGGGGGAGAAGTTTAGAGGGTTTAAGATAAATATCTTTTGTAGTTCTTGTTGTCACTCATGCATATCTACCCTTGTTATATATTCTTATTGCATGGATGAGTATTGCAATGACATTCAAAGTTCATTCACACATGCATATATTGTGGGGGAGTTTGCTCTATATACTATGGGTGTACTATCATCAAATGCTTGTGTAGTGTCTTGATGATAATACAACCATCCCAAGTATATAATTTATCCTCGGATAAATTGCATGCTTGTTTAAAAAGCACTATATAAACCCTCTTGTTGAGATTGTCATCAATTACCAAAATGGGGGAGATTGAAAGTACATGTAGTCCCCATATGTGGTTTTGGTAATTAAATGACAATCCTAATGGACTAATGTTTGCATTGAGTTGTACATTTGAAGGAAAGTTCTATTTCCAATGCATGAAGAATATTGGATGAACTGAAGGATGTTTGTTCCATGGTGATGCAAGAAGGAGATAGAATGGATTCGAAATGAATGCCATATACATATTGTTGTGCATGCATCAAGGCTTATGGGTTGAACCATGATGGATCAAGATCTTGAGAGAATGATTAAAGAGAAGAATTCTACATATGCTTGATGATAGGATCATTATGAGCTCATTTGTTGAGTCGGGGATTATTAAGCAAGTAATTCGAGTGAAGAATTCATTGTGCCTCTCAAGATACTATGTTGGAGCATGAGAATGGGCAAATGATGTCCAATACGATATTCAAGGAGAAACTTGATATGGTGATGGTGAATTGAGATATTGGTTATTATGTCTTGAAGAAATGAAGCATAGTGAAGATATCAATAGGGCCTTCAAGACATCAATATTAATCATGGAGCAAAGATAAATGTTGACCAAGATGAAGATCAAAGATTGACCTCTAAGATGGACAACACACAAGCGCATATCATGTGCCACATGAGATCTTGTGGTATGGTAAGAATTTATCAATTGTGCTTTGTGTACTAACCCATACTATGTGTTGTCTATGTTATGTGGCTTAGGTAATTCTCATGAGCTTGGTGCTTATAAGAAATCTTGGTGCTCATCAAAGTATGTCATCAAGTAATTAATGTTGATGGACAAGTAAAGATGAATGCAAAGCAAATCTTCCCACATTGTGTATGGGGGAGCTACTTGAAGACTTCTCCAATGTCTTGCCTTCAACTTGAGCCATGAAGAAACATCAATATAAAGCTCAAGTGAAAGGCTCTAGTCAAAGGTATTAGTTCCTTTGGCTTTAGATGTGAGGATCGATGACCATCGAAAAGGATATATGCTCAGGAATGAGTTTTCGGAAGCTATCTAGTATAGTTCTTTTATGATTCTTGAGTTATAGGGATCCCGCACTATTAAGAGGGGGTCAAAGGGGTTAGTGATGGATTTGCTCAAGTCAACATCATCTATTTCTATTCTTCTCACATCATATTCCAACATAGGAATATTTCGCTCCTATCCAGTACAAATACAATATGCCTACATATCTCAAAAGAAAATCCAAAGCCAACTAGGTTCCCCAAAGTATATGTATAACCATTGCATGTTTTGCACCCTCCATTATGGCTTATCTTGGGTGGTTCTATATGTGAGGACCTGGAGTTTTTCCATAGCTTCAAAACGAGCCCAAGATCATCAAAATCGGAGTCCGGATGTAAAAGTTATGCATGTTTCAGTTTTGGGGTTCCTGCTGTTTTTCTGTTGGCCGGACATCCGGGACTTGGCCGGATGTCCGGGCTTCCGGGTCGCCCCGGATGTCCGGGATCCTCCCGGAAACCCGGCCTGCAAATGCAAGAACCTGTTTTCAAATGTTGACTGTGCCCGCCAGATGTCCGGCACTTGCCCGGATGTCCGTCCCGGCGCTGTCACTTACTCACAAACGGCTAGTTTTATAGGCCCTCTATATATACCCCTCTACTAATCCGGTAGAGAGTTGACCACTTCATCCCAAATCGCCCCAAGAACACAAGTGGCTCCCTCTCACTTCTCCTACACCAAATCTTAGATCCCGGAGAGATTTGTGAGAGTTCTTGAGAGTTTTTCCAATCAAGTGATAGATCCACTCCCTTTCCCTCTCTTGACCAAAATAATTCGTGATTTGAGCAAGTCTTGAGCATTTCCCCTTTGTTCTTGTTACTCTTGGAGGTTGGAGACTCCTAGGCGGTAGGAGTGCTCCAGTGAGGAATCAACTTGTGATTTGTCCCCCGGAAAGTTTGTGAAGGTTTGGAGGCCGCCTCAAGGTCTACCACTAGTGGTTGAGAATCGCCTTCGTGGTGATATCTCAAGGAGAATAGGGTGAGCCTTCGTGGCGTTGGTGTGCCTTCGTGGTAACATCCACCTCTCTAACGGTGACTAGCTTCCCTCCAAGGAAGTGAACATCGGGATACATCCTCGCCTTCGTGACTTTGGTTATCCCTAACCCTAACTCCTCACTTGTGGTTTACTTTGGTCACTTGACCGTGCATTCACTATATCTTGTTGTCCTCATTATATTGTGTTGGTTACCATATCATAGAGATCATTTAGGCCAATGCTTTATAGTCCGCAATTCATACTTGCTACCATTGTTCTATCTTGTGCTGAGTGTGAATTGCTAGCTTATAACATTCATTTCCATATCTTGTGACATAATTTGTGTAAGCTTGTATTGCTTACTTGTGGTTGTGTGTATTATTCATTTACATATCTTGTGATATACATTGAGTAAGTTTGTGTACTTACTTGTGCTTACTCATATCCTCGTTGTTCTCATCTTGTTTATCCTAAGCTGTTGGTGCACTTAGTGAGCCTAGTATATTTAGGATTTGTGCTTGAAACGTATCCGCTTAGTTTATTTCCGCATTAGGATATAGCCAAATCCGTCAAAGATTTTAAAACGCCTATTCACCCCCCCCCTCTAGGCGACATCGTGGTCCTTTCAGTAAGGCAATGGGTTGAAGCACAACCTTGTAACCCTATGTAATTGTATGCGGGATCGATGGAATGACTTTGAATAATTAACATTATGTATGTGTCTGATTGCTACGTTGTTGTGTCTCTTCTTTTTCTCATTCTTCAACCTTGCAGGTACCAAGGATCTTGGAGTTCGATCAACAAGGAGGTTAGGTGCAGGAAGGACGCGAAATGATATTTTAAACACCAATGACATAAAGATTTAGTACATATTGACATCTGATTTTGGCATGGTACGAAATGCAATTAAGATGGCCTCAAATTAATAGGGTTTCAACATGAAAAGGTTTCGTATCATCAAATTTAGCAACTTTGATGTTTGGGTCATCACCATCCTACCTCATCTTAGGAGCCGGAACTATGGTCAAAGCTCTAAACTTTTATGTTAAGATCATAGTTTGGCTGATTACGCCCCCATGATGGGCTCATATGAAAAACTTTTCTACATGAATTGTCTTTGTCTCGTCGAATCGGTTGATTTTGATATAAAAGTCATCACAATCTGAACTCGTATGCAAAAGTTAGAGGCAACACTCTACGGACCGGTCTTGAGTGAAAAAATGATGCGAGGGACCACACACACACCTAGGTGGTGTATGATGGGTCGCGTGAGCTATTCAGCCTTTGTCGGCTGAATAAAGCTTGCCGGCAAAGTGAAAAGCTTGTTGGCGTGGAAAGCTTGCCGGCATGAAAATTTGTCGGCCGAGTGAAAAGCTTGTCGGCCAACTGAAAAGCTTGCCAGCGTGGAAGCTTGCCGGCGTGAAAACCTTGCCGGTAAAAGCTTGATGGCCAAGTGCAAACTGTTAAGGCCAATCCGACCAGGAGCTGAAGAAGGGCTCAAAGCATTACCTAGATGGCCTCAGATGAAAAGGTGTTACACACGGAAGTTGTGCGTATCGTCGAAACAGTCAACTTTTACTTTTGGAGTCATCATCATCTAAGATAATATACGACCTGCAAGGTTGCCACAAGACACTGACAGCCCAGAAAACAACATGACCGAGTTTGACTAGAAGTTAAAGATGGCCCGACAAGGAGGTGCAGCTGTCGCCATCATCGGAGTCAAAGTCGCAGAGGACGATGAGCCCCTTCATTTGACGAACCGTCCTGTCCTGCTCCCGCTTCAACCTAGCGACCCGAGCCTTCTCAGCCGCTGCCTCCTTCGCCTCGCGTTCGACTGCTCAATAGCAAGCCGGAGCGCCTTGGCATTCTTCCTTCGGGGGTGGCGAACGTCTGTTTTCGCTGTCGTGAGGGACCGGCGGTAGACCCATGTGAGGAGACATGCATCCTCGACGGGGTCCGCCTTCGTCTCGCGGGGGCGGCGCATGGACTGCTCCGCGGGCGTCCCTCTCACGTGCACGCTGCCTCTCGCGGCGCGCGCCTCTGATTCCGTAGTGCGTATGCGGGCTGGCATCGCGGGCATAAGCACCCATCGCTGGCCGCGTGGAGGAGTGGTTGGGGGAAGGAGACGGCGCGGGGGCGGTGCAGACTGCGTTGTCCTGGCATTGCTGCGCGCGGGCCGGGAGGGTTCAGCTCCGGCATATGTGATGCGGCGACACTTCAGATCTGGAGTTGCCTCTGGTTTCCACCTTGGACCGCTCCAACGCAATGCGAAGGGCCATCTCACCCTCGTAGTTGATCTCGAAGCCGGAGTCGCTGCCAAAGTTGGTCATCGTACTGGATGGGAACAGACGGAGAAGGAGAGAAGAGGATGGAGCAAGAGAGGGTAAGCTAGGGTTTGGAGCGAGGCGCCTGGATTGGGGTTTTTTGTGAATAGCTGTGGGTTCGGTGGTGGGTCAGGCTTGTCAGGCGGATGCGCCATGGCGTGCCCGGACCGCCCCATATCCGCCCTATATTTGGGCTGGATATGAGGGGTGTCGGT
Source organism: Triticum aestivum (assembly GCF_018294505.1). Taxonomy (NCBI): domain Eukaryota; kingdom Viridiplantae; phylum Streptophyta; class Magnoliopsida; order Poales; family Poaceae; genus Triticum; species Triticum aestivum. The sequence goes on along the minus strand of NC_057813.1, from coordinate 422,575,837 downwards.
CAGCCCGGGCATTTGTTCGCGGTTTTAAAGGCCCGGTTGGGTTGATTTCTTATTTGATCGGTTAGTGACCGGATGACCTGCCTGGATGTTTGAGACAAGTATGAGAGGCCCAGCTGTAGATGCTCTAAACCATGAGGAAGCCCTCCAACTACGACCAAATCCTCTCAAAGTGGAATTTTGTGGTGCCCGGGGGCGCACCACACAATCAAGAAAGAAGGGGCAATGGTCTGAAGTGTCAGAAGAAAGGCATCAGGCCAACTCCAACGCACAACCCCAAACGGGCATCTGTTTGGTCCACTTTTCATCTGTTTTGTCGGGAAATGTTGCAATGAAAACAAAAAAAATTCTACACACACGCAACGATCTATCCATGGAGAAACACGGTTGATGTAGTCAAACTTTTTTCGCGATCCAACCGATTGAGTACCGAACGTACAACACCTCTGTGTTCAGCACACGTTCAGGTCGGTGACGTCCACGCCTTCTTGATCCAGCAAGACGGAGAGGTAGTGGATGAGTTCCGACAGCAGAACGGCATGGCAACAGTGATGGTGAAGTGATCTCCGCAGGGCTTTGCCTAAGCACTACGAAAATATGACCGAGGGAGTAAATGGTGGACGGGGGCGCCGCACACGGCTAAACAATGTTGTGTTCTTGTATATATGGCGCCCCCTCCCAACATATATATAGGTGGGAGGGGGGAGGAGGCAGCCTAGGGCATCCAGGGCGCGCCCCAAGGGGCTGGCTACCGACCCTAGGGCCCCTGCCCTCCTGCGCCCCCCTTTCCTTGTATGACCAAGGGGGAAGGAAAGAGAGGGGGGAGAGGGAAGGAAGGGGAGTCCTACTCCACACTTTCCTTTCCATCCCCTCTTTACTTCTCCTCCTCATAGGTCCGACCACTATAGGGGCGCACCAGCCCCTTGTGGGCTGGTATGTTCCCTCTCTTGGCCCATAGCTTTGTCGCGTGTGCCCGAAACTCCTTTCCGGTGACCCGATAAGTACCCGATACCCTCCAAAACACTTCCGGTGTCCGAATACCATTGTCCTATATATCAATGTTTACCTATCAACCATTTCGAGACTCCTCCTCATGTCTGTGATCTCATCCCGTACTCCGAACAACATACAGTCACCAAATCACATACTCATATAACAGTATATCGTCAACGAACGTTAAGCGTGCGGTCCCTACGTGTTCGAGAACTATGTAGACATGACCGAAACACCTCTCCAGTCAATAACCAATAGTGGAACCTGGATGCCCATATTGGATCCTACATATTCTACGAAGATCTTTATCAGTCGAACCATTATGACAACATATGTAATTCCCTTTGTCCATCGGTATGTTACTTAGCCGAGATTCGATCGTCGGTATCTCTATACCTAGTTAAATCTCGTTGCAGGTAAGTCTCTTTTTCCGCAATACATTACCTCATGACTAACTCCTTAATCATTTGCTTGCAAGCTTAGCTTATGATGTGTATTACCGAGAGGGCCCAAAGATACCTCTTCGATACTCGGAGTGACAAATCCTAATCTCGATCTATGCCAACTCAACAAACACCTTCGGAGATACCTATAGAGCATCTTTATGATCACCCAGTTATGTTGTGATGTTTGATAGTACACAAGGTATTCCTCCGATATCCGGGAGTTAATAATCTCATAGTCGAAGGAATATGTATTTGACATAAAGAAAGCAATAGCAATAAACTGAACGATCAGTATGCTAGGCTAACAGGTGGGTCTTGTCCATCACATCATTCTCCTAATGATGTGATCCCGTTATCAAATGACAACACATGTCCATGGTTAGGAAACCTTAACCATCTTTGATCAATGAGCTAGTCTAGTAGAGGCTTACTAGGGACACAGTATTTGTTTATGTATTCACACATGTATTTAAGTTTCCGATCAATACAATTATAGCATGAATAATAAACCTTTATCAGGAATAAGGAAATATAAAATAACAACTTTGTTATTGTCTCTAGGACATATTTCCTTTAGTCTCCCACTTGCACTAGAGTCAATAATCCAGATTACATTATAATGAATCTAACACCCATGGAGGCTTGGTGCTGATCATGTTTTGCTCGCGGAAGAGGCTTAGTCGATGTGTCTGCTACATTCAAATCAATATGTATCTTGCAAATTTCTATGTCTCCATCCTTGACTTGTTCACGAATGGAGTTGAAGCGTCTCTTGCTGTGTTTGGTTCTCTTGTGAAATCTAGATTCCTTTGCCAAGGCAATTGCTCCAGTATTGTCACAAAAGATTTTCATTGGACCTGATGCACTAGGTATTACACCCAGATCGGATGTGAACTTGTAGGATCGGAAGTATGTCTAGAGGGGGGGTGATTAGACTACTTGACAACTTAAAAGTTTATCCTTTTGATTAGGGCAAGTTTTTAGCAAGTTCACAATGATGACCAAGTCAAGTATCACCCTACACATGCAATTCTAGAGTGATGGCAGCGGAAAGTAAATTGCACATGTAGTAAATAAGAGGTGGAGAAGAGCAAACGCAATTTGGAGACACGGAGATTTTTCTCGTGGTTCCGATAGGTGGTGCTATCGTCAATCCACGTTGATGGAGACTTCAACCCACGGAGGGTAACGGCTGCGAGAGTCCGGAGGGCTCCACCCATGAAGGGTCCACGAAGAAGCAACCTTGTCTATGCCATCATGGCCTACGTCCACGGAGGACTAGCCTTACTCGGGGTAGATCTTCACGAAGTAGGCGATCTCCTTGCCCTTACAAACTTCTTGGTTCAACTCCACATCTTGACGGAGGCTCCCAAGCGACACCTAACCAATCTAGGAGGCACCACCCTCCAAAAGGTAATAGATGGTGTTGGTGATGATGAACTCCTTGCTCTTGTGCTTCAAATGATAATCTCCCCAACACTCAACTCTCCTCACTGATTTGGCTGTGGTGGAAGAAAGGATTGAGTGGAAAGCAACTTGGGAAGGTTAGAAATCAAGTTTCATATGGTTGGAGTGGAGCAACTTGATCTCAACACAAGGGTAGGTAGTTTTCTTCTCAGAAATGTAAGGTAGGAGTGGTAGTTCTTTCTGATGGCTCTCTCCACGAATGAAGAGGAGGTGGAGGGGTATTTATAGCCTCCACACAAAATCCAACCGTTACACACATTTGACCAATCTCGGTCAGACCGAAGTTGACAACTCGGTGAGACCGAAAGTTCAAATCTTGTGAACGTTGGGATTTTCGGTGGGACCGAAAATACAATCTCGGTTAGTCCGATTCTTCCAAAGTCTAGGGTTTGCCAATCTCGGTGGGACCGACTTTCTCATCTCGGTGACACCGATTTGAGTACAGAAGGTTACAGAAGGTTGGCAACACCAATTTCGGTAAGACCGAGTTTGGAATCGGAAAATCCGAAATTACTAGGGTTTGGGCTATATGGCTGAGGTGGTTCATCTTGGTGTGACTGAGTTTATGGAATCGGTGGGACCGAGATTACTTATGAGTTTGTTGGAATGAAAGATTGCTGATAGTTTGAGAGATAAATCACCAAGCACAATGAGCAACCAGATCATCATCATAACCTCATCCCCTTTTAATAGTATTGGCTTTCCTATGGACTCAATGTGATCTTGGATCACTAAACCAAAAAATAGAGTCTTGAGCTTTTGCCAATGTTTTCCTTAGCATTTTGAGGGGTCCACATCATCAGTCATTGCCATACCCATATCACTGAACTTTCTGAAATATTCTCAAGAAATAATTAGTTCAATGATATATATGTTGTTATTAATTACCAAAACCACCCGGGGATTAGTTGCACTTTCAATCTCCCCCTTTTTGGTAATTGATGACAACATATAGATCAAAGCTTCGACAAATGATATAATCAATGAATAACATCGTCGCTTTGAGAAGTATGTGATAAGCAAGAGCTCCCCCTAAATTTGTGCATTATTTAAGATTTGCGCTTGAATGCAAATGCACAATCGATTAGGATCATGGGTCACTCTTCCATGTCACATACATCTTGGTGGAGTGCACAAAATGATAAGAATGAATAGCATGCACCCAATCACCAAGACATGAGTAAGTGATCATACAAGATATGAATAGAATATGATAAGCATTAAGCACACATTAAGCATAGTATGATCAAGCACTCATCAAGATAGAGCAAACATAGTATCAAACACACGAAATGTCTCGAAGAACTCAAAAGTATCTCAAGGAAAACCGCAAACGAAAGAGCAAAAACGAGCACTCTCTCTCTCAAAGTCCTATGATCTATACAATTTCTCCCCCTTTGGCAACAAGTTACCAAAAAGTTCGAAAGGTATAGAGCTAAGCGTCACTAGGGACTCTGCTGGCGGCTCCTGTCTGCGTCGATGGAGTGGAGATAGCTGCATCTGCAAAAGCTTCTGCTGAAGTCTGTGGAGCTGGAGGAGTGGACACTGGAGCTGGAGCTGGAACTGACGGAGCTGTGGGAGGTGCTGATGTAGTAGCCCTGGGGTCTGTCACTGGAATAGCAGCTGATCTGGGCTTTGTGGGCACTGGAGCAGGCTGCTCATAGTCATCCTGGACCATATCACCTTCCATCTCCTTCATGAGCTCTGCCTTCTCCCTCTTCGCTTCCTCGATGTCTGCCTCAAGCTTGTTGACGGTGACCTGCACTTCAGTCAGCTTGACATCCAGAGCATGGAACTTGTCTTCAACTATCCTCTCAAGACTCTCCTGAGACTGCACTATGCTGGCCAGGCGTAGTTCAATCCTCTGAGTGGCTTCAAGAAGTTGTTCTCCAACGCTCTTGGGCTTGGCTGCTGCTGCTGCTGCTTCCTTCTCAGCTTTAGCTTGTTTGGCAGCTTCAGACTTAGCTTGTCCTTCGACAGATGTGGGATCATCCTCAGTCATTACGACTTCATTATCTTCATGTTCAGGCTGCAGTGGCAAGTGGGGTCTATCCAACAGGTAGGTGCCCGTGCCAAACTTGGCATTGATGAGCATCTGAATGTGCGGGGCAAACCCACATGACCTCTTCTGGTCTGCTGCTGTCCTCTTGATAGTCTCAACTATCAGGTCCATCACCTTAAAAGGTGCCTTCTGATCTAGAATGTGCAGCATGTTGATAGAATAGCCTCTTATCATGCGGTGGTCTCCTGACTTGGGCATCAAAGTATGCCTCAGAATGGTGTTAGTGGTTGGGAGACCTGCCTGAAGATGATATACTGATCCAAGCTTCCATATCTCAACATCCTTGGCTAGTACCTCATTGTACATGTTCTTCATAGACTCATGATTCTTCTTGGGAATTCCATAAACATCAACATCATCATCTCTTGATGCTGGAGCATTCAGCAATGCTCTCCATTCCTCAACTGTTGAGGAGAATCTCTGGCCTTCTGTCATCCATACAATTCTGCCATCTGGATAGAAGTGTGCGGTGGCATAGAACTGCATGATCATTTCATCATTCCAAGCAGTCAATTTCTGACCAACGAACTCTGCAACTCCACATGCAGTGAAGCTCTCATGCACATGTGGGAAGTAGTCTCTGTGCTCTTCACTGTCGATGTAATCCCAGTCAACGTATCTGGTGTCAGCAACAATTGGCTTCTTGTCCATGAGCACTGTCTCATAGAAATCTTGTTGCTCTCTGGTGTGGAACCTTGAGTCAACAGCTGTCCTTCTCCTGGTGGCATATGGATCAACTTGCCTCCATAGCCTGAGACCTTTGTCCTTCCTTTCCTTCATATTTTCTGCTCGAGGATGAGCATCATTATGGACTGGCAATTTCTGTCTGAGCTTCAGCAATACATGTGCCTCTTCATCAGATTCAGCAGGTGGCACATTATCCTTCTTCTTCTTTGAAGCAGGAATGTTTCTCACTGTTTTCTTTGGCTTGGCAGCAGGTTTGGCTTGGGCTGCCTTTGCTGGAGCTGATGGCTTAGATTTAGTGGGTGCTCCTGCCCTGATGGCATCTCCCATCAACTTTTGCTTCTGAGGAGGCTGGGGTGCTTCCTCATCAGAATCATCATCAGCTTCATCATGAACTAGCCTCTTCCTCTTGGAAGTTTTCTTTATCTTGCTGGAGGTTTCTTCTTCCATGCTCAGCTTCTTTGCAACTGTGGATTTCTTCTCTTTGCTGGTGCCTTTCTTTGTTTGTTGCCCTTGATAGCCTTTGGCAACCACTTTCCTCTTTGGCTTTGAAGTAATCTCCTCATCAGCAACAAAGTCAGAGTCTTCCTCATCTGAATTCCTCTTCTTCCTGGCCCTGGTGGCAGCAGGAGGCAATCCACTTGGAGTGCTCCTCTCTCCATCATCTGAAAAACTGCTTGCTTCAGGACTTGTAACTGCCTCTGGAATTGCAACTGGTGATTCAGACCTGTTCTGGCTGTCACTTGCATCAGACATGACTGACAACCTGTGAATAGAATAGGTATAGGCAGAATAGAAGAGTTATCACAAACTGCAGAGGATTTTGCAAAATGAATGAGTTCAAACTTCAGTTTTAGGTTTTCACAGAATGCATTTCGGTCTGACCGAGTCTAAAATTCGGTGAATCCGAAGTGTCTAAACCTAACCGTTCACACCACTTTCGGTTGGACCGAAATGGGTTTCGGTCTAGCCGAGAGCACTAGGGTTTCACTAAATCCTCATTTCGGTCTTACCGATTTGCACAACTCGGTTGAACCGAAAAGTGCAGTGCAATGGCCAGAGGCCAAATCGGTCAGTCCGAGAATGTAGAATCGGTCACACCGAGATGTGTTCGGCGGAAACCTAACCCTAAAATTTTCACTCGAATTTTGTTCTAAGATCTAATCTGCTGGATAGGAAGATTTCAAACTTGGCAAGAAGCTAGGCAAAACCTATCGTGCATTGAATCAGAGGTTGAAGCACGAGAGGGATGAAACTCACCCAACTTGGTGGAGTTTCACTACGGCGGCAACGGTGCGGTGAGATTGACCGTTGACGGCGATGGAGACCCGCGGCGAGGGCGCACAGGCGACGGCGGAGACGATCCGTAGACCACGGCGACGGCAGCGAAGGGTTTGAGGGCGAGACGTTTTGAAGGAATAATCAACGCGCGCTGCCCTCGGGTATATATACCCTTCGGTTGTCGGTGGGACCGAGTTGGAAAACTCGGTGGGACCGAGATGGTTAACTGCGTGCAGTTACTCACATCGGTCACGCCGAAATTTACAACTCGGTTTCACCGAGGTGAAAACCTAGATCAATCCAAGTGATTTCGGTCTGTCCGATTTGAGTATATTGGTTTGACCGAAAATACTTAGAAGGTTTTGGAATTTAAGCTTTTGACGGATCGGTGGCTCCGAGTGCTCCTCACTCGGTCTGTCCGAAAAAGTCTTGTTCAAAGTTTGTGATATAAGCATGAATAGAGTTTGAGACAAGAAAGCATAGATAGCTAGGGGAGGAACTTAGGCATTCTTGTCCATCCATTTGGTCAAAAAGAAAAATCCAAAAGACCAAAGCAGCAAATGGATGTCCTTGAATGGATAAAATCATGCATCCAACATGCTCACACAATAAGATAGCAAATGAAATATGTGTCAAACATGCACAATCAAAACACTAGCAACTAGCACACAATTTGGCGATGACTAGGTCATCTATATATGAGTATATTGACTTAGGAGTCAAATGAGAACATTTGATCATAGGTCATACTCATCGTTTAAGCACAAGTGGGGTTACCACTTTTACATAAAGCATTAATGTGTTCACATCATTTGAAGATGCTTTAGCTCATTTCTTTAGAGCAAAGCTCCCCCTTGATGTGAGAACCCCTTTTAAAGGGTCAAACTAACCTTGGGTTGTCGTTGAAGACTTCATGTAGATGTTGAAGATGTGGATGCTCAATGTTGATGAAGATCATCAAGAGTTGGGAGCAATCCTTTGGATTCGGGCACTTTCAATACCTACATGGGTTAGTCCCACAAGGAACAAACAAGGATATCCATGGACATAGATTGAAGTACACAATAGATGATGTCCATGAAAGCAATGATTACCTTGTCCCTTGACTTACCAACATGAGGGTTTGTGACTCCATGAACTAGTGCAAGATGTGGAAGTTGATTGCACAAGTTCTTTGCCAAAATGCATGTGAGTGAAGTATATTGGCGGAGTCACCCTCAAGAACTCTCTAGTTCTTCTTCTTCGGGATCCACATCATCTTGATGGGAATCCTTGGGGTAGTAGTTGAGCTTGACGAAGTAGAACTTGACGTTGCCTTGGGAACCCACTTGACCATGGCCTTAGGTGCTTCAATGAATGCATCAATCTCCTCTTGAAGCTTGTCCTTGCCTTTTAGCTTGTGGTCTTGTGGTGGAAGGTCATCTTGAGCTTGTTCCACATTGGAAGAAGTAGGATCATACTTCTCCTTTTGAGAAACAAACTTTGGAGTGGGATATTGACCTTCTTCCCATTCAACACCCTCGGCGTTGAATCTTCGCTCAAAACCAATTCCTTGATTCTTCCGGTGCCTTCCTTGCTTGCGAACAATTTCCTCAAAGTTCTTGCTTCCGGCAAGGCTCTTGTAGACACCTTTCTCTATAATCCCTTTCAATAGACTATTTTCTTGCTCAAGTGAAACTTGGCTTGAAACATTGTTAGTGGAATCAAGAGAATTACTAGAAGTAACAATATTGGATTTAGCATGATTATTGTTACTACTAGATGAAGAATTTTTCTTATGCTTGTCATGCTTAGTTTTAATAGGTGGCAAGAAATTAGACAAGAGAAGTCGTTTGGCAAGATATGAAGAACTCTTCTTTCGAAGATCGTCATTGATAGCTTTTAGAAACTCATGTTCTTGCTCTAGATTGAGCTTCTCGAAGCGTAGCTTCTCATGAGATCTTAGGAGCTCTCTATGATCTTCTTGAGTTGTTTCATGAGCTAACTTAAGAGTGTTTAGTTCTTTAGTTAGACGCTCAATCACCTTCATAGCATTGTCATTCGACTCTTCTCGACTATAAAGACTATTAGCAGGTTCATCATTACTAAGCTCACTAGATTTGTCATGTAAAAGCTCATCTTCACCAAGCAAGTCATCTTCATCACTATCAAAGTCAATGAATTCAGGGTGTGATACCTTGGGGCCTTTTGCCATGAAGCATCTTCCAATTCCCTCATTTGGTGAATCAAACAAGTCATAGGAGTTGGAGTTGGAGGATACGAGAGCAAGACCGGCAACACCTTCATCTTGACTGTATTCGGAGTTGGAGTTATAGCTTCTTTCGGAGTGATTGTCGGAGTCGGAGCCGGAAACCCATTCACCAACATGAGCTTGATGTTTTCTTCTTGTGTAGCTCCTTGATGACTTGTCTTTCCTTTCCGAATCCTTGCTTCTCCGAGAGGATCTTCGTTCATAACGATCATCTCTACTCCTTCTCTCTTTCCGAGGCGACTCTTCTCTTGAGCTTCTTCTTCTTGGAGATTCTTCTCTTCTCTTGTGGGGAGTCGAACACTCATTTGAGTAGTGTCCGGGTCTTCCACAATTGTAGCAGTTTCGATCACGACTAGAAGATCTCTTTTCATCATATGATCTAGACTTTGAGCTTCTTTCCTTGCTTCTACTCTTGTAGAATTTGTTGAAGTTCTTCACCATTAGGCTTATCTCTTCATTGGAAACTAGCTTGTCACTTGAGGTTGTGGGAGCTTCAACTGTAGCTTTGTAAGCACCACTTGACTTGTTGTGAAGCTCTTCCTTATCTTTAAGTGTCATCTCATGAGCAACAATCCTTCCAATGACTTCGGTAGGCTTGAGATCCTTGTAGTTTGGCATCATTTGGATCAAAGTGCACACGGTATCATACTTTCCATCCAAAGCTCTGAGAATCTTCTTGATGATGAATCGGTCGGTCATTTCTTCGCTTCCTAAGCCTGCCATCTCATTGTGATGAGAGCAAGCCTAGAGTACATTTCAGCGACTCCTTCACCTTCCTTCATCTTGAACTTGTCAAGTTGACCTTGAAGAACATCTAGCTTGGATTCCTTCACGGACTCGGTACCTTCGTGCATTTCGACCAAAGTATCCCAAATCTCTTTTGCATTCTCAAGACGGCTGATCTTGTTGAACTCCTCGGGACACAAAGCATTGAAGAGAATGTCACAAGCTTGAGCATTGTTCTGTAACATCCGCAACTCATCCGCTGTAGCTTCGCGATCCGGAACTTTTCCTTCCTCGAAGAACTCACCTTGCAAGCCAACACAAATAATGCCCCATGCGGCAGGGTTATGTCCAAGAATATGCATTTTCATTTTATGCTTCCAACTAGCAAAATTTGAACCATCAAAGTAAGGACCTCTACGGAAATTACCCTCACTAGACGCCATACTCTCCTAGGTTGTGAAACCAAGCTTATGGAGTCCAATGCAATGGAAACCAATCCAATGGAGACCAAAGCTCTGATACCACTTGTAGGATCGGAAGTATGTCTAGAGGGGGGGTGATTAGACTACTTGACAACTTAAAAGTTTAGCCTTTTGATTAGGGCAAGTTTTTAGCAAGTTCACAATGATGACCAAGTCAAGTATCACCCTACACATGCAATTCTAGAGTGATGGCAGCGGAAAGTAAATTGCACATGTAGTAAATAAGAGGTGGAGAAGAGCAAACGCAATTTGGAGACACGGAGATTTTTCTCGTGGTTCCGATAGGTGGTGCTATCGTCAATCCACGTTGATGGAGACTTCAACCCACGGAGGGTAACGGCTGCGAGAGTCCACGGAGGGCTCCACCCACGAAGGGTCCACGAAGAAGCAACCTTGTCTATGCCATCATGGCCTACGTCCACGGAGGACTAGCCTTACTCGGGGTAGATCTTCACGAAGTAGGCGATCTCCTTGCCCTTACAAACTTCTTGGTTCAACTCCACATCTTGACGGAGGCTCCCAAGCGACACCTAACCAATCTAGGAGGCACCACCCTCCAAAAGGTAATAGATGGTGTTGGTGATGATGAACTCCTTGCTCTTGTGCTTCAAATGATAATCTCCCGAACACTCAACTCTCCTCACTGATTTGGCTGTGGTGGAAGAAAGGATTGAGTGGAAAGCAACTTGGGAAGGTTAGAAATCAAGTTTCATATGGTTGGAGTGGAGCAACTTGATCTCAACACAAGGGTAGGTAGTTTTCTTCTCAGAAATGTAAGGTAGGAGTGGTAGTTCTTTCTGATGGCTCTCTCCACGAATGAAGAGGAGGTGGAGGGGTATTTATAGCCTCCACACAAAATCCAACCGTTACACACATTTGACCAATCTCGGTCAGACCGAAGTTGACAACTCGGTGAGACCGAAAGTTCAAATCTTGTGAACGTTGGGATTTTCGGTGGGACCGAAAATACAATCTCGGTTAGTCCGATTCTTCCAAAGTCTAGGGTTTGCCAATCTCGGTGGGACCGACTTTCTCATCTCGGTGACACCGATTTGAGTACAGAAGGTTACAGAAGGTTGGCAACACCAATTTCGGTAAGACCGAGTTTGGAATCGGAAAATCCGAAATTACTAGGGTTTGGCTATATGGCTGAGGTGGTTCATCTCGGTGTGACTGAGTTTATGGAATCGGTGGGACCGAGATTACTTATGAGTTATGTTGGAATGAAAGATTGCTGATAGTTTGAGAGATAAATCACCAAGCACAATGAGCAACCAGATCATCATCATAACCTCATCCCCTTTTAATAGTATTGGCTTTCCTATGGACTCAATGTGATCTTGGATCACTAAACCAAAAAATAGAGTCTTGAGCTTTTGCCAATGTTTTCCTTAGCATTTTGAGGGGTCCACATCATCAGTCATTTCCATACCCATATCACTGAACTTTCTGAAATATTCTCAAGAAATAATTAGTTCAATGATATATATGTTGTTATTAATTACCAAAACCACCCGGGGATTAGTTGCACTTTCAGAACTCCTTCATACAGACTCCTTCATTTGCTGCTTCCGAAGTAGCTATATACTTTGCTTCACACGTAGATCCCGCCATGATGCTCTACTTGGAACTGCACCAATTGACATCTCCACCATTCAATATAAATATGTATTTGGTTTGTGACTTAGAGTCATCCGGATTAGTGTCAAAGCTAGCATCGACATAACCATTTACGACGAGCTCTTTGTCACCTCCATAAATGAGAAATATACCCTTGGTCCTTTTCAGGTACTTCGGGATGTTCTTGACCGTTGTCCAGTGATCCACTCCTGGATTACTTTGGTACCTCCCTGCCAAACTTATGGCAAGGCACACATCAGGTCTGGTACACAACATAGCATACATGATAGAACCTATATATGGCTGAGGAATAGGGAATGACTTTCATTTTCTCTCTATCTTCTGTAGTGGTCGGACTTTGAGTCTGACTCAATTTCACACCTTGTAACACAGGCAAGAACCCTTTCTTTGACTGATCCATTTTGAACTTCTTCAAAACTTTATCAAGGTATGTGCCTTGTGAAAGTCCTATTAAGCGTATTGATCTATCTCTATAGATCTTGATGCCCAATATATAAGCAACTTCACCGAGGTCTTTCATTGAAAATTTCTTATTCAAGTATCCTTTTATACTATCCGGAGATTCTATATCATTTCCAATCAACAATATTTCATCTACATATAATATCAGAAATGCTACAGAGCTCCCACTCACTATCTTGTAAATACAGGCTTCACCGAAAGTCTGTAGAAAACCATATGCTTTGATCACCTCATCAAAGCGTATATTCCAACTCCGAGATGCTTGCACTAGTCCATAGATGGATCGTTGGAGCTTGCACACTTTGTTAGCACCTTTAGGATTGACAAAACCTTCTGGTTGCATCATATGTAAATCTTCTTTCAGAAATCCATTAAGGAATGCAGTTTTGACGTCCATTTGCCAGATTTCATAATCATAAAATGCAGCAATTGCTAACATGATTCAGACAGACTTAAGCATTGCTACGGATGAGAAAGTCTCATTGTAGTCAACTCCTTGAATTTGTCGAAAACCTTTCACGACAAGTCGAGCTTTGTAAACCGTAACATTACCATCAGCGCCAGTCTTCTTCTTGAAGATCCATTTATTTTCTATGGCTTGCCGATCATCGGGCAACTCCACCAAAGTCCACACTTCGTTCTCATATATAGATCCTCTCTTAGATTTCATGGCATCAAGCCATTTATCAGAATCTGAGCTCATCATAGCTTCTTCATAGTTCATAGGTTCGCCATGGTCTAATAACATAACTTCTAGGATAGGATTTCCGCACCACTCTGGTGCGGATCATGCTCTGGTCGACCTACGAAGTTCAGTAGTGATGACCCACAAGTGTAGGGGATCTATCATAGTCCTTTCGATAAGTAAGAGTGTCGAACCCAACGAGGAGCAGAAGGAAATGATAAGCGGTTTTCAGTAAGGTTTTCTCTGCAAGCAGTGAAATTTTAGGTAATAGATAGTTTTGTGATAAGATAAGTTGTAACGAGTAACAAGTAAATAAAGTAAATAAAGTGCAGCAAGGTGGCCCAATCCTTTTTGTAGTAAAGGATAAGCCTGGAAAATTTCTTATAATGAGAAAAGTGCTCCTGAGGACACATGGGAATTATCGTCAAGCTAGTTTTCATCACGCTCATATGATTCGCGTTCGGTACTTTGATAATTTGATATGTGGGTTGACCGGTGCTTGGGTACTGTCCTTACTTGGACAAGCATCCCACTTATGATTAACCCCTATTGCAAGCATCCGCAAATACAAAAGAAGTATTAAGGTAAACCTAACCACAACATAGACATATGGATCCAAATCAACCCCTAACGAAGTAACGCATAAACTAGGGTTTAAGCTTCTGTCACTCTAGCAACCCATCATCTACTTATTACTTCCCTATGCCTTCCTCTAGGCCCAAATAATGGTGAAGTGTCATGTATTCAATGTTAACATAACACCACTAGAGGAAAACACAACATACATCTCATCAAAATATCGAACGAATACCAAATTCACATGACTACTAATAGCAAGACTTCACCCATGTCCTCAGGAACAAACGTAACTACTCACAAAGCATATTCATGTTCATAATCAGAGGGGTAATAATATGCATTAAGGATCTGAACGTATGATCTTCCACCAAGTAAACCAATCAGCATCAACTACAAGGAGTAATCAACACTACTAGCAACCCACAGGTACCAATTTGTGGTTTGGATACAAGATTGGATACAAGAGATGAACTAGGGTTTTGAGAGGAGATGGTGCTGGTGAAGATGTTGATAGAGATTGACCCTGTCCTGATGATAGGATCTTTGGTGATGACGATGGTGATGATTTCCCCTCCCGGAGGGAAGTGTCCCCGACAGAACAGCTCCGCGGGAGCCCTAGATTGGTTCCGCCAAGGTTCCGCCTCGTGGCGGCGGAGTTTCGTCCCGTAAGCTTGCCCATGATTTTTCCAGGGTAAAAGCCTTCATATAGCAGAAGATGGACACTGGAGGGCCACCAGGGGGCCCAGGAGACAGGGGGCGCGCCCAGTAGGGGTAGGCGCGCCTCCCACCCTCCTGGCCAGGCCCCCTGAGGTGTTTCTTCCGTTCAATAATTCTTATTAATTCCAAAAATAAGTTTTGTGGAGTTTCAGGATTTTTGGAGCTGTGCAGAATAGGTTTCCAATGTTTGCTCCTTTTCCAGCCAGAATTCCAGCTGCCGGCATTCCCCTTCTTCATGGTAAACCTTGTAAAATAAGAGAGAATGGCCATAAGTATTGAGATATAATGTGTAATAACAGCCCATAATGCAATAAATATTAATATAAAAGCATGATGCAAAATGGACGTATCAACTCCCCCAAGCTTAGACCTTGCTTATCCTCAAGCGTAAGCCGAAATCAAAAAATATGTCCACATGTTTAGAGATAGAGGTGTCGATAAAAATAAAATATGGACATGAGGGAATCATGATCATTCTTATAACAGCAACATAAATAGATTTTGTCATATGATTTCTTATGCTCAAGTAACGATCAAATCACAATGTCAAGCATGGTTCAGAAACTTCATTGGAAGCTAACAAACTATAATCTCAGTCACTCAAGCAATTGCAATTTATCATAACATCAGAAAGAGTCAAGAATAGAGCTTTTCAGCAAGTCCACATACTCAACTATCATGTAGTCTTCTACAATTGCTAACACTCATGCGGTACTTGTGGTTATAACCGGACACTGAGAAAGATAGGGGCTTATTGTGTTGCCTCCTAACGTATTCACCTTTAGGTGATGTCAACAATAATAGTTCATGCTAACTTACATCCAATTGGATATATATATATCTCATGATCTTTCAAACACGAGGAGCTTGCAAAGGATAAAATGAAAAAGGGAAAGGTGAGGATCACCTTGACTCAAGCATAAAGTAAAAACATAAAGTAAAAGATAGGCCCTTCGCAGAGGGAAGCAGAGGTTGTCATGTGCGTTTAGGGTTGGATGCATGAAATCTTAATGCAAAAGAACGTCACTTTATATTGCCCCTTATATGTGGACCTTTATTATGCAGTCTGTCGCTTTTATTGCTTCCACAACAAGATCGTACAAAGCTTATTTTCTCTGCACTAATAAGTCATACATATTTAGATAGCAATTTTTATTGCCTGCAACATGACAACTTACTTGAAGGATCTTACTCAATCCATAGGTAGGTATGGTGGACTCTCATGGCAAAACTGGGTTTAAGGATATTTGGAAGCACAAGTAGTATCTCTACTTAGTGCAAGGAATTTGGCTAGCATGAGGGGGAAAGGCAAGCTCAACATGTTTGGAAGGTCAATGACAATATACTTTAACTGAGATATGAGAAAACATAAACCATCACGTTGTCTTCCTTGTCCAACATCAACTCTTTTAGCATGTCATACTTAATGAGTGCTTCACAATCATAAAAGATGTCCAAGGTAATATATTTGTATGTGAACCTCTCTTTCCTTATTACTTCCTATTAATCGCAACGATGACCAAAACTACGTTTATCAACTCTCAACAACTTTTATGCCTCATACTTTCTATGTGTGAAGTCATTACTATCCACAAGATCAATATGAACTCTTTTATTCTTTCTACTTTCTCAAGATCATAGCAAGATAGCAAAGCCCTTGACTCAACACTAATCTTTATTATAGATAGCTCACGGACTCGATTACATAAAGAGATCACAAAGCAAAACTCAAAACTACTTGATACTAAAACTTCAATCTACTAGATCAAGATACTACTAAAAGGATCGAACTAAATAAAAAGGTAAAGATAGGAGTGTGATGGTGATACGATACCGGGGCACCTCCCCCAAGCTTGGCAGTTGCCAAGGGGAGTGCCCATACCCATGTAATTATGTTTCCTTCTTCACGGTTGGTGTTATGATCTTCTTGGCAATGATGCCCCTCATAATATGATTCTCCTCCTCGAGCTTATTGACTTGTTGTTTGAGGTCCATAATTTCTTTGCAGAGCTTGCCCGTAATGGCTAAAGCCCCCTTTATCCAAGGATGTTGCATAGCTTCTGGAGAACAAGTGACGCTCTTTTTCATATTTTCATAAGAAAGAAATCTAAAGTTGGAAGGGATGACCGAATTTGGAATAGACGAGTTATGTAGTTCTCCCATCATGAATTCTGCTTGGAGACGATAGGTGACTTCTTGATCTTCCTCCATGGCATCTATCCTTTTCAAGTCGGCCTCCATCTCATCCTCCGTGGATGGTCCAAAGTGATAAGCATCACTATTTGCTTCTGGTCCTGGTGTCAGGTGAGACACCCGACTCTCCCTGACTGACTCTTGAGAAGACATCTTGCTCTTAAACTGCAACAGGAACAGCTCGAAACGAAAACAGAGGATATTTGTGTATACGGTGGTGAAAACCTTCGGGAGTTTATATAATGAATTTTTACTGACCAAAATATGTAACATACAAGAAAACGGAGTCCCGGAGGCATACGAGGTGGCCACGAGATAGGGGGGTGCGCCCAGTAAGGGTGGGCGTGCCCTCCACCCTCGTGGAGGCCTCGTGTCCTTCCCGGACTACTTCTTTCTTCCTAAAATTCTTAACTATTCCAAAACTGATAAAAATTGCCATTAGAATTGTTTTGGAGTCGGTTTACTTACCGTACCACATACCTATTCCTTTTCGGAGTCTGGAACATTCTGGAAAGTGTCCCTTATGTATTCCTCCGGGGTTACGGTTTCAATAATATTAGTTTCAACATTGATAGGATTACCTGAGATGTAATGTTTAATTCTTTGACCGTTCACCACCCTCGGACTTGTGCCTTCGAAGTTGTTGATTTTTATGGCACCACAACGATAGACCTCCTCGATAATGTAAGGACCTTCCCATTTAGAGAGAAGTTTTCCAACAAAAAATCTTAAACGAGAGTTGAATAATAACACATAATCACCTACGTTAAACTCACGCTTTTGTATCCTTTTTTCATGCCAACGTTTGACTTTTTCTTTGAATAGCTTGGCATTCTCATAGGCTTGGGTTCTCCATTCATCAAGTGAGCTAATGTCAAACAACCTCTTCTCACCAGCAAGTTTGAAGTCATAATTGAGCTATTTGACAGCCCAATATGCTTTACGTTCAAGTTCTAGAGGTAAATGACAAGCCTTTCCATAAACCATCTTATATGGAGACATACCCATAGGATTTTTGTATGCAGTTCTATAGGCCCATAATGCATCATCAAGTTTCTTAGACCAATTCTTTCTAGATCTATTCACAGTCTTTTGCAAAATTAATTTGAGCTCTCTATTGCTCAACTCTACTTGACCACTAGACTGCGGATGATAAGGAGACGCGATTCTATGATTAACATCATACTTAGCAAGCATCTTACGGAAAGCACCATGAATAAAATGTGAACCACCATCAATCATAAGATATCTAGGGACTCCAAACCTCGGAAAAATAACTTCTTTAAGCATTTTAATAGAAGTGTTATGATCAACACTACTAGTTGGAATAGCTTCTACCCACTTAGTTGTTTGGGGAACGTAGCAGAAATTCAAAATTTTCTATGCATCACCAAGATCTATCTATGGAGAGACTAGCAACGAGGGGAAGGAGAGTGCATCTACATACCCTTGTAGATCGCTAAGCGGAAGCGTTCAAGAGAACGGGGCTGAAGGAGTCGTACTCGTCGTGATCCAAATCACTGGAGATCCTAGTGCCGAACGGACGGCACCTCCGCGTTCAACACACGTACAACCCAGTGACGTCTCCCATGCCTTGATCCAGCAAGGTGATAGGGAGAGGTTGGGGAAGACTCCGTCTAGCAGCAGCACGACGGCGTGGTGGTGATGGAGGAGCGTGGCAATCCTGCAGGGCTTCGCCAAGCACCGCGGGAGAGGAGGAGTACTTGCGAGAGGGGGAGGGCTGCGCCAGGGGAAGCGTGAAGCTCCCATGAGCCTCCCCACTATATATAGGGGTGGAGGGGGCTGGTTTCTTGCCCTCCAAGTCCATTGGGGCGTTGGCAAAGGTGGGAGGAAAGAAATCCCATCACTTCCTTCCCCACCGATTGTTATCCCCCCTTTTTAGGGATCTTGATCTTATCCCTTCGGGATATGATCTTATTCCTTCTAAGGGGGGATCTTGGTGCGCCTTGACCAGGGGTGTGGGGCCTTTCCCCCACTACCCACGTTCATGTGGGTCCCCCATGCAGGTGGGCCCCACTCCGGAACCTTCTAGAACCTTCCCGGTACAATACCGAAAAATCCCAAACATTTTCCGTTGGCCAAAATAGGACTTCCCATATATAAATCTTTACCTCCGGACCATTCCGGAACTCCTCGTGACGTCCGGGATCTCATCCTGGACTCCGAAAAACATTCGGTAACCACATACAAACTTCCTTTATAACCCTAGTGTCATCGAACTTTAAGTGTGTAGACCCTACGGGTTCGGGAACCATGCAGACATGACCGAGACGTTCTCCGGCCAATAACCAACAGCGGGATCTGGATACCCATGTTGGCTCCCACATGTTCCATGATGATCTCATCGAATGAACCACGATGTCAAGGACTCAATCGATCCCGTATACAATTCCCTTTGTCTAGCGGTATAGTACTTGCCCGAGATTCGATCGTCGGTATACCGATACCTTGTTCAATCTCGTTACCGGCAAGTCTCTTTACTCGTTCCGTAACACATCATCCCGTGATCAACCCCTTGGTCACATTGTGCACATTATGATGATGTCCTACCGAGTGGGCCCAGAGATACCTCTCCGTTTACCGGAGTGACAAATCCCAGTGTCGATTCGTGCCAACCCAAAGGACACTTTCAGAGATACCTGTAGTGCACCTTTATAGCCACCCAGTTACGTTGTGATATTTGGTACACCCAAAGCATTCCTACGGTATCCGGGAGTTGCACAATCTCATGGTCTAAGGAAATGATACTTGACATTAGAAAAGCTTTAGCATACGAACTACACGATCTTTGTGCTAGGCTTAGGATTGGGTCTTGTCCATCACATCATTCTCCTAATGATGTGATCCCGTTATCAATGACATCCAATGTCCATGGTCAGGAAACCATAACCACCTATTGATCAACGAGCTAGTCAACTAGAGGCTTACTAGGGACATGGTGTTGTCTATGTATCCACACATGTATCTGAGTTTCCTATCAATACAATTATAGCATGGATAATAAACGATTATCATGAACAAGGAAATATAGTAATAATAACTAATTTATTATTGCCTCTAGGGCATATTTCCAACAGTCTTCCACTTGCACTAGAGTCAATAATCTAGTTCACATCGCCATGTGATTAACACTCACAGGTCACATCGCCATGTGACCAACATCCATTACTAGTGTCACTAAACTAGTTCACATCATCATGTGATTAAGACTCAATGAGTTCTGGGGTTTGATCATGTTTTGCTTGTGAGAGAGGTTTTAGTCAACGGGTCTACAACATTCAGATCCGTATGTACTTCGCAAATCTCTAGGTCATATTGTAAATGTTGCTTCCACGATCCACTTGGAGCTATTCCAAATGATTGCTCCACTATACGTATCCGGTTTGCTACTCAGAGTCATTCGGATAGGTGTTAAAGCTTGCCTCGACGTACCCTCTTGCCAGACATGTGGCAAGGCACACATCAGGTGCGGTACTTAGCATAGCATACTGTAGAGCCTACGTCTAAAGCATAGGGGACGACCTTCGTCCTTTCTCTCTCTTCTGCCGTGGTCGAGCTTTAAGTCTTAACTTCATACCTTACAACTCAGGCAAGAACTCCTTCTTTGACTGATCCATCTTGAACACCTTCAAGATCATGTCAAGGTACGTGCTCATTTGAAAGTACTATTAAGCATTTTGATCTATCTTATAGATCTTGATGCTTATTGTTCAAGTAGCCTAATCCAGGTTTTCCATTGAAAAACACTTTTCAAATAACCCTATACGCTTTCTAGAAATTCTACATCATTTCTGATCAACAATATGTTTACAACAGATACTTATCAGAAATTCTATAGTGCTCCCACTCACTTCTTTGGAAATACAAGTTTCTCATAAACTTTGTATAAACCAAAAATCTTTGATCATCTTATCAAAGTGCATATTCCAACTCCGAGATGCTTACTCCAGTCCTTAGAAGGATCGCTAGAGCTAGCACACCTTTTAGCATCCTTAGGATCGACAAAACCTTTCTGATTGTATCATATACAATCTTTCCTTACGAAAACTGGTAAGGAGACTCGTTCTGACATCCATCTGCCAGATTTCATAAATGCAGCTAATGCTAACATGATTCCGACGGACTTAAGCATCGCTACGGATGAGAAAATCTCATCGTAGTCAACTCTTTGAACTTGTGAAAAACTCTTTGCCACAAGTCGAGCTTCATAAATGGTGACATTACCATCCACGTCCGTCTTCTTCTTAAAGATCCATTTATCTCAATGGCTTGCTGATCATTGGGCAAGTCCACCAAAGTCCATGCTTTGTTCTGATACATGGATCCTATCTCGGATTTCATGGCTTCTAACCATTTGTCGGAATTTGGGCCCACCATCGCTTCTCCATAGCTCGTAGGTTCATTGTTGTCTAGCAACATGACCTTCAAGACAGGATTACTGTACCACTCTAAAGTAGTACGCATCCTTGTCACCCTATGAGGTACGGTAGTGACTTGATCCGAAGTTTCATGATCACTATCATAAGCTTCTACTTCAATTGGTGTAGGTGCCACAGGAACAACTTCCCGTGCCCTGCTACACACTAGTTGTAGAGACGGTTCAATAAACATATCAAGTCTCCACCATCCTCCCACTCAACTTTCCGAGACAAACTTTTCCTCGAGAAAGGACCCAATTCAAGAAACAATCCCTATTGCTTTTGGATCTGAATTAGGAGGTATACCCAACTGTTTTGGGTGTCCTATGAAGATGCATTTTATCCGCTTTGGGTTCGAGCTTATCAACCTGAAACTTTTTCACATAAGCCTCGCAACCCCAAACTTTTAAGAAATGACAACTTAGGTTTCTCAAAACCACAGTTCAAACGGTATCATCTCAACGGAATTACGTGGTGCCCCATTAAAGTGAGTGCGGTTGTCTCTAATGCCTAACCCATGAACGATAGTGGTAATTCAATAAGAGACATCATGGTACGCACCATATCCAATAGGGTGCAACTATGATGTTCGGACACACCATCACACTATGGTGTTCAAGGCGGTATTAATTGTGAAACAATTTCCACAATGTCTTAATTGCGTGCCAAAGCTCGTAACTCAGATACTCATCTCTATGATCATATCATAGACATTTTATCCTCTTGTCACGATGATCTTCAACTTCACTCTGAAATTACTTGAACCATTCAATAATTCAGACTTGTGTTTCATCAAGTAAATATACTCAAATCATCCGTGAAGTAAGAACATAATGATATCCACTGCGTGCCTCAGCACTCATTGGACTGCACACATCAAAATGTATTACTTCCAACAAGTTGTTTTCTTGTTCCATTTTACTGAAAAACGAGGCTTTCAGTCATCTTTCCCATGTGGTATGATTTGCATGTCTCAAGTGATTCAAAATCAAGTGAGTCCAAACGATCCATCTGCATGGAGTTTCTTCATGCGTATACACCAATAGACGTGGTGCGCATGTCTCAAACTTTTCAAAACGAGTGAGTCCAAAGATCCATCAACATGGAGCTTCTTCATGCGTTTTATACCAATATGAATTACATGGCAGTGCCATAAGTAAGTGGTACTATCATTACTATCTTATATCTTTTGGCATGAAAATGTGTATCACTACGATCGAGATTCAATAAACCATTCGTTTCAGGTGCAAGACCATTGAAGGTATTATTCAAATAAACAGAGTAACCATTATTCTCCTTAAATGAATAACCGTATTGCGATAGACATAATCCAATCATGTCTATGCTCAACGCAAACACCAAATGACAATTATTCAGGTTTAATACTAATCTTGATGGTAGAGGGAGCATGCGATGTTTGATCACATCAAACTTGGAAATACTTCCAACACATATCGTCAGCTCACCTTTAGCTAGTCTCCGTTTATTCCGTAGCTTTTTTATTTCGAGTTACTAACACTTAGCAACCGAACCGGTATCTAATACCCTGGTGCTACTAGGAGTACTAGTAAAGTACACATTAACATAATGTATATCCAATATACTTCTATCTACCTTGCCAGCCTTCTCATCTATCAAGTATCTTGGGTAATTCCGCTCTAGTGACTATTCCCCTTATCACAGAAGCACTTAGTCTCGGGTTTGGGTTCAACCTTGGGTTTCTTCACTGGAGCAGCAGCTGATTTGCCGTTTCATGAAGTATACCTTCTTGCCCTTGCCCTTCTTGAAACTAGTGGTTTCACCAACCATCAACAATTGATGCTTCTTCTTGATTTCTACTTTCGCGGTGTCAAACATCGTGAATACCTCAAGGATCATCATATCTATCCCTGATATGTTATAGTTCATCACGAAGCTCTAGCAGCTTGGTGGCAATGACTTTGGAGAAACATCACTATCTCATCTGGAAGATCAACTCCCACTTGATTCAAGTGATTGTTGCACTCAGACAATCTGAGCACAAGCTCAACGATTGAGCTTTTCTCCCTTAGTTTGCAGGCTAAGAAAATTGTCGGAGGTCTTATACCTGTTGACGTGGGCACGAGCCTGAAATCCCAATTTCAGCCCTCGAAAACATCTCATATGTTCCGCGATGTTTCGAAAACGTCTTTGGTGCCTCAACTCTAAACCGTTTAACTGAACTATCACGTAGTTATCAAAATGTGTATGTCCGATGTTCGCAACATCCACAAACGACGTTTGGGGTTCAGAACACTGAGCGGTGCATTAAGGACATAAGCTTTCTACTGTCCGCATAATCGCTACTGTCAACTTTCAACTATATTTTCTCTAGGAACATATCTAAACAACGGAACTAAAGCGCGAGCTTACGACATAATTTGCAAAGATCTTTTGACTATGTTCAGGATAATTAAGTTCGTCTTATGAACTCCCACTCAGATAGACATCCCTCTAGTCATCTAAGTGATTACATGATCCGAGTCAACTAGGCCATGTCCGATCATCACGTGAGACGGACTAGTCATCATCGGTGAACATCTTCATGTTGATCATATCTACTATACGACTCATGCTCGACTTTTCGGTCTCTTGTGTTCCGAGGCCATGTCTATACATGCTAGGCTCGTCAAGTCAACCTAAGTGTTTCGCGTGTGTAAATCTGGCTTACACCCGTTGATGTGAACGTAAGAATCTATCACAACCGATCATCACGTGGTGCTTCAAAACAACGAACTTTCGCAACGGTGCACAGTTAGGGGGAACACTTTCTTGAAATTTTAATGAGGGATCATCTTATTTACTACTGTCGTTCTAAGCAAATAAGATGCATAAAGATGATAAACATCACATGCAATCAAAAAGTGACATGATATGGCCAATATCATATTGCTCCTTTTGATCTCCATCTTTGGGGCTCCATGATCATCATCGTCACCGGCATGACACCATGATCTCCATCATCATGATCTCCATCATCGTGTCTCCATGAAGTTGTCTCGCCAACTTATTACTTCTACTACTATGGCTACCGGTTAGCAATAAAGTAAAGTAATTACATGGCGTTGTTCAATGACACGCAGGTTATACAATAAATAAAGACAACTCCTATGGCTCCTGCCGGTTGTCATACTCATCGACATGCAAGTCGTGATTCCTATTACAAGAACATGATCAATCTCATACATCACATATCATTCATCACATTCTTCTTGGCCATATCACATCACATAGCATACCCTGCAAAAACAAGTTAGACGTCCTCTAATTGTTGTTTGCATGTTTTACGTGGCTGCTATGGGTTTCTAGCAAGAACGTTTCTTACCTACGCAAAAACCACAACGTGATATGTCAATTGCTATTTACCCTTCATAAGGACCCTTTTCATTGAATCCCATCCGACTAAAGTGGGAGAGACTGGCACCCGCTAGCCACCTTATGCAACAAGTGCATGTCAATCGGTGGAACCTGTCTCACGTAAGAGTACGTGTAAGGTCGGTCCGGGCCGCTTCATCCCACGATGCCGCCGAATCAAGATTGGACTAGTAACGGTAAGCATATTGAACAACATCAACGCCCACAACTACTTTGTGTTCTACTCGTGCAAAGAATCTACGCAATAGACCTAGCTCATGATGCCACTGTTGGGGAACGTAGCAGAAATTCAAAATTTTCTACGCATCACCAAGATCTATCTATGGAGATACTAGCAACGAGGGGAAGGAGAGTGCATCTACATACCCTTGTAGATCGCTAAGCGGAAGCGTTCAAGAGAACGGGGTTGAAGGAGTCGTACTCATCGTGATCCAAATCACTGGAGATCCTAGTGCCGAACGGACGGCACCTCCGCGTTCAGCACACGTACAACCCAGTGACGTCTCCCATGCCTTGATCCAGCAAGGTGAGAGGGAGAGGTTGGGGAAGACTCCATCCAGCAGCAGCACGACGGCGTGGTGGTGATGGAGGAGCGTGGCAATCCTGCAGGGCTTCGCCAAGCACCGCGGGAGAGGAGGAGTACTTGGGAGAGGGGGAGGGCTGCGCCAGGGGAAGCGTGAAGCTCCCATGCACCTCCCCACTATATATAGGGGTGGAGGGGGATGGTTTCTTGCCGTCCAAGTCCATTGGGGCGTTGGCAAAGGTGGGAGGAAAGAAACCATCATTTCCTTCCCCACCGATTGTTATCCCCCCTTTTTAGGGATCTTGATCTTATCCCTTCGGGATATGATCTTATTCCTTCTAAGGGGGGATCTTGGTGCGCCTTGACCAGGGGTGTGGGGCCTTGCCCCCACTACCCACGTTCATGTGGGTCCCCCATGCAGGTGGGCCCCACTCCAGAACCTTCTAGAACCTTCCCGGTACAATACCTAAAAATCCCGAACATTTTCCGTTGGCCAAAATAGGACTTCCCATATATAAATCTTTACCTCCGGACCATTCCAGAACTCCTCGTGACGTCCGGGATCTCATCCGGGACTCCGAACAACATTCGGTAACCACATACAAACTTCCTTTATAACCCTAGTGTCATCGAACTTTAAGTGTGTAGACCCTACGGGTTCGGGAACCATGCAGACATGACCGAGACGTTCTCCGGCCAATAACCAACAGCGGGATCTGGATACCCATGTTGGCTCCCACATGTTCCACGATGATCTCATCGGATGAACCACGATGTCAAGGACTCAATCGATCCCGTATACAATTCCCTTTGTCTAGCGGTATAGTACTTGCCCGAGATTTGATCGTCGGTATACCGATACCTTGTTCAATCTCGTTACCGGCAAGTCTCTTTACTCGTTCCGTAACACATCATCCTGTGATCAACCCCTTGGTCACATTGTGCACATTATGATGATGTCCTACCGAGTGGGCCCAGAGATACCTCTCTGTTTACCGGAGTGACAAATCCCAGTCTCGATTCGTGCCAACCCAAAAGACACTTTGAGAGATACCTGTAGTGCACCTTTATAGCCACCCAGTTATGTTGTGACGTTTGGTACACCCAAAGCATTCCTATGGTATCCGGGAGTTGCACAATCTCATGGTCTAAGGAAATGATACTTGACATTAGAAAAGCTTTAGCATACGAACTACACGATCTTTGTGCTAGGCTTAGGATTGGGTCTTGTCCATCACATCATTCTCCTAATGATGTGATCCTGTTATCAATGACATCCAATGTCCATGGTCAGGAAACCATAACCATCTATTGATCAACGAGCTAGTCAACTAGAGGCTTACTAGGGACATGGTGTTGTCTATGTATCCACACATGTATCTGAGTTTCCTATCAATACAATTATAGCATGGATAATAAACGATTATCATGAACAAGGAAATATAGTAATAATAACTAATTTATTATTGCCTTTAGGGCATATTTCCAACATTAGTAACGTAATCAACAACAACTAAAATATGTGTGTAACCATTAGAGGCAGGAAAAGGTCCCATATAATCAAATCCCAAAACATCAAATGGTTCAATAACAAGAGAATAATTCATAGGCATTTCTTGACGTCTACTAATATTACCAATTCTCTGACATTCATCACAAGATAAGACAAACTTACGAGCATCTTTGAAGAGAGTAGGCCAATAAAAACCAGATTGCAATACCTTATGTGCAGTTCTATCTCCAGCGTGGTGTCCTCCATAGGATTTAGAGTGACACTTGCGTAGGATCTGTTCCTGTTCATGCTCAGGTACACAATGTCTAATAACACCATCTACTCCTTTATAAAGGTGTGGATCATCCTAGAAGTAATGTCTGAAATCATAAAAGAACTTTTTCTTTTGCTGGTATGTGAAACTAGGAGGTTTAAATTTAGCAACAATGTAATTAGCATAATCAACATACCAAGGAGCAGCACGAGAATCATTAACGACCGCTAATTATTCATCAGGAAAGCTATCATCAATAGGCAGTGGGTCATCAAGAACATTCTCTAACCTGGACAAGTTGTCTGCAACGGGGTTCTCAGCTGCCTTTCTATCAATAATATGCAAATCAAATTCTTGGAGCAAGAGAACCCATCTAATGAGTCTAGGCTTAGCATCTTTCTTTTCCATAAGATATTTAATAGCAGCATGATCAGTGTGAATAGTAACTTTGGAATCAACAATATAAGTTCTAAACTTATCACATGCAAACACAACTGCTAAGAATTCTTTTTCAATAGTAGCATAATTTCTCTAGGCAGTATCAAGAGTCTTACTAGCATACTGGATAACATTCAATTTCTTATCAACTCTTTGCCCTAGAATAGCACCTACAGCATAATCACTAGCATCACACATAATTTCAAAGGGTAAATTCCAATCAGGTGGCTGAACAATAGGTGCAGTGATCAAAGCTTTCTTAAGTATTTCAAATGCTTCTACACAATCATCATCAAAGACAAAAGGAATATCTTTTTGCAATAAATTAGTCAGAGGCCTAGAGATTTTAGGAAAGTCCTTAATGAACCTCCTATAAAAACCGACATGACCAAGGAAACTTCTTATAACTTTTATGTCCTTAGGACATGGTATCTTTTCAATAGCATCAACTTTAGCTTTATCCACTTCAATACCTCTCTCGGAGATCTTGTGCCCCAAGATAATGCCTTCATTAACCATAAAGTGACACTTTTCCCAATTCAAGACGAGACTAGTGTCTTCGCATCTCTGCAAAACTCGATCAAGGTTGCTCAAGCAATCATCAAAAGAGGATCCATAAACGAAGAAGTCATCCATGAATACCTCACAAATCTTTTCAGAAAAGTCAGAGAATATAGCCATCATACATCTTTGAAAGGTAGCAGGTGCATTACATAAACCAAAAGGCATACGTCTATAAGCAAAAGTACCGAAAGGGCAAGTAAAAGTAGTTTTTGATTGATCCCCCTGACACAGGTATTTGAGAGAAACCAGAATAACCATCTAGAAAGCAGAAATGTGTGTGTTTGGATAGTCTTTCTAGCATTTGATCAATAAAAGGTAAAGGGTAATGATCTTTCTTAGTAGCTTTATTTAACTTACGGAAATCAATTACCATCCTATAACCTGTAATAATTCTTTGCGGGATCAATTCATCTTTATCATTAGGAACAACGGTAATACTTCCCTTTTTAGGAACACAATGGAAAGGGCTTACCCAATCACTATCAACAACGGGATAAATTATACCTACCTCAAGGAGCTTTAGTATCTCCTTTCTTACCACATCTTTCATCTTGGGATTAAGTCCTCGTTGAGGATCTCTAACTAGTTTAGCATCGACCTCGAAATTAATTTTGTGTTGGCATAACGTGGGACCAATGCCCTTGAGATCATCCAGAGTATATCCAATAGCAGCACGGTGCTTCTTCAGAGTTTTCAATAATCTTTCTTCTTCTGGCTCTGACAGGTTAGCACTAATAATAACAGGATATATTTTCTTTTCATCAAGATAAGCATACTTAAGATTATCAGGTAATGGTTTGAGTTCAAACACGGGATCACCCTTGGGTGGAGGGGGATCCCCAAGAATTTCAACAGGAAGGTTGTGTTTCAGCATAGGTTCCTGTTTAAGGAACACTTCATCTATTTCCCTTCTTTCCTTCATAAACATATCATTTTCATGGTCAAGCAAATATTGTTCTAACGGATCAATAGGAGGCACGGAAATAGAAGCAAGACCAATAATCTCATCCTTACTAGGTGGTTCTTTATCAGAGGTTGTCTACGAAACTTAGCAAAATAAACTCATGAGACATACCCTCTAAGCCAATTGTGACAGTGTCCTTTTCACAATCAATCCTAGCATTAACTGTATTCAAGAAGGGTCTACCAAAAATAATGGGACAAAACTCATCTTGTGGGGAACCAAGAACAAGAAAATCAGCAGGATATTTAACCGTCTCACACAAGACTTCAACATCTCTAACTATCCCAACTGGTTTAACGGTATCCCTATTAGCAAGCTTAATAGTAACATCAATGTCTTCTAATTCAACGGGTGCAATATCATGCATAAGTTCTTTATATAAGTCATAGGGTATTGCACTAGCACTAGCACCCATATCACATAAGCCATGATAACAATGATCTCCTATTTTAACAGAAATAACAGGCATGTCTACCACAGGTCTATGTATCTTAGTATCTAGTCTAGCAATATTAGCAGTCTCACCATAGAAATAAATAACATGCCCATCTAAATCATCATCCAAGAGATCTTTAACCATAACAATACTAGGTTCAACTTTGATTTGCTCAGGAGGTGTATAAGTCCTATTATTACTCTTACGAACAACAATCGAAGTTTTAGCATGATCCTTTACCTAACAGGAAAAGGAGGTTTCTCAACATAAGTAGTAGCAACAATAGGATCACTATAGGTGACAGTCTTTTCTTCAACTATAATAGGTGCAACTACTTTTACTTCAACGGGAGGATTATATTTAAACCAGTACTCTTTAGGGAGATCAACGTGAGTAGCAAAAGATTCACAAAAAGAAGCTACAATCTCAGAGTCAAGTCCATACTTAGCGCTAAATCCACGAAAAGCATCGGTATCCATAAAGATTTAACACAATCGAACTTTGATGTCATACCTGACTCCTTACCATCGTCGGAACCCCAATCTCCAGAGTTGCATTTAATTCTTTCCAATAAGTCCCATTTGAATGCAATAGTCTTCAGCATATAAGAACCAGCATAGGAAGTATCGAGCAGGTTGCGATCATTGAGGGAAAGCCGAGCATAAAATTTTTGAATAATCATTTCCCTGGAGAGCTCATGATTGGGGCATGAATGTAACATTGACTTAAGCCTCCCCCAAGCTTGAGCGATGCTTTCTCCTTCGCGAGCCCAGAAATTATATACGTAATTACGATCACGATGAACAAGATGCATAGGATAGAACTTCTGGTGAAAATCTAACTTCAATTGTTTATAATTCCAGGATCCCGTATCATCACATAGCCTATACCATGTCAATGCATATCCCATCAAAGATAAAGGGAAGACCTTCTATCGGTGTCAAAACCGGCGGATCTCGGGTAGGGGGTCCCGAACTGTGCGTCTAGGTGGATGGTAACAGGAGACAAGGGACACGATGTTTTTACCCAGGTTCGGGCCCTCTTGATGGAGGTAAAACCCTACTCTTGCTTGATTGATATTGATGATATGGGTAGTACAAGAGTGGATCTACCATGAGATCAAGGAGGCTAAACCCTAGAAGCTAGCCTATGGTATGATTGTTGTAATGGTTGTGTGTCCTACGGACTAAAACCCTCCGGTTTATATAGACACCGGAGAGGGCTAGGGTTACGCAGAGTCGGTTACAATGGTAGGAGATCTACATATCCGTATCGCGAAGCTTGCCTTCCACGTCAAGGAAAGTCCCATCCGGACACGGGAGGAAGTCTTCAATCTTGTATCTTCATAGTCTTGGAGTCCGGCTGACGATGATAGTCCGGCTGTCCGGACACCCCCTAGTCCAGGACTCCCTCAGTAGCCCCTGAACCAGGCTTCAATGACGATGAGTCCGGCGCGCATATCGTTCGGCATTGCAAGGCAGGTTCCTCCTCCAAATAATTCATAGAAGATTGTGAACACCAGGATAGTGTCCGGCTCTGCAAAATAAATTCCACATTCCACCATAGAGAGAATAATATGTACACAAGCTCAATCTGCTGACGTATTTTGTGGCATGACGTCATACCACCACCAAGCCTTTACTTGAATCATTTTTTATTTTACCACCTCAGCGTGTTTAGCAAAGCGGTTTCCTTGGCACGTCTTGTCGAAGCAGGGATCGTGTTCCCCTTGTTCTGGGATTCCCATCAATACGGACGTGGGTAACCCAACCGCGCCATTGATGGTGGCGCTTGGGAGATAAGCGAGTTTTACCAGGCCGGTGGGGACGCATAGTCTTTGTCCGTATATATATAAGGGGATAAGGATCCACCTTTTTACCTACGCCTTCTTCCTCCTTTGCTTATCCATCTCCGCGCACTCGAGATCTAGCGCCCAAGTCCGCACATCTCGTCTCGACCTTCTCCAGCCATGTCTGGAGCGGGAGGCAAGTGGTTGGCCTCCTCCATTACGGAGGAGCACATCGAAAAGCTGCGCGGCACCGGATACCTTTCCAGCGACATCGCGCACCGGCTGCCCGACGAGGGGCAGCTCATCCCCACCCCCAGGCCCCATGAGAGGGTCGTATTCCTTCCCCACTTCCTCCGCGGACTGGGCTTCCCACTTCATCCCTTCGTCCGGGGGCTCATGTACTACTACGGCCTGGACTTCCACGATCTGGCGCCGAACTTCATCCTCAACATCTCGGCGTTTATCATCGTGTGCGAGGCCTTCCTCTGCATCCGGCCTCACTTCGGCTTGTGGCTCAAGACCTTCAATGTCAAGCCAAAGGTGGTGAAGGGCGCTCAAGCGGAGTGCGGAGGCGCTATGGTGGGCAAAATGCCCAACGTCACCTGGCTCGAGGGGGCCTTCGTGGAGTCTATCAAGGGATGGCAATCGGGGTGGTTCTACATCACCGAGCCGCGTGACCCTAAATGGGCGGCGGCCCCCGAGTTTAGATCTGGTATCCCTATGCAGCTCACCTCCTGGAAAGAGAAGGGCTTGCTATGGGGCAGTTCGGAGGAGCTGACAGGACTCCAGTCCTGTCTCCAGACCTTAGTGAACAAGAAGCTTAGGCTTGTCAATGTGATCCAGGTCATGCTCGTCCGCCGGATTCTCCCCTGCCAACAGCGGGCCTTCAATTTGTGGGAGTTTGATCTGGCACAACACCGGACCCTGAGCGGGCTCTTCGACACGACGTACGAAGCTGCCTGGAGGGTGCTGTTCAAGGGCGGAGAAGCCCCCGCATCCACGACGGAAGACCGCGGATTCAGCACCAAGCGCCCAGCCGGCGAGGTAAGCTTTGTTACCCTCTATGGGACACTTATTTTCTTTCATAGTTTGACTCTATGTGGGATTTAAAACTCCCAATGCCTTTGACAGGACTGGCAGAGGACGTCCAGACAGGTAGACTGTCCGGCTCCCCTTCCCGAAGACCCAGCGGACGCCCGTTTAACGGGGCTGCTAGTCCCGACACTTTATGTGGTGCCGGAGAAGAAGGCCAAGAAGAAGGCCACGGGAACTCGAAGAAGTTCCCGGCGCCAGGTGATATCGGACTCATCGTCCGATGGCTCTGAGGTGGACTCCTCCCCCGAAGACGAGGAGGAGAAGGAGGACTCTCTCCCGGAGGAGGGAGAGAGGAAAAGGAAGGCTTCCCCAACGGGGGAGGCCGAAGGGTCCAAGAGGGGAAGGACTCTTCCCCCGGACAGCTCCGCCAACGCCAACGTTGGCGACGAAGAGTGGCCCTCAAGGGCCAGGCCTCCGGCAAGATCGTAAGCATCCGGATTCCTGAATGATTTATAATTTATCTTTTGTGTCACATAGTGTCCTTCTAATGCTGCACACTGCCTGTAGTCCGGCCGATGATGATCTTCCAGCTTCGTCGCGCGGGTCCTTGGCTCCATCGGACGTGGATTCCATTCCGACCGCCTCCACCCCTCGTGATGCTGACGACGCCGAGGTGGGATCCCAGGAGGGGACCCATCAGGAGGAGGCTCCGGAGGTGCCGCAAGGCAGCCTCCAGGACTTTGCGCCGGACTCCATGCCGGAACCCGCAGTGGTTCCGGAGTCCGGCAGGCGGCCCCTTCGTAGGAAGGGCAAGACCGTGACGCCGGCAGCCTCCGTCCAACCGGAGGCGCCGGACAACTTGTTGGAGGCGCTTAACGGCGCTTCCATCGAGGAAGAACACCGCACTATCATGAGTGCGGTGATTCAGAAGGTTCAGCTCGCCAAGAGCGGGCTGACCGAAGCCTGCAGTAGCCTTCTAACAGGCTTTGAGGTAAGAAGTTTAAAATATGTAATGTAATACCGCATAGACAGTAGCCCCTGATGCTCGGTTTGGTGTTCGGAAAGAAAAACCGGATTGAGAATCTAAAAAAGATATACGCAGGAGTGCTAAAAATACTGTCAATATGGGTTTGCAGGCTGCGCTGCTGACCTCTGCCGCACTGACTGCGGAGGTCAGTGCTTTGAAGCAGGACCTCGAGCGGTCCGAGCAAGAGCTCGGCCTTGCCAAGAAGCAGCTCGAGGACAAGGAAGGTGAGTAACACCACTTTTAAATTTGTACCTTATAGAAAAGGATTTTGGTTGCAATAAAAATAACAAGGATAACGTGGGTATTGTAGGGGCCACGAACGAGGTGGCAACCCTGAAGGAGGCCGTGTTCGCCGCCGAATGCAATGCGGCCGCGGAACGAGCGGAGCGAGCGAAGCAGGAGGCGCGGGTGGTGGAGGTGCGGCAAGAGCTCCAGGCTCTCATGGAAAAGCATGAGAGTTTGGAGCATGACTCGAAGACTCGAGAGTCTGAGCTTGCCTCGGCTCTTGAAAGTGCCAAAGCCGCCAAGGCCGAGGCCCATAAGGCCCTCCAGGAGATTGAGGAGGTGAAGAAAATAGCGGCGGGTAAGGCATTTTTCATGCAAAGCAAGCATGTGAATGTAAATTACCTGTTACTTACCCGAATTCGGAGCTCTCCAGGGGTGCTTGCAGATCTGCCTTGCAGCGTGTCTGATGCCGCCGCATTCTACCGGGCCGAGGAGGGGAGCTCAACGGAGAAGGTCTTCTGGTCTCAGTACGCTGAGGCCGGACATCCGGTGCCCCCTAGCGACCAGCTGAAGCAGCTGGTCGAGCTCCACAAGGTAGCCGAGCAGGCCATGAAGGGCCTCATAGTCCGGTTGTGGCCTGGAGAGGCCATGCCTGGGAGCTACTTCGGCCTCGTGCGTCGGCTGGTGGATGCGTGCCCCTGGGTGGAAGTCATTAAGCGCTCCACCTGCATTGAAGGTGCCCGTCGGGCCCTTGCCCGCGCAAAGGTGCACTGGGGCAGGCTGGATGCTGAGAGGCTTATCACGGACGCGCCGCCGGCGGGCAAGGAGTATCGTACGCCCGAAATGTACTATTAGAGTGTCCTGAAGGGTGCCCGCAAGATTGCGGATGAGTGCCCCAAAGATGTAACTATTGAGTAAACTCGCAATGTGTTATCCTATGCGCTGAAAACTTTGTTCATATGCGCTAAGCAACGCTTATTGATTTAAAATATTACCTTCTGTGCGGCCGTTTATTAAATCTGAGAGATGGCAAGTCGTCGGCTTCAGCCCCCATGCCACGAGTGCTGGGGTGTTCGGGATAAACTTGAGCACTCTTGTTCCCATTTTTGGGTCCATCTAGGGAGGCGCTCAACACAGCGAACAAGGCAACCGGACTTATAATGCTTGAACACTCTCACTTAGCCATAGAATTCTATAATTTTAAATTTAGGCAAAGCCCCTAGTATTCGGAAGACCGAGTTCGGGGCACTATCCACGCCTGGGCCGGACACAGCCGGTTCCTCGCTCGAAGCGGCATAAGTCTATAGGGACTCGAAAAGACCTCTCAAACAGCGACCAGTCTCTCGCCTTATCATGACAGTCAGTTTTAGCTTTCTCCACTGAGGCGCTCGCCCAGCTCAACCGGGGCGCAATCGCAGTGGTTCTCCCAGTGCTACCTTAGCCGACGGAACGGAGCGTAAGGTACCAAAACATGGGAGCCGGGCAAACCCAACTATTGACCCAAGACATGATTCGGAGCCGATGCATATAATGCTATAAGTTCGGGGCGCCGCACTTGTGAAAGTGTTCAGACTTATCACACCATAATGCGGGGAACATAAGCCCCTGGTGTATTCGGCCATACCAAAATGTACGGGTGCAAGATGTCATTAATGAACATATATGTAAAAAAAGGTAATGCAATTATAGGCAAAAAGCGCTGCATTGTTTATTCAAGGAATTCTGCTATGAGTGCAGAATGATACAAATAGTGCGGTAAGCAAGGGATTGGACTAATTAAACATATCCCCCTCCAGGGGTAGGCTACGATCTGGTGTATTTAACAAATTTAATGCTCATAATGGAGACCACCTAAGTGTTCATCGTAGCCTTTGTCCCTCCCTGGCTGTTGCATCGTGAGTTCGGCAGATCTACTGCCAGACAGGGCCTCTGGTGAACGGAGTCCTGTGGAAAAAAAGAAAAAAAAGAGTGACACACTTGGGAGCCCCTGGTGTGGTTAAGCCGCACTCTGGGCCTTTCGTGGTCGTGCCCCTCCCCCTATGCCCATGGTATCTCTAGGGCGTAATGATGTACGCGAAGAGCTGGTCTTGCAATCATGCAAGGGCTGGGGTTGGGGCCGCATTGCTACGCGTGCTCGGAACGTGCCAGGTGGTCTTGGTTGATGTTACTCCGGGCGCGTTTGGCCATGTCCGGTCGTTTAACGGCCGGACTCGAAAATTGCCTTAAAAGGCTGCTCTGTACTTCTGCCGCGAGAGCCGCTGTGTGTTCCTCCGTTCGGAGGGAGCGTTCAGTATTTCCGTTGACCGTGATGACTCCACGAGGGCCTGGCATCTTGAGCTTGAGGTATGCATAATGCGGCACCACGTTGAACTTTGCAAACGCGGTTCGTCCGAGCAGAGCGTGATAGCCGCTGCGGAACGGGACTATGTCGAAGATTAACTCCTCACTTCGGAAGTTATCCGGGGATCCGAAGACCACTTCCAGTGTGACTGAGCCTGTACAATTGGCCTCAACACCTGGTATGACGCCTTTGAAGGTCGTCTTTGTAGGTTTAATCCTTGAGGGGTCTATGCCCATCTTGCGCACTGTATCCTGATAAAGCAGGTTCAGGCTGCTGCCGCCGTCCATCAGGACTCTAGTGAGGTGAAATCCATCGACGATTGGGTCTAAGACCAATGCGGCGAACCCACCATGACGGATACTGGTAGGGTGGTCCCTTCGATCGAAAGTGATCGGGCAAGAGGACCATGGATTGAACTTCGGGGCGACTGGCTCCATCGCGTATACGTCCCTAAGTGCACGCTTCCGCTCCCTCTTGGGTATATGGGTTGCGTATATCATGTTTACCGTCCGCACTTGTGGGGGGAAACCCTTCTATCCTCTACTGTTCGGCGGCCGAGTCTCTTCCTCGTCGTCGCTGTGCAGCCCCTTGTCATTGTTTTCGGCAATTAATTTGCATGCCTGCTTGAATACCCAACAATCTCTGTTGGTGTGATTAGCTGGCTTTTTGGGGGTGCCATGTATCTGGCAAGAGCGGTCGAGTATTCGGTCCAAATTGGACGGACCCGGAGTAGTTCTTTTGAATGGCTTCTTCCGCTGACCGGGTTTAGAGCCTCTGAATCCGGCGTTGACTGACGTATCCTCATTGTTATCGCCGTTAACGCGGCGTTTGTTTTTGTTTCGACGCGACCTGCCATTGTGGTCCTTAGTATCCGGACTGCCAGCATTTTTGCTGAGGTTGTTGCTGCGAGCTAGCCAGCTGTCCTCTCCCGCACAGAAGCGGGTCATGAGTGATGTGAGGGATGCCATGGATTTCGGCTTTTCCTGTCCTAGGTTCCGGGCCAGCCACTCGTCGCGGATGTTATGTTTGAAGGCTGCGAGGGCCTCTGCATCCGGACAGTCGACGATTTGATTTTTCTTTGTTAAGAACCGTGTCCAGAACTGTCTGGCCGATTCGTCTGGCTGCTGAATTATGTGGCTTAGGTCATCGGCGTCTGGTGGTCGCACATATGTGCCCTGGAAGTTGTCAAGGTATGCGGCTTCCAGGTCCTCCCAACACCCAATTGACTCTACGGGCAAGCTGTTAAGCCAATGCCGAGCTGGTCCTTTAAGATTGAGTGGGAGATACTTGATGGCGTGGAGATCGTCGCCGCGGGCCATATGGATATGAAGGAGATAATCTTCGATCCAAACCGCGGGGTCTGTTGTGCCATCGTAGGATTCGATGTTCACGGGTTTAAACCCTTCACGGATTTGATGATCCATTACTTCGTCAGTGAAGCATAGTGGGTGTGCGGCGCCTCTATATTGAGCGATATACGACGTAGCTCAAGAGAGCGTTGTCTGCTATGTTCGGCTCGGCCGGAGTTGCTGTATCCGGCGCGACGGTAGTCGTCGTGGGTCGTGGGGCACCCACGTGATCCGTAGATAGATCTGGATTGTCTTGCCTTGTCCTCCAATATATCCCGCAAGTCCGGCGCATTCCCTCGTGGCTTTGTACTTTTCGAGCGGTGCCGGGGTACGGTCCTGATGGAGGACCTAGATGCCTCTCTGTCGCGACCACGGGGTGGTCGGTCTACCGTATTGTGCGCTGGTGATGAAGGTTTGTATGCTTCCTCCTCTAGTCGGGGGAGCAACTTGCGTTTTGGGTAGCTCTTGGAGGGGCGTTCGAGTTCATACTCTTCGGCCGCGAGCACCTTAGTCCATCTGTCGGCCAGCAGGTCTTGATCAGCTTGAAGCTGTTGCTGCTTTTTCTTCAGGCTATTTGCCGTGGCGATAAGCCTGCCTTTAAAACGCTCTTGTTCGACGGGATCCTCTGGCACGACGAATTCGTCGTCGTTGAGGCTTGCCTCGTCTCCGGAGGGAGGCATGTAGTCTTCATCCTCCTCGTCTGCCGCGCTCTCTCGAGGGCTGGCTTCCCCGTCCTCCTGTGCTGAATCTTGCTGGAGGGGGTTGTCTTCGGCACTCTCTAGGGTGTTATTATCTCCGGTGCCGGAATCTCCATTCTTACTGTGGCGGGATTTAGAGCGGCGCCGCTGACGTCGGCGCTTGGGCTGTTTCTTAGCAGAATCTGCCTCCGCTGCTTCTTCGCCGTCCCCATCCTTTGGGGTGTCCACCATGTATATGTCGTAAGATGAGGTGGTCTTCCAGTGCCCTGTAGGCGCTGGTTCTTGATCGTCTCCGGCATCATCGTCCATACCATCGATGTCTTCGGAGTCGTAGTCTAGCATGTCGGTTAGATCGTCGACAGTGGCTACAAAGTGGGTGGTGGGTGGGCTTTGAATTTCTTCGTCGTCCGCATCCCAACCATCCTGACCGTAGTCCGGCCAGGGTTCTCCTGATAACGAGAGATGCTTTAGCGAATTTAGGATGTCGCCAAAGGGTGAGTGCTGAAAGATGTCCGTGGCGGTGAACTCCATGATCGGCGCCCAATCGGATTCGATTGGCCGGGGCGCAGGAGGTTCGGAGTCCGGCAAAGAGTTCGGCGCCTCGGAGTCACGAGCTTTATAAGGGACAAGGCCAGTATTCGGCTCCATCGCCGTAGAAGTTGCCGCTCCCGAGGCGGTGTCTAGCCACCTGTCCTCGATCTGCATGGTCTGCTCCGAACTATGGGTCAGAGCGGACTCGTGTGCGGCCTCCAGGGCACTGTCCGGCGGCAGAGCTAAATCATGCCCATCGTGACAGCGCGTCACGCTAGGTTACGGCTCGGATCCGTCGAAGATCAAGTCCCCGCGGATGTCAGCCGTGAAGTTTAGGCTTCCAAACCTGACCTAATGGCCAGGGGCGTAGCTTTCGATCTGCTCTAGATGGCCAAGTGAATTGGCCCGCAGTGCAAAGCCGTCGAAAACGAAGATTTGTCCGGGGAGAAAAGTCTCACCCTGGAGTGCGTTGTTGTTGATTGAAGAAGCCGTCAAGCCTATCGGTGACGACAAAGAGGAGCTCTCAATGAAAGCACCAATGTCGGTGTCAAAACCGGTGGATCTCGGGTAGGGGGTCCCGAACTGTGCGTCTAGGCGGATGGTAACAGGAGACAAGGGACACGATGTTTTTACCCAGGTTCGGGCCCTCTCGATGGAGGTAAAACCCTACTCCTGCTTTATTGATATTGTGATATGGGTAGTACAAGAGTGGATCTACCACGAGATCAAGGAGGCTAAACCCTAGAAGCTAGCCTATGGTATGATTGTTGTAATGGTTGTGTGTCCTACGGACTAAAACCCTCCGGTTTATATAGACACCGGAGAGGGCTAGGGTTACGCAGAGTCGGTTACAATGGTAGGAGATCTACATATACGTATCGCCAAGCTTGCCTTCCACGCCAAGGAAAGTCCCATCCGGACACGGGACAAAGTCTTCAATCTTGTATCTTCATAGTCTTGGAGTCCGGCTGACGATGATAGTCCGGCTGTCCGGACACCCCCTAGTCCAGGACTCCCTCATCTTCCTTTTGACAACATCATCGGGAATACCTGCAAGCATAAATAATCCACAAACTTCATCCACAAAGATAAGGTAAATCGGGATGCAATGTTCCATCTCCTGCAAATGGATTAACTAGCAGTTTCTCTATCATACCCGAAGGAATATCAAAGTAAATATTTTCAAAAAATTTAGTGGGTTGAGGAGCAACTCTTTGCTCTTCTGGTCGGGGTGAAGATACCCTGAACAAGCCCCTCAAAGGATTAGTTTCCATAGTGACAAGTAACAAAAAAATTTAGCACACTATATGAATGTTTCCTTACCAAGTTGTACTCACCAAAAGCGCTACACTCCCCGGCAACGGCGCCAGAAAAGAGTCTTGATGACCCACAAGTGTAGGGGATCTATCATAGTCCTTTCGATAAGTAAGAGTGTCGAACCCAACGAGGAGCAGAAGGAAATGATAAGATAAGTTGTAACGAGTAACACGTAAATAAAGTAAATAAAGTGCAGCAAGGTGGCCCAATCCTTTTTGTAGCAAAGGATAAGCCTGAACAATTTCTTATAATGAGAAAAGAGCTCCCGAGGAAAGATGGGAATTATCGTCAAGTTAGTTTTCATCACGCTCATATGATTCGCGTTCGGTACTTTGATAATTTGATATGTGGGTGGACCGGTGCTTGGGTACTGTCCTTACTTGGACAAGCATCCCACTTATGATTAACCCCTATTGCAAGCATCCGCAACTACAAAAGAAGTATTAAGGTAAACCTAACCACAACATAGACATATGGATCCAAATCAACCCCTAACGAAGTAACGCATAAACTAGGGTTTAAGCTTCTGTCACTCTAGCAACCCATCATCTACTTATTACTTCCCTATGCCTTCCTCTAGGCCCAAATAATGGTGAAGTGTCATGTATTCAATGTTAACATAACACCACTAGAGGAAAACACAACATACATCTCATCAAAATATCGAACGAATACCAAATTCACATGACTACTAATAGCAAGACTTCACCCATGTCCTCAGGAACAAACGTAACTACTCACAAAGCATATTCATGTTCATAATCAGAGGGGTAATAATATGCATTAAGGATCTGAACGTATGATCTTCCACCAAGTAAACCAATCAGCATCAACTACAAGGAGTAATCAACACTACTAGCAACCCACAGGTACCAATTTGTGGTTTGGATACAAGATTGGATACAAGAGATGAACTAGGGTTTTGAGAGGAGATGGTGCTGGTGAAGATGTTGATGGAGATTGACCCCCTCCCGATGAGAGGATCGTTGGTGATGACGATGGTGATGATTTCCCCCTCCCGGAGGGAAGTGTCCCCGGCAGAACAGCTCCGCCGGAGCCCTAGATTGCTTCCACCAAGGTTCCGCCTCGTGGCGGCGGAGTTTCGTCCCGTAAGCTTGCCCACGATTTTTTCAGGGTAAAAGCCTTCATATAGCAGAAGACGGACACTGGAGGGCCACCAGGGGGCACAGGAGACAGGGGCGCGCCCAGTAGGGGTGGGCGCGCCCTCACCCTCCTGGCCAGGGTGTGGCCCCCCTGAGGTGTTTCTTCCACTCAATAATTCTTATTAATTCCAAAAATAAGTTTTGTGGAGTTTCAGGATTTTTGGAGATGTGCAGAATAGGTTTCCAATGTTTGCTCCTTTTCCAGCCAGAATTCCAGCTGCCGGCATTCCCCCTCTTCATGATAAAACTTGTAAAATAAGAGAGAATAGCCATAAGTATTGAGATATAATGTGTAATAACAGCCCATAATGCAATAAATATTGATATAAAAGCATGAGGCGAAATGGACGTATCAAGTAGCAACTTGATCTGAAGTTTCATGATCATTATCATTAGCTTCCTCTCTAGTTGGTGTAGGCATCACGAGAACAGTTTTCTCTGATGTGCTACTTTCCAATTCGAGAGGAGGTACGATTACCTCATCTAGTTCTACGTTCCTCACATTCACTTGTTTCGAGAGAAACTCCTTCTCCAGAAAGGATCCATTCTTAGCAACAAAGATCTTGCCTTCGGATCTGTGGTAGAAGGTGTACCCAATTGTTTCCTTATGGTATCTTATGAAGACGCACTTCTCCAATTTGGATTCGAGCTTATCAGGCTGAAGCCTTTTGACATAAGTGTCGCAACCCCAAACTTTAAGAAACGACATATTAGGTTTCTTGCCAAACCACAGTTCATACGGTGTCGTCTCAACGGATTTAGATGGTGCCCTATTTAACGTGAATGCAACTGTCTCCAATGCATAACCCCAAAATGATAGTCGTAAATCGGTAAGAGACATCATAGAATGCACCATATCTAATGAAGTATGGTTACGAAGTTCGGATACACCATTACGTTGTGGTGTTCCAGGTGGCGTGAGTTGTGAATCTATTCCACATTGTTTTAAATGAAGGCCAAACTCGTAACTTAAATATTTGCCTCCATAATCAGATTGTAGAAAGTTTATTTTCTTGTTACGTTCATTCTCCACTTCACTCTGAAATTCTTTGAACTTTTCAATTCTTTTGGACTTATGTTTCATCAAGTAGATATACCCATACCTACTCAAATCATCTGTGAAGGTCAGAAAATAACGATACCCACCGCGTTCCTCAAAACTCATCGGATCGCATAAATCCGTATGTATTATTTCCAATAAGTCATTAGCTCGCTCCATTGTTCCAGAGAACGGAGTTTTAGTCATCTTGCCCGTGAGGCATGGTTCGCAAGTATCAAATGATTCATAATCAAGTGATTCCAAAAGCCCATCCGCATGGAGTTTCTTCTTGCGCTTTACACTATGACCTAAACGACAGTGCCACAAATATTTTGCACTATCATTATCAACTTTGCATCTCTTAGCATCAATATTATGAACATGTGTATCACTACAACCGAGATTCAACAAGAATAGACCATTCTTCAAGGGTGCATGACCGTAAAAGATATTATTCATATAAATAGAACAACCATTATTCTCTGACTTAGATGAATAACCGTCTCGCAATAAACAAGATCCAAATATAATGTTCATGCTCAACACGGACACCAAATAACAATTATTGAGGTCAAAAACTAATCTCGAAGGTAGATGTAGAGGTAGCATGCCGACGACGATCACATCGACCTTGGAACAATTACTGACGTGCATCGTCACCTTGTCCTTAGCCAATCTTCGTTTATTCCGCATCTCCTATTTAGTGTTACAAATATGAGCAACCAAACCAGTATCAAATACCCAGGCACTACTATGAGCATTAGTAAGGAACACATCAATTACATGTATATCGAATATACCTTTGTTCACTTTGCCATTCTTATTATCCGCCAAATATTTGGGGCAGTTCTGCTTCTAGTGACCACTCCCTTTGAAGTAGAAGCACTCAGTTTCAGGCTTAGGTCCAGCTTTGGGCTTCTTCACGGGAGTGGCAACTTGCTTGCCGTTCTTCTTGAAGTTCCCTTTCTTTCCTTTGCCCTTTTTTGAAACTAGTGGTCTTGTTAACCATCAACACTTGATGCTCCTTCTTGATTTCTACCTCTGCGGCCTTAAGCATTGCGAAGAGCTCAGGAATTGTTTTATTCATCCCTTGCATATTATAGTTCATCATGAAGCCTTTGTAGCGTTGTGGTAGTGATTTAAGAACTTTGTCAATAACACTATCAACTGGAAGATCAACTCCCAGCTGAGTCAAGTGATTATGATACCCAGACATTTTGAGTATGTGTTCACTGACAGAACTGGTCTCCTCCATCTTGCAGCTATAGAACTTGTTGGAGACTTCATATCTCTCAACCTGGGCATTTGCTTGAAATATTAACTTCAACTCCTGGAACATCTCATATGCACCATGATGTTCAAAACATCTTTGAAGTCCCGGTTCTAAGCTGTAAAGCATGGCGCACTTAACTATAGAGTAGTCATCATTCCACGTCTTCATAGCATCCAGATTAGCAGGAGCGGGCGGGTCACCTAGCGGTGCATCAAGGACATAATTCTTCTTTGCAGCAATGAGGATAATCCTCAAGCAATGGACCTAGTACATGTAGTTGCTACCATCATCTTTCAACTTAGTTTCCTCCAAGAACGCGTTAAAATTCAGGGGAACGGGAGCACGGGCCATTGATCTACAACATAGATATGCAAATACTATCAGGACTAAGTTCATGATAAACTAAGTTCAATTAATCAAATTACTAATGAACTCCCACTTAAATAAACATCCCTCAAGTTATCTAAGTGATACGTGATCCAAATCAACTAACCCATGTCTGATCATCATGTGAGATGGGGTTGTCACCAATGGTGAACATCTCTATGTTGATCATATCTACTATATGACTCACGTTCGACCTTTCGGTCTCCAGTGTTCCGAGACCATGTCTGTACATGCTAGGCTCGTCAAGTTTAACCCAAGTATTCTGCATGTGCAAAACTGTCTTACACCAGTTGTATGTGAATGTAGAGTCTATCACACCCGATCATCACGAGGTGCTTCGAAACGACAAACTTTAGCAACGGTGCATACTCGGGGAGAACACTTATATCTTGAAATCTAGTGAAGGGATCCCCTTATAATGCTACCGCCGTTCTAAGCAAAATAAGATGCATAAAAGATAAACATCACATGCAATAAAAATATGTGACATGATATGGCCATCATCATCTTGTGCTTTTGATCTCCATCTCCAAAGCATCTTCATGAGCTCCATCGTCACCGGCTCGACACCTTGATCTTCGTCATTGTGTCGTAATCGTCTTGCCAACTATTGCTTCTACAACTATTGCTAACGCATAGCGATAAAAGAAAGCAATTACATGGCGATTGCATTTCATACAATAAAGAGACAACCATAAGGCTCCCGTCGGTTGCCGATAAATTACAAGACATGATCACTCATACAACAACGTATATCACATCATGTCTTGACCATATCACATCACAACATGCCCTGCAAAAACAAGTTAGACGTCCTCTACTTTGTTGTTGCAAGTTTTAAGTGGCTGCTACGGGCTTCTAGCAAGAACCGTTCTTACCTACGGCAAAAACCACAACAGTGATTCATCAAGTTTGTTGTTTACACCTTCTTCAAGGACCAGCCATAGTCAAATTCGATTCAACTAAAGTAGGATAAACAGACACCCGCCAGCCACCTTTATGCAAAACAAGTTGCATGTCTGTCGGTGGAACCAGTCTCATGTACATGGGCATATAAGGTTGGTCCGGGCCGCTTCATCCCACAACACCGCCGAATCAAAATAAGATGTTGGTGGTAAGCAATATGACTATCACCGCCCACAACTCTTTGTGTTCTACTCATACATATCATCTACTCATAGACCTCGCTCGGATGCCACTGTTGGGAAACGTTGCATGGAAAACAAAACAAAATTCTATGCACACGCAATGATCTATCCATGGAGATGCATAGCAACAAGG
The DNA here is from genome assembly GCF_018294505.1 of Triticum aestivum. NCBI lineage: Eukaryota > Viridiplantae > Streptophyta > Magnoliopsida > Poales > Poaceae > Triticum > Triticum aestivum. The sequence continues at coordinate 422,531,193 of NC_057813.1, read as the reverse complement.
GGAAAGAGTGTGTCTACGTACCCTCGTAGACTGTAAGCGGAAGCGTTTCACAATGCGGTTGATGTAGTCGAACTTTCTTCGTGATCCAACCGATCGATTACCGAATGTACGACACCTCCGCGTTCAGCACACCTTCAGCTCGGTGATGTCCGCCCCTTCTTGATCCAGCAAGACGGCGAGGTAGTGGATGAGTTCTGACAACACGATGGCATGGTGACGATGATGGTGAACTGATCTCCATAGGGCTTTGCCCAAGCACTACGAAAATATGACTGAGGGAGTAAACGGTGGACGGGGATGCCACACACGGCTAAGACAATGTTGTGTTATTGTGTGGCGCCCCCTCCCCACATATATATAGGTGAGAGGGGGAGTTGGCAGCCAGGGCGCGCCCCAAGGGGCTGGCCGCCGGCCCTAGGGCCCCTACCCTCATGTGCCCCCCTTTCCTTGTATGACCAAGGGGGAAGGAAAGAAAGGGGGAGAGGGAAGGAAGGGGGAGTCCTACTCCACACTTTCCTTTCCCTCCCCTCTTTCCTTCTCCTACTCATAGGGCTGGCCACTATAGGGGCGCACCAACCCCTTGTGGGCTGGTGAGTTCCGTCTCTTGGCCCAAAAGGCCCATAGCTTTGCCGAGGGTGCCCGAAACTCCTTTCCGGTGACCCGATAAGTACCCGGTACCCTCCGAAACACTTTCGGTGTCCGAATACCATCATCCTATATATAGATCTTTGCCTCTCGACCATTTCGAGACTCCTCGTTATGTCCGTGATCTCGTCCGGTACTCCAAACAACATTCGGACACCAAATCACATAACTCATATAACACTATATCGTCAACAAACGTTAAGCGTGCGGACCCTACGGGTTCAAGAACTATGTAGACATGACCGAGACACCTCTCCGGTCAATAACCAATAGCGGAACCTGGATGCCCATATTGGCTCCTACATATTCTACAAAGATCTTAATCGGTCGAACTGTTATGACAACATATGTAATTCGCTTTGTCCATCGGTCTGTTACTTGCCCGAGATTCAATCGTCGGTATCTCTATACCTACTTCAATCTCGTTACGAGAAAGTCTCTTTACTCATTCTGTAATACATCACCTCGTGTGTAACTCCATAGTCATTTGCTTGCAAGTTTATGATGTGTATTACCGAGAGGGCCCAGAGATACCTCTCTGATACTCGGAGTGAAAATCCTAATCTTGATCTATGACAACTCAACAAACACCTTCAGAGATACATGTAGAGCATCTTTATGATCACCCAGTTATGTTGTGACATTTGATAGCACACAAGGTATTGCTCTGGTATCCGGGATTTGCATAATCTCATAGTCGAAGGAATATGTATTTGACATGAAGAAAGCAATAGCAATAAACTGAACGATCAATATGCTAAGCTAACGGATGGGTCTTGTCCATCACATCATTCTCCTAATGATGTGATCCCATTATCAAATGACAACACATGTCCATGGTTAGGAAACCTTAACCATCTTTGATCAACGAGCTGGTCTAGTAGAGGCTTACTAGGGACACAGTATTTGTTTATGTATTCACACATGTATTTAAGTTTTCGATCAATACAATTCTAGCATGAATAATAAACCTTTATCATGAATAAGAAAATATAAAATAACAACTTTATTATTGCCTCTAGGGCATATTTCCTTCATGTTTGGGGATGGCTATGGGCTCACGTCCATCTGTATTTGTGGATGTGCTCGCCATGCGCCCGACACGCGGCCGTGTTTCAGCTGCATACATTTTTTCAACTCATTTCTTATTATTTTCATCATCGATTTTTTCGATAAATTGTAGTATATCACCAAATCTTGATTAGAATAGTAAGACCAAAGAGAACAGGAACCACAAGAAGACATTTTGAAAGATATCCAACTTCCAAAACTGCTCCCACAAGTTGGATTAGTGGCTTCTTGATGCCTTCATTGTTGATCTGCGCAGTCTCAATCTTGCATGCTTTTTTCTTCTTCGAGTCTAAAGAAGTAGACGTTGCTTCTTCGCATCTAGTCTCATCTCTAGCCTCTATTCTAGCAACAAGTGCACGATCATCTATCAAATTTTGCTCTATCAGTAGATCGATGTATTCTTATTCCAAAAGTTGCATCCATCCTACACAATAAATATTTGAGTGTAAGCAAAATGCACCGAATCTGGGAACACAACCGAAGCTAAACTAGCACATACCCCATCATTTTTGCACTTGACAAACACACATCTGGGATGTTCCGGCGTTGTAGACACGCGGTGCAAGACCTTCCGTGGACAGTCATTGCACTTTATGAGCGGCAACGGTGCACCGACGAGCCTTTGGGTCAGAACCGAGTCCGGACGACGGCCGTTGGTGTATTTGCCGGCGAACCGGTGACAGGATAGATCCGAGCGACTAGGGGTGGAGTCAATATCTGCATGTAGCCTGGGGGTGTTGCTGGGGATGTGCGATCTGGTAGCCGGCCAGTCCATGGCATGGTGCAGCCTCCGACAACTGGGGTGAGCTCAAATCCGGCCGGATCCGCTTCAAATCTGACCGCCGGATGCGCTGAAATCAGGCAGCCGGGGTTGCACAGCTCGAGGTGTCGAGGGAACGGGGGCTGCGACAAGGGAAGGGGTGGGCTCGCGGTCGTGCTGAACAGCACACGACCAAGAAAAATGGCGGCAGTGGCGGCTGGGATGAGAGGGGGTGGGAAGGAGTGCCACTGGAGAGGGGGAGTGGAATAGAAAAAGTGGTGTATGTGTCCCCGTCTCCCACTACAAAAAATACACTTCCTGATGATACCTGTTTGTAAGAGTAGGTCACATTTTCTGTCATGCATGTACATCCATGATGATTTTATGACAGAATCAAGATGGGCATACTTGTGCTGTCGCAGAAGTGTTCCATGTCATTACCAAAATTATCATCACGAAAGTGTCCACTTCCATGACAATAAATGTCGCGTCATGGAAGTGCTTTCGTCAAGGGTGACCGACATGTGGCATCCACCATAATGGGTCGTTGTTAAGCTATCGGGTCTGATTTTGGATCCAATAACCCGCTAAAAGCCACGGCCAATGCCGATTTTCCACGTGCAAAATTCTCATTGGCTGACAGAACCACATGCCAGCTCCGCGTTGGCACAGGTGTCTATCATCCAATGGGCGAGATGCACCTATGATATGTTGACACGTGGACAGGCCCAAAAGTGGTCCATAAATATTAAATGGTCCGGCCCAACTAGAATCCCACAAGATTTTGCGGACCATAATGGGCCGGCCCAACTAAAGCCCCACGAGATTTTGCAGACCATAATGGGTCGGGCCAGCTAAAGGCCCATAAGATTTTGAGGACACTAGTGGGCCGGCCCGTTAATAGGCTGCCATGTTTTGGGCCAAATGCCGACCCATATTTGATCCGGTCCATTAACAGCCTGCCACGTTCTGGGCCTAATAAAGGCCCATATGAGATCCAGCCCATTAATAGCCTACCACGTTCTGGGCTATATTACGACCCAGATCAGATCTGACCCTTTAAGAACCTCTGGGCTAAATTATGGCCCATATCAGATTCGGCCCATCAACTGGCCGCAATATTTTTGGGCCCACTTGAGGCCCGGTCAGGATTTCTGTTTGCTAAAGGCCCATTTAGTAATACGGCCTGATATTAGTTTCGGCCTGTCAAAGGCCCGTTTAACATTTCAGCCCTATATTTATTTCGGCCTGTTAAAAGCCCGTCATATAGTTGGGCCTAACTATGACCCGCTTTGCATCCGGCCTGCTCACAGCCGATAATATGATTGGCCAAACAAGGACTGAGACAATTTTGGCCTGTTAACGGTCCGTGATGTGATTGGCACAATCATGGGCCGGGATCTATTTCGGCAGCTATCGGCTCGTGAGCTGTTCGACATGTTTAATGCCCAACCTACTTTTCAGCCTACTAAAAGCCCATTGTATTTTCTTGCAAAAATAGGGCCGACAGTTTACTCGGCCTATTAAAGGCCCCAAACTACTAGTGGGCCAGTTTACATTTAGGCCTGTTAACGGTCGAAGATGACTGGGCCCATGATGCAGATCATACATAGTGATTTGCATGACGACCCGATTATGTACTGTAATTTTACGGTTTGGCCGGTTTACTGTGATGATAGGATATATATATATATATATATGTGTGTGTGTATATATATATATATACAGTAAAATAACTGCAGCATCATGAATAAGAAAAAACCTAGACTATACAGTAAAGAAATTATGGCATATTACATCCATTGGGCATCAAAGTTCGCCACTATGATAATAAAGCACAAACAGACATCAGATTACATACATTGGGCATCAAAGATCGCCACCAGTGCAAATAAACACGCTGACAGAATAATATACAAAATCGACAACACTTCAATAGAGTTCAAGAAAGGTTAGCCCTGCTCGGGAGCTGCAGCACAAGCAGCTGAGCAAGCTGATGAGACTGCGCTTGTTTGACACTTATATCCTCCTCACTCTGAAAGAGAAACAAGTAGACAGATGACAAGTTTTGCACATATAAGTATCAATGCTGACAGTTCATCACATTTCTTATTGACAAATAAAGTGACATGGTTTAAAATAGCATTAATACAATATGGTATTGTTCAGGTTAAGACATGGCAGGAAATAACATTGTGAAGGAGTTGGCAGCTTCATGACACCACTGGATTACAAATCAAGAACTCATGAATATCAATGGTTAGTGCTCTGTAAATTTATCCCGTTTCAGATTGGCAAATAAAGAGACGGTTTAAATAATAGTAGAATGATATGACATTGTTCATAGTTAAGACATTGCAGAATATGACATTGTGTTGTAGTGGGTAGGTTCACCACACCACTGGATTATGGATCAAGAACAGAAGCATACATGCAATGCAAAAGAAGATCATTTGCTCTATATAGTTTAATTTACATGGTATGAAGAAGGAACTTGGTTGTATAACTGAAAACTTAAATTAAGAAGGACAAACTTTTGTTTATGAACTACATAATAAACTTTAAACTTGCAATTTGATGCAAACACCAAAAATAAACATTTATTGCAATCATGCCTAACCAAATATACACAACAAAGTTTGAAGGCTTGAGAAGGACAAACTTACATTAGTGGTGAAGGCAGGCTCTATAAAGCCCTTGTCCATGCTGATGGGGGGGGGCAATTCAAGAAGTTTACGACCGAATCTTCTTCATAAGCATTGCCGTTATTCTACATTTTGTTAAGAGTAAATATAGATGTGATAATATAAGAAAAAATGGAGAATATTTAAGATAAGATGAAGAGTTATGCTACATAACCAAGTAGCTATAAATGGAAGTACAGCGATACAGGCAAAAGGTACAACCAAGAGCAATGCAGAGCTAAACTTCTTCAGTACCATCGGTGTTATCCAACCTTAGGGTAAGAGTAAATATAGATCTGATGTGTAGAAAATGGAGGGCAAAGGAAAATAAGCTGCAGAGTGATGGTACATGAACAACTAGCTGCCAATATAAGTACATTAATAAAGGAAAATAGGTACTTACAAGAACACTGCAGAGCTAAAAAAATTCATTGGCATTGGATATATTCAACACTAATGTAACCATTCATACAGATTAGATAATTTGGAGCGAACAATCGATAAGCAAGCTATCATGCATACTGCTGTCACATAATGAACCAGGTATGAATGCAAGTACAGTGATACAGGACAACATGTACTAACAAGAGCAAAGCAGCGGACAACATATTTGCGATATCCTGTCGTCCTTTCCAAACCGGAATTCTTCTTCGAGCAGATTTCCTGCAAAAGAAATCTGTAAGGCACATGCAGAAAAGTAGAAGTTCAAATTGTCATGTGATATCATAGACAATACCCTCATCCTGGGAACGAGACCAGTGTATAACAAGGTTTTTCCATTCAATGTATTCTAAATTTAGCATAGGAGATGTAACAGCCCCAAAATTGGGTTATCAATTTTTGTGCTGTTATTCCTTATTGGCACTCATTTTCAAAATCTTTCTCCTGAGTTTTGCTGATGACTCTGAGATTTCTTGTCATTTCCAACCTTTCAAAACTTGCTCATGTCTTTTTTCAGTGGGCAAGACCTCAGTTGCATCAGCTCAAACCCTCTCAAACCCTAATTCCAAAATTTTGGAATTTGAATGTGGCCTTTGTGATTACAAAGGAGCCATCATTTTCCTTGATCTGCTGATCATCCCATATGTTCCTAGAGACCCTCCTATCCTTTTAAACCTTGGATATGCAAAAATATTGCCAAGTCCCATGCAATATTTTTGAATTATGATTTATTCCCTTTCTTGCCATTCCGAGGAATAAAATCCAAAGGCATATCTAGCCATCTCCTAAATTCATGTGAATTTGTGGAGTTGATAATTATGCCTAATCCAAGCTCTGGCAATTATATTGGCCATAATTAAATAAGGAAAATTGCCTTTTCCTATTTAATACCAATATTGCATTTCTGCCATTTTCTAAAGGAACTATTATTTCCATAGCAGATCAAATTCTCACATAAATTGTGGAGTATGTCCTTGCTACATAATCACTAGTTCCATCTTTATCTCATGTTCCACATATCAAAAATTGGGCACATGATCCAATGCAAGTTTCTGCCTTCTCTGAAATTTTGCAAAGGAAGTGCTTTATTCCTAATTCCTTTTGAGCTGAAATTTTTCAAGGTGATTAATATTGATAAATCACCCATGGATACCAAACATGAGCTCAATCCAATCATCCTAGCTCTCTGTGCAATTTTTCAAAGTTTCTGACCAGATTGTCACTTTGTGAATGAAGTACCTTCATAGAGTTTCCAAATGGGATGAAACTTTTTCATACTCTCAAGTATCCCAAATAATTAGCCTTCACCTAAATTAAGCTCATTTCATTGAGCTATGTGTGCACAGGAGCAATTCTTATTCTCTGTCCAAATGTTCAGTTTGTGAAGCAAGTACATTTTATCTTGCTCCATTATGGCTGAAAATAATTCCAAGCCTTCTACTATCCATATAACCCACCTTCCCAAGAGTTTGGCTAATTTTATTTAGCCAATAGTTTCCTAGATGTTTCCCAAGTTTCTGGTCCAAAGTAATGCTTGTGAAGCAAGTACCAATTTGGCAAGTCCATTTGGTGTGATCTTTTTACAACATCTACTTATTGCCAAATCATAAAGATTTGCCAAGTTATAGCTCAAGCTAATACACATAGTGAGTGCTTCATCATCATTTGATTTCTGGACATATTTTAGCAGTTGTTAAGCAACTATGCTAAATATTTGTTCTATTGACCTCAAAACCCCCAGGACTGTAGTCCTTGCTACCCTAAGCCTCCTAGACATCAATTCTACCATTTACCCTCTCTGGTTTTATCTCCAGCATGTTGCCAAGTTTGCAACAGCAACCTTGTGGAGCTTGGTTTACTCAGCGCCCTTTGTCTCTGCTTGTCTCTTTACCGTGGTAATACTCCACTCTGGAAGGACTACGCGGTAGACATGATTTAGCCTCAGCAAAACCTCCAGAGCACGCTATGCCAGTGGTGACCACGAGGGTAGTCAGCCAAAAAGGTGGTCTAGCCACTGCTGGCCTCGATATTGTTGCTCCAGCTGGATTTGGCTCGACCCCGCATGTCCATTAGCTCCGCATCATCGTCGCCGTTCGCCTGGACCCCGTTCCCCCTTCGTTTTCTTCCCCGGCGAGCCGTGCCAAAGGTCGAGCAGTGCGCGCCCGTGAGCTCGTCTTCTTCCTCGCCCCGGTCCTCTTCCTCCGTTCGTCTTCGAGCGCCCCTCGTCTCTGTGAGCCTCTGGAGCTCGGCTGCATCCTCCTCGTCGCCTTCCCGTCCCTCCCCGTGAGCCTTGGCCGCAACTGCCGATGCTGCGCCGTTGCCAATGCGCGGACACGTCGCCTGCCGTGTGCGACCTCCTCCTCTCCTTCCATGAGCTCTCCCTGCGGCTATATATAGCGGCCCCAAGCCCTCTCGCAGTCAACCATCCCTCCTCGATTCTCTCCCCCTTGCCTTGGAGCTCTCCATTCCCTCGCCATCGCCATGGCCGCCGCCCCGATCTTCTCTGGTCCCGGGGACCAGGGCCTCCCCTTGCTGTTCTTCCACCACCATCGCATTCTCCAAGGTCCAGCGAGCCTCCCTGTAGCCTCAGCCCTCCTTTTCCCCGCCGGAACCGCTGCCTCGCCGTCGACCGAAGCTTTTCCCCGCCGTCCGCCATGCTCAAAGTAGCCGTCGCTCCCCTTATTTCTGGAGTCCGTGGAGTGGGGGAATGGATGTGCCACTCTGCGGGGAGCACGCCGGTGGACGGAGCCTCGCCGGAGGTGGCCCGTGTCGCCGGTGCTCATCATCGGAGCGCGACCGTCCTCTGTCCTGTGGGCGTGCGTCAGGAAGAAGAAGGAAGCGGCCAGGCAGGAGCGTTGACCTGGCCAGCGGGTCCCGCGGCCCCACCTGGCAGCGGCCCAGGCGCCCGGCCCCACTGCTGCTGCTTTGACCGGTCGTCGCCACGTCAGCTAAGTGGCGGCGCCCGCCGCAAAGCCGCTTTCCCCGATCGAAGACGTATTTTGCCAAATACGCCTTCAGCTCAGCCCCAACCCGCCGAAATTTTAAATTGTGAACGTTTACTGTTTGGTGCATTTTCTGCCTAAAAAGTGAACGACCACAACTTTGCGCTCGTAACTCCGATTGAGGTAAATCCAGCGCCTACGTCTTCTTGTCGTTGAGCCCGTTTCATTCCCATCATTTTCACTATGGTTAGAAATTCTGAAAATGACCATTTTTCCCTTGTCCGTAAACAGCCCCTCCGAGAGAGAACTGTTTCCGGCAAATTTTTCCGCGGTCGTTTCTCACTTCTTCCCGGAGTATTTGTCGACCCCCAGGCAAGCCAACCTCTTATCATGAGCCCCGAACTTGCATGTTGACTTTGCTTGCACCTTGGGTGTGTGTAGCTGCAGTTGTTGCTTATTGTTTTATTTGCAGTTATTTCGTTATGCTTACCATGCATGTCTGTGTTTTCATGCTATCTCTTGCCATGATAGTTAGAATGTTGTTATTGGTAATGCCATGTCACTACTCTACTTTATTTTCATGTTGTCGTTAGAAAATGTTATGATGATTGTGGTACACCATTGATATGCTAGTACTTGGTATTGCCATGTTTTTTGAGCTATGGTTGTTCACTTGAGAAGTTTTATATTTGGTTCATGCGTTGTATGTTGCATGCTCATGGTTGCATTCATGTTCATTATGATGGAGAAGGAAATAAAATGACTTAATAATAACAAACCTCCTCCGTCATCGATGGGATCGAGTCATAGTGCCGCCAAATCGAACTTTTTTAGTGCAACCACATTTTCGGGTATGGGACGGCCTTAATGCGGTCTATTGTCGTGCCTCTGGTTGGTGCCTCCAACTAGGGAAGGTTATGGGCGCGCTACCCTGATCAGGTAGGCAGACATAAGCCTTGTGACCCCGTTGTTAAGTTTTTGGTACCGGGTCCCAGAGTGGATCGTGGCCATGACGGTGGTCGTTGTGTCTTGAGGTAGACACGGGGCCACCCATGACTTAGCCTAGAGGAGAGTGAGTCAGAGTGGTCGGGAGAGTGTCATGACAGTAGATCAGTTTCGTCGGAATGTCATTGGTCCACCCGAATGGGATGACGAGGCCATGGGTTCTGTGGTGTGGGTACAGTGCGCTACCTCTGCAGAGTGTATTTAAACTATCGATAGCCACGTCCTCGGTCATGGCATAAGTTCTTAGTAGGGTACACTATCGGGTCTTGGTCGAAATGGAGGATAAACCTGAAATAATTAAGCTGATTAATATGGTTGTGATCGCCGTAAGGATCACGAGCCATTTATTGGTCGGGTTGTGATCGCCGTAAGGATCACGAGTTTGTCTCTGTTTGTGATCAGGAAATGAGGTGATCACCGTTGGTAAGGGAGTCCGAGGGACTCAATGCACAAGTTTGGTGGCATTGCATGAGTAATATGTTTGCGTTTATAGAACCATGGTAGAACATGAGATGGTTGCATATAGTTAACATGCTATGTCTGCATTTGATATGATTGGTAGTTTATTTTCAGCATAGTTTCATGATGCCATGCCATGCTTTGATTGATATGATTGAGATGATATGCTATGTTTTGCTGTTGCCATGTTAGAAATAAATTTGATATACCATGTTGTTTCCATGTTAGTAGATGCCATGACGTTAGTTTGACTTATGTCTTTGGTTGATACCTTGCCATGCTTAGTTTCTGATATGAGATAGTTGTTGCAAATGCTTGGTTCTTGCTTTGTCTTCTGTTTGTTTGGATGCTATGTATTTGGTTGTCTTGCAAGTACATTCAATGTATTGACCTGGCGTGTCATGCCAGTTTTGTAGGCCGTTCACTTGTTCCGTCGTGCTAGGCCATAATCTTGCCAGTCCTGTGAGTTGTGGAGCCCAGCCAGAGTGATATGCTGCCAAGACTTCCATCGCCATTTTAAATAGACTTCCGCTGGCATGTAAATAGCCTTAGGGCTATGCCAGAAGATTATATTCATCATTGATGTAATCATATACACATGTATTTGATGAATAATCTTGTATCTGGCATGCTGTATCATGGAACTGTCATGCGTCAGGTGTTATCCTGGGCTGACGTGCGAAGGCCCCCTACTCCATGCGGATCGGTGTGCCACAGGAGACTTCACCGGAAATTCGTTTATAGACTTGCCATCAAAGTGTGATTTCCTCAGGTAACACCGATACTGCTGCAATGCTTCCTTGAAAAGCGCAAGCAAGCTTTGCTCGTCACGACTATCCAGATTGACCATCGCCTACTTACAACAATGTAATGTAAATCATTGATGTGTTCAATCAGCAGAAAATAGGAAAATAATCACCATGAATAATAGCACTTACACGTAAGTGGGACATGAAGATGTGAAAATGGTGTTTGTCTTCACTATAATCTTCCCATTATGGGAATATATGCACGTAGTCCCTAACAACATTGAAAGCATTGTCTTTTAAACTGGGAATAACTGGAATGGGGTTCCAATCTGCAGGAATTGGCTCTGCAGTTGGGATAGGTCTTCGGTCGGTGGACTTGCTGTACTTTTTGCTAGAGTGGGATTTTTTTTGTGGTACGGCTGGTGCTATGGCAACTGAAATCGGCATACCTTTTGCTAGAGTGCAGGTCCTGTGTGGTGGGGCTGGTGGTGTGGCCAGTGAAGTATGGGTACAATTTGCTGGAGTCGGTCCTACGTTTTGTGGCACTGGATGTAGAGCCAATATAAGTGGGGTGCGGTCTGATTTCTCCAGCACCACCATGTTTTTCAAGGACTTTGCTGGTGCTCCTTCAGGTTCGGCAATCACCCTCTTCCTTTTTGATGTCTGATGCACAAGAACAACATTTGAGTGAAAAAACATGGTATATGACAGATGAATATATATTGATAATGGATGGGTATGGCATCTTGACATATATGATGAGTAAACTAAGCAGATGTCAGTGCAACAAAGCAGAAGAAATGCAAGACTCCTTATGCAAGATACATGCAATTAATAAAACCTTGCCAAATTATAACAAGCACCTTGATGGGTGAACATGTCAGGCCATCTGCCTTTGATTCCTCGAGGTCAGAATAGTCATTAGGATCATATTCTGAACAAGAATCTACAGGTGGGGAGCGTATGAGTTTCATTGCATCCAGAATGGCACCCAATGCCTTGGTGCCAATTTTGTAAGTCGTTGCAGTGTTCCACAATATTCTTCTGATGCGTGGATTCTGATATTCATTGTGATTACGTATAATATCTAAGAAGCATGAAAACATAAATAGTAGTGAGATTATCTTTGTAATGCAGAGGATATTCTAATATAAGGGCGCCCTGTAAACCCTTTTGTGCTATCACTGGATTATGATGAAAGAGCCCATGTGTGCTGTAATATGGTGCGTGCACTAATATAATCTGGCACAATACACACAAAAAATAGGCTCCAGAAGTAAGGATAGTTGGCAGATGATAGGTTCATAATATACTATATAGAGAGTTTATTGCGAAACCATGATAATAAGAGCACAAAGCAACTAGGCAGGTCGTAGTGTACATAAAAGGGGTACACCATAACCAGGATATATAAATCGGGAAAGTGGAACTGGCTGAAAAATATGGTGTTGTATTTCTGCTACTAATTGAAAGCCTATCGATCACGTACATGCCAGCTCTATCCGCTGTTGACTACAGATGTCCCTGCTCCCCTTCCTAACAAGGAACATACTGTACGTACTAAATACAGAATAACAAAAGAGGAACATGTTAAAGAACATAAGAGGAAACATATTCTTGAGGTTCCCCTTCTTTGCATACAATGTTGGTTGCCCACTCATGATGAATCACAGTGCCCAAAGAAATGCAATTCCATGCTGTCTCTCTATATGTGGCCACATGCATTTGGAAAATCAAGTGGGAGCATTACCTGACCAATTAAATGTGTGTCTGTTAACTAATATCAGTATCATATCACAATTCATATTTGAAGAAGTAAGCTTTGGACTTATGATTGGTGTGTTGTTTAGCTTCAAGAGTGGACTGCTGCTAGTGCGACACAAAGCAGCTACACAGATCATAGTGTACATATAACGGAAAAACCGTAAGCATCACAAGTAAAATCAGCAAAGTGGAACTTGCTGGAAAATATAGTCTACTATTGTCGGTACGGCTAGAAAGGCTTCGGAAACCAGCTCTCTTCAACTGAAGGTGTAGTACTATTAATATCAGTGTAACTCTCAAAGGCGACATAGCTCCCTGCATTTCCTTGCTAATCTTATAGGATTCAAGTGGGCAGGCCACTACAATTCCTATTCCTATGTTTACAAAATACTACGAATCAAAGAGCCCGAAGAGTTGAAAGTGTCCATCACAATCGACTGAATAGACCTCTACATTTGCAAATGTCCCTGCTCCTCTTCACTACAATCTGTAACTCTCAAGGAACATACTGTACTACTATCATACTCCCTCCGTTCTAAAATATAAGTCTTTGTAGAGATTTCCACTATGGATCGCATACAGATGTATACAGATACATTTTAGAGTGTAGATTTACTCATTTTGCTCCATATGTAGTCCATGTGGAATCTATACAAAGACTTGTTGTCGGTGTCAAAACCGGCGGATCTCGGGTAGGGGGTCCCGAACTGTGCGTCTAGGCGGATGGTAACAGGAGACAAGGGACACGATGTTTTACCCAGGTTCAGGCCCTCTTGATGGAGGTAAAACCCTACGTCCTGCTTGATTAATATTGATGATGTGTATTACAAGAGTGGATCTACCACGAGATCAAGGAGGCTAAACCCTAGAAGCTAGCCTATGGTATGATTGTTGTAATGGATGTTGTGTCCTACGGACTAAAACCCTCCGGTTTATATAGACACCGGAGAGGGCTAGGGTTACACAGAGTCGGTTACAATGGTAGGAGATCTACATATCCGTATCGCCAAGCTTGCCTTCCACGCCAAGGAAAGTCCCATCCGGACACAGGACGGAGTCTTCAATCTTGTATCTTCGTAGTCTTGGAGTCCGGCGGACGATGATAGTCCGGCTGTCCGGACACCCCCTAGTCCAGGACTCCCTCAGTAGCCCCTGAACCTGGCTTCAATGACGATGAGTCCGGCGCGCATAATGTTCGGCATTGCAAGGCGGGTTCCTCTTTTGAATAATCCATAGAAGATTGTGAACACCAGGATAGTGTCCAGCTCTGCAAAATAAATTCCACATTCCACCATAGAGAGAATAATATGTACACAAGTTTAATCTGCTGACGTATTATGCGGCATGACATCACACCACTACCAAGTTTTTACTTGAATCGTTTTTTATTATACCACCTCAGCGCGTTTAGCGAAGCGGTTTCCTTGGCACGTCTTGTCGAAGCAGAGATTATGTTCCCCTTATTCCGGGATTCTCATCAATACGGACGTGGGTAACCCAACCGCGCCATTGATGGTGGCGCTTGGGAGATAAGCGAGTTTTACCAGGCCGGTGGGGATGTATAGTCTTCGTCCGCCTATATATAAGGGGATAAGGATCCGCCTTTTCACCTACGCCTTCTTCCTCTTTTGCTTATCCATCTTCGCGCACTCTCGAGCTCCAACGCCCAAGTCCGCGCATCTCATCTCAACCTTCTCCGACCATGTCCAGAGAGGGAAGTAAATGGTTGGCCTCCACCGTTAAGGAGGAGCACATCGCCAAACTGCGCAGCGCCGGATACCTTTCCGGCGATATCGCGCACCGGCTGCCCGACAAGGGGCAGCTCATCCCCACCCCCAGGCCCCGTGAGAGGGTCGTATTTCTCCCCCACTTCCTCCGCGGACTGGGCTTTCCACTTCACCCCTTTGTCTGGGGGCTCATGTTCTACTACGGCATGGACTTCCTTGATCTGGTGCCGAACTTCATCCTCAACATCGCGGCGTTCATCTGCATCCAGCCCCACTTCGGCTTGTGGCTCAAGACCTTCAACGTCAAGCCGAAGGTAGTGAAGGGCATGCAGGCGGAGTGCGGAGGCGCCATGTTGGGCAAGATGCCCAATGTCCTCTGGTTCGAAGGGGCCTTCATGGAATCCGTCAAGGGGTGGCAATCGGGGTGGTTCTACATCACCGAGCCGCGTGACCCTAAGTGGGCGGCGGACACCGAGTTCAGATCTGGTATCCCTGTGCAGCTCACCTCCTGGAAAGAGAAGGGCTTGCTATGGGGTGATTCGAAGGAGCTGACGGGACTCCAAGCCTGTATCCAGAAGCTGGTGAACAAGAAGCTCAGGCTGGTTAACATGGTCCAAGTCATGCTCGTCCGCCGGATTCTCCCATGCCAAGAACGGGCATTCAATCTGTGGGAATTCGATCCGGCACAGCACCAGGCGCTGAGCGGGCTCTTCGACACGACGTACGAAGGCGCCTGGAGGGTGCTGTTTAAGGGCGCCGAAGCCCCCGCATCTGCGACGGAAGATCGCGGATTTCACTCGCAGCATCCAGCTGACGAGGTAAGTTATTCTACCCCTTTACGGGACACTTGTCGTTAATAGTTTGACCCTAAGCGGGTTTCAATCTCCCTTTTCCTTTGACAGGAATGGATGAAGAAGGCCGAGCAGCTCATCTGCCCGGCTCCCATGCCAGAAGACCCAGTGGACGCCCGTCTAGCGGGGCTGCTGGTTCCGACACCGCACGTGGTGCCGGAGAAGAAGGCCAAGAAGGTGGCCACAGGTACTCGAAAGAGTTCCCGTTTTTAGGTGTCCGACGACTCCGAGGTGGATTCCTCCCCCGAAGATAAGGAGGAGGAAGAAGACTCTCTCCCAGAGGAGGGAGAGAGAAAGAGGAAGGCCTCCCCAACAGGGGAAGCCGAAGGGTCCAAGAGCGGAAGAACTATTCCCCTGGACAGCTCCACCAACACCAATGTTGGCGAAGAAGAGTGGCCCTCAAGGGCCAGGCCTCTGGCGAGATCGTAAGTATCCGGATTCCTGAATGGTTTATAATTTCTTTTCATGTCACATAGTGTCCTTCTAATGCCGCATACTGCCTGCAGTCCGGCCGGCGATGATCTCCCTGCTTCGTCGAGCGGGTCGTTGGCTTCGTCGGATGTGAATTCAATTCCGACTGCCTCCACCCCTCGCGCCGCTGAGGACGCCGAGGTGGGATCCCAGGAGAGGACCCATCAGGAGGAGGCTCCGGAGGCGCCACAAGGAAGCCTCCCGGACTTTGCGCCGGACTCTACGCCGGAACCTACAGTGGTTCCAGAGTCGGGCAGGCGGCCCCTTCGCAAGAAGGGCAAGACCATGACGCCGGCAGCCCCCGTCCAACCGGAGGCAACGGACAACTTGTTGGAGGCGCTCAAAAGCGCTTCCATCGAGGAAGAACACCGCAGTATCATGAGTGCGGTGATTCAGAAGGTTCAGCTCGCCAAGAGCGGGCTGACCGAAGCCTGCAGCAGCCTTCTAACAGGCTTTGAGGTAAGAAGTTAAAATTATGTAATGTAATACCGCATAGACAGTAGCCCCTGATGCTCGGTTCGGTGTTCGGAAAGAAAAGCCGGACTGAGGATCTAAAGAAGATATACGCAGGGTTGCTAAAAATTATGTCAATATGGGTTTGCAGGCTGCACTGCTAACCTCTGCCGCACTGACTGCGAAGGTCGGTGCATTGAAGCAGGATCTCGAGCGGTCCGAGCAAGAGCTCGGCCGTGCCAAGAAGCAGCTCGAGGACAAAGAAGGTGAGTAACACCACTTTGAAAATTTACCTTACAGAAAAGGATTTATGTTGCAAATAAAAATAACAAGGATAACGTGGGTACTACAGGGGCCACTAACGAGGTGGCAACCCTGAAGGAGGCTGTGTCCGCGGCCGAACGCAATGCGGCCGCGGAACGGGCAGAGCGAGAGAAGCAGGAGGCGCGGGTGGCGGAAGTGCGGCAAGAGCTCCAGGCTCTCATGGAAAAGCATGAGAGTTTGGAGCGCGACTCAAAGACTCGAGAGTCCGAGCTTGCCTCGGCTCTCGAAAGTGCCAAAGCCGCCAAGGCCGAGGCCCATAAGGCCCTTCAGGAGGTTGAGGATGTGAGGAAAATAGTGGCGGGTAAGGCATTTTTCATGCAAAGCAAGCATGTTAATGTAAACTACCTGACACTTACCCGAATTCGGAGCTCTCCAGGGGCATTTGCAGATCTGCCTTGTAGTGTATCCGATGCCGCCGCATTCTACCGTGGTGAGGAGGGGAGCTCAATGGAGAAGGTCTTCTGGTCTCAGTACACTGAGGCCGGTCATCCGGTGCCCCCTAGCGACCAGCTGAAATAGCTGGTCGAGCTCCACAAGGTGGCGGAGGAGGCCATGAAGGGCCTCATAGTCCAGCTGTGGCCTGGAGGGGCCATGCCTGGGAGCTACTTCGGCCTCGTGCGACGGCTGGTGGATGCGTGCCCCTGGGTGGAGGTCATCAAGCGCTCCGCCTGTATTGAAGGTGCTCGTCGGGCCCTTGCCCGCGCAAAGGTGCACTGGGGCAAGCTGGATGCGGAAAGGCTCATCACTGACGCGCCACCAGTAGGCAAGGAGTATCGTACGCCCGAGATGTACTATAAGACTGTCCTGAAGGGTGCCCGCAAGATTGCGGATGAGTGCCCCAAAGATGTAATCATTGAGTAAACTCGCTATGTATTATCCTGTGCGCTGAAAACTTTGTTCATATGCGCTAAGAAACGCTTGTTTGATTTAAAATATTACCTTCTGTGCGGCCGTTTATAAAATCTGAGAGATGGCAAGTCGTCGGCTTCAGCCCCCAAGCCACGAGTGCTGGGGTGTTCGGGATAAATTTGAGCACTCTTGTTCCCATTTTTGGGTCCATCTAGGGAGGCGCTCAACACAACGAACAAGGCAACCGGACTTATAATGCTTGAACACTCTCACTTAGCCATAGAATTCTATAATTTTAAATTTCGGCGAAGCCCCTAGTATTCGGAAGACCGAGTTCGGGGCGCTATCCACGCCTTGGCCGGACATTATCCGGTTCTTCGCTTGACGCGGCATAAGTCTTTAAGGACTCGAAAAGACCTCTCGAACAGCGACCAGTCTCTTGCCTTATCATGACAGTCAGTTTTAGCTTTCTCCACTGAGGCGCTCGCCCAGCTCAACCGGGGCGCAATCGCAGTGGTTCTCCCAGTGCCACCTTAGCCGACAGAACGGAACGTAAGGTACCAAAACGTGGGAGCCGGGCAAACCCAACTATTGACCCAAGACATGATTCGGATCCGATTCATATAATGCTATAAGTTCGGGGTGCTGCACTTGTGAAAGTGTTCGGACTTATCACACCATAATGCGGGGAACATAAGCCCTTGGTGTATTCGGCCATACCAAAATATACGGGTGCAAGATGTCATGAGTGAACATATATGTAAAGTAATGCAATAACAGGCAAAAAGTGCTGCATTGTTTATTCAATGGATTCTGCTATGAGTGCGGAATGATACAAATAGTGCGGTAAGCAAGGGATTGGACTAATTAAACATGTCCCCCTCCAGGGGTGGGCTGCAGACTGGTGTATATAATCAAATTTAATGCTCGTAATGGAGACCACCTGAGTGTTCGTCGCAGCCTTCTTTCCTCCCCGGCTGTTGCATCGTGAGTTCGGCGGGTTCACCGCCGGACAGGGCCTCTGGTGAACGGAGTCCTGTGTATACAAAGAAGAAAATAATAAAAAAGAGCGACACACTTGTGAGCCCCTGGTGTGGTCGAGCCGCACTCTGGGTCTGTTGTGGTCGTGCCCCTCCCCCTAGGCCCATGGTATCTCCAGAGCGTAATGATGTACGCGGAGGGTTGGTCTTGCAATTATGCAAGGGCTAGGGTTGGGGCCGCATTGCTACGCGTGCTCGGATCGTGCCAGGTGGTCTTGGTTGATGTTGTTTCGGGCGCGTTTGGCCGTATCCGGCTGTTTAACGGCCGGACTCGAAAATTGCCTTAGAAGGCTGCTCTGTACTTCTGCCGCGAGAGCCGCTCTGTGTTCCTCCGTTTGGAGGGAGCGTTCCGTATTTCCGTTGACCGTAATGACTCCGCGAGGGCCTGGCATCTTGAGCTTTAGGTATGCGTAATGCGGCACCGCGTTGAACTTTGCGAACGCGGTTCGTCCGAGCAGAGCATGATAGCCGCTGTGGAACGGGACTATGTCGAAGATTAACTCCTCGCTCCGCAAATTGTCCGGGGATCCGAAGACCACTTCCAGTGTGACTGAGCCTGTACAATTGGCCTCAACACCTGGTATGACGCCTTTGAAGGTCGTCTTTGTAGGTTTAATCCTTGAGGGGTCTATGCCCATCTTGCGCACTGTATCCTGATAAAGCAGGTTCAGGCTACTGCCGCCGTCCATCAGGACTCTCGTGAGGTGAAATCCATCGACGATTGGGTCTAAAACCAATGCGGCGAATCCGCCATGGCGGATACTGGTCGGATGGTCTCTTCGATCGAAAGTGATCGGGCAAGAGGACCATGGATTGAACTTAGGGGCGACTGGCTCCATCGCATATACGTCCCTTAGTGCACGCTTCCGCTCCCTCTTGGGTATATGGGTTGCGTATATCATGTTTACCGTCCGCACTTGTGGGGGGAAACCCTTTTGTCCTCTACTATTCGGCGGTCGGGTCTCTTCCTCGTCGTCGCTGTGCAGCCCCTTGTCGTTGTTTTCGGCAATTAACTTGCCTGCCTGCTTAAATACCCAACAATCTCTGTTGGTGTGGTTAGCTGGCTTTTCGGGGGTGCCATGTATCTGGCATGAGCGGTCGAGTATTCGGTCCAAATTGGACGGACCCGAAGTGGTTCTTTTGAATGGCTTCTTCCGCTGACCGGGTTTAGAGCCTCAGAATCCGGCGTTAACTACCGTATCCTCCTTGTCGTCGCCGTTAACGCGGCGTTTATTTTTGCTTCGACGCGACCTGCCATTGTGGTCCTTAGTGTCCGGACTACCAGCATTTTTGCTGAGGTTGTTGCTGCGAGCTAGCCAGCTATCCTCTCCCGCACAGAAGCGGGTCATTAATGATGTGAGGGCTGCCATGGATTTCGGCTTTTCCTGTCCTAGGTGCCGGGCTAGCCACTCGTCGCGGATGTTGTGTTTGAAGGCTGCGAGGGCCTCTGCATCCGGACAGTCGACGATTTGATTTTTCTTTGTTAAGAACCGTGTCCAGAATTGTCTGGCCGATTCGTCTGGCTGCTGGATTATGTGGCTTAGGTCATCGGCGTCTGGTGGTCGCACATATGTGCCCTGGAAGTTGTCGAGGAATGCGGCTTCCAGGTCCTCCCAACACCCAATTGACTCTGCGGGCAGGCTGTTAAGCCAATGCCGAGCTGGTCCTTTAAGCTTGAGCGGGAGGTATTTGATGGCGTGGAGATCGTCGCCGCGGGCCATATGGATGTGAAGGAGATAATCTTCGATCCAAACCGCGGGGTCTGTCGTGCCATCGTAGGATTCAATGTTTACGGGTTTAAACCCTTCAGGCATTTGATGATCCATTACTTCGTCAGTGAAGCATAGCGGGTGTGCGGCGCCTCTGTATTGAGCAATATCACGACGTAGCTCAAGGGAGCGTTGTCTACTGTGTTCGGCCCGGCCGAAGTTGTTGTATCCGGCTCGACGGTATTCGTCGTGGGTCGTGGGGCGCCCACATGATCCATAGATAGATCTGGATTGTCTTGCCTTATCCTCCAATATGTCCCGCAAGTCCGGCGCGTTCCCTCGTGGCTTCGTACTTTTTGAGCGATGCCGGGGTACGGTCTTGATGGAAGGCCTGGATGCCTCTCTGTCGCGACCACGGGGTGGTCGGTCGGCCGTATTGTGCGCTGGTGATGAAGGTATGTATGATTCCTCCTCTAATCGGGGGAGCAACTTGCGTTTTGGGTAGCTTTTGGAGGGGCGTTCGAGTTCATACTCTTCGGCCGCGAGGAACTCGGTCCATCTGTCGGCCAGCAGGTCTTGATCAGCTTGAAGCTGCTGCTATTTTTTCTTTAGGCTATTTGCTGTTGCCATTAGCCTGCGTTTGAAACGCTCTTGTTCGACGGGATCCACGGGCACGACGAATTCGTCGTCGTTGAGGCTTGCCTCGTCTTCGGAGGGAGGTATGTAATTATCATCCTTGACCTCTTCATCTGCCGCTCTCTCGTGAGGGCTTGCTTCTGCATCCTCCTGCGCCGAATCTTGCTGGAGGGGATTGTCTTCGGCACTTTCTGGGGTGTTATTATCTCCTGTGCCGGAATATCCATTCTTGCTGTGGCGGGATTTAGAGCGGCGCCGCTGACATCGGCGCTTGGGCTGTTTCTTTAAGGAATCTACCTCCGCTGCTTCTTCGCCGTCCCCATCTTTTGGGGTGTCCATCATGTATATGTCATATGACGAGGTGGTCTTCCAGTGCCCTGTAGGCGCTGGTTCTTGTTCGTCTCCGGCATCGTCGTCCATACCGTCGATGTCTTCGGAGTCGTAGTCTAGCATGTCAGTTAGATCGTCGACAGTGGCTACAAAGTGGGAGGTGGGTGGGGTTTGAATTTCTTCGTTGTCCGCATCCCAACCATCCTGGCCACAATCCGGCCAGGGCTCTCCGGATAGTGAGAGATGCTTTAGCGAGTTTAGAATGTCGCCAAAGGGTGAGTGCTGAAAGATGTCCGCAGCGGTGAACTCCATGATCGGCGCCCAATCGGATGTGATTGGCAGGGGCGCAGGAGGTTCGGAGTCCGGCAGGGAGTCCGGCACCTCGGAGTCACGAGCTTTATAGGGGACAAGGTCAGTGTTCGGCTCCATTGCCGCGGAAGTTGCAGCCCCCGAGGCGGTGTCCGGCCAGCGGTCCTCGATCTAGGCGATCGGCTCCGGACTAAGGGCCGGAGCGGATTCGTGTGTGGCCACCAAGGCACTGTCCGGCGGCAGAGCTAAATCATGCCCATCATGACAGTGCGGCACGCCCGGCTGTGGCTCGAGTTCATCGAGGATCAAGTCCCCGCGGATGTCGGCCATGAAGTTTAGGCTTCCAAATCTAACCTGACGGCCAGGGGCGTAGCTTTCGATCTGCTCCAGATGGCCAAGCGAATTAGCCTGCAGAGCGAAGCCGCCAAATATGAAGATCTGTCCGGGGAGAAAAGTCTCACCCTGGACGGTGTTGTTGATTGAAGAAGCCATCAAGCCTATGGGTGACGACACAGAGGAACTCTCAATGAAAGCACCAATGTCGGTGTCAAAACCGGCAGATCTCAGGTAGGGGGTCCCGAACTGTGCGTCTAGGCGGATGGTAACAGGAGACAAGGGACACGATGTTTTACCCAGGTTCGGGCCCTCTTGATGGAGGTAAAACCCTACGTCCTGCTTGATTAATATTGATGATGTGTATTACAAGAGTGGATCTACCACGAGATCAAGGAGGCTAAACCCTAGAAGCTAGCCTATGGTATGATTGTTGTAATGGATGTTGTGTCCTACGGACTAAAACCCTCCGGTTTATATAGACACCGGAGAGGGCTAGGGTTACACAGAGTCGGTTACAATGGTAGGAGATCTACATATCCGTATCGCCAAGCTTGCCTTCCACACCAAGGAAAGTCCCATCCGGACACGGGACGGAGTCTTCAATCTTGTATCTTCGTAGTCTTGGAGTCCGGCGGACGATGATAGTCCGGCTGTCCGGACACCCCCTAGTCCAGGACTCCCTCACTTGTATTTAGGAACGGAGAGAGTACTTATTAAAGAAGAACGTAAGAGGAACATGCTAAAGAAGAGCAAGCAGATTTTGGATAATAAAATGTTCGTTGCACAGTCCCCACACATGATGAACCAGAGCGCATTAAGAATGCAACTCCCTTTTGTCTCTCTATATGTGGTGCACGTGCTTTTCAAAAGTAAAGTAGGAACATTAGGTGACCAATTAATCGTTATCTGTTTTAGTAATATTAGCATCATATCAGATTCGTATTTGAGCAACATGTTTGGAATTATGAGTGGCACGTTGTTTAGCTTGATGGATTCAGGAGCAGTGCTAAGCAACTATGATGGTGGTACTAAATATAAAGGAATGTCTACATGCAAGTCGCGTGACTTTTGTCATTTAGGTCAGTCGACCATTTCAGGCGGTTGGACGAAGATCCTACGTCTCATAACCCTTCTTCTTCCTCATCTCTGATTCTTCACATACAGAACATCGCACGTGCCGCCGGTCGAACCACCCGCCCTGAACCACCCGCCCTCCCCTGAACCGCCCCCACTGCCTGTGTTCCTCCGCCATCCCCATCCCCCACCCCTGCCCCCACCTGCGTCGAGTTTTCTTCGTTCGGTGAGGCCCCACCACCGCCCCCACAACCACCATCCCCACCCGAGCCCCTTCCTTCGCGCTGGTGAACTCCGGCGAGCTCTCAAAAATCGACTAACCCAGTTTTGAAATTTAGTCTACTGTCATTTAACTAGTGTGGAATATAGAAGGGGAAAACCATAAGCATTGCAAGTATAGTGTTGAGCGTGCCATGGCGGATCTAAAGGTGCAAACTGGACAAAGGCAACTTAGCAACCAATGTTTGCTTTCAACTAACAAGTAAGTGATGGTCAAGAAATCCGAGTAAAGCAGTGGTGATCTATTTTCTTGCTGCAAAGTTGAGCAGATACGAAAGAGTACCGCCTCTGGTGCGGCGCCGTGTATGCATTTGCAGAGAATTTGACGGTGTTGCGGTAGAAATGGCTGTCAGCGGCGAGGAAGTAGATCTAGGTGGGTAGAAGGTGGCGGCGGGGGAAATATCCCGGCGCGATGGATGAGACGGTCGTAGGAGCGGCGCCGGCAAGGTGGACGACGGCGAGGATGAAGCGAGAGGACGGGATGCAAGGATCCTAGTATGAAGTCGTGGATGAGAGAGGTCAATCTCTTGTAATGGATGATGGCGTCAGGGTATTAGCTCCGGCATGGTGGAGGAGGATGGCGGTGGATGGGGTGGCGGACGGAGGAGGCTGGGGTGTAGAGGGTGTTTTAGCGCCCACAGAGTACGAATGGGGAAATGGAGGGAGAGAGGAAGGGGGGGACCATGTCTTCATGGCACGCTTGTCTCAAATGCGAGGAAATTTACAAATTTAGTCCCCGTTTAAAATTTCCTACATCAAAACAATATTAGTCGTTTGGGGATAGGACGGTAATCTCGCATACACCGAATATTTGCTGACGGAGATTTTGGCTGATGGGAGTTAGTTTTGGCGCCCACCATGTACGAATCAGGGAGGGAGTCGATTTCGTCCGAGGAGACACTGTGTTTTGGTGCCCACCGTGTATGAATCCGGGTGAGAGGCGGTTATGTCATGTTTGAGTGAAATTACAAACCTACCCCTATCGAAACCTATAGAAATCGAGCCGATAGGCTTTGCGTGTCAGGGATAGGCAGTAATTTCTATCTTGCTGATTTTGGTTTCGGGCGGTTACTGCGACTTTCCCTGCTTCGTTCAAATTTTTGCAGAGCAAGAGTGCACGTTTACCGTGCCAACTCAATTCGAATCTAGTTTGTATTCTATTTTTGTTCCGGCAGGATCCATTTTTGATTAGAATAAAATTCTATATACATCATTTTTTATATATACTTTCAATATATATATATATATATATATATAGGGTGGGTCTATTATGATAACACCCTCTAGAGTCTTATTCTGCACACCAAAAGCTTATTCTGCTAACACCTTCCTCGCTCGCTAAGGAGCCCACCCGATCCGGCAAACAAAAAAATCACCGAAACCACCCACTTCGCCCCCACTCCCACCCTCCCGGGCCACCTTCTACCACTGCCGCAGCCCCGGCCCGCCGCCACCGCAACCCCCCACCCCCACCTCTCCCTCGACCTCACCCACATGCTCCAAATCCCCTCCACCTTCTACTCTTGGGCGCCGCCGCCCAACCTCCCCACCTCACGCCCAAATCCCCTCCACCTCTCCACTCCAGTGCGCCGCCGCCCAACCTCACCACCGCGCCGCCACCTTCCATCGTGCGCGCCACCACCTGTCCGAACTCGTCGGTGCTCCACCCCTCCCCAGATCCATCGTCGGAGCGCCCATCCCTCCTCCACCTTGGATCTACACCGTCTTCACCACTTGGGGCCGCACCATCCCTCCCCCGCGCCGAGGTCGCCGTGGCCCTCTCCTCCCTAGATCCGGCGAGCCCCCCATGGCCCTCTCCTCCTACACCCCACCGCGACCGGCCCGCGGCCTTCCTCCCTCGCCGGTGAGTTGCAGTGGTCCTCCACCGACGGATCTAGGCCACGGCGGCCCCCCTCACAATGCCCCACCGCCAGATCTGATGGCCCACGCTGCCCCTCCGCCTACCAGCAGGCGTGGCCTTCCCGTCCACTCGACGGCTACCACGGGATGGCTGGCGGTCTCCCATGGCCTTCTCCCACCTCTGTACTCGCTGGCCGCCGCGCCCACAACCGCCCCGCCATCCTTTTTGGGCCTCCCGTGGTCTGCTTCACAAGCCATCGGTGGCGGCGCCGTGCAGTCCACTGCATTGGTGCACGCAGCACACCCATCCCGCACCGCAGTGCAAAAAAGCAGCAGCCATCCCACCCGCACCCCCCCGGCCAACGACAAGCAGAGGAGGAGCTCCACCTCGCTGGCCCGAGCCTCCCTTCGACAATACAGATGTGGATGGATGGTCCTGCTCGTCTCCATCTGTCCGTTCTGTACTCATGTCTTCCCGACGAGCTTCCCCCTTCCCTTGCAGTCTAGGCCTCCCAGGCTTGCAGTGCGCCAGATCCGAGCCCTCGGACCTCTACCTCGCCACCGACGAGAACGCAACGCAGGAGGATCCCTCTCGAGTGGCTTGGAGTACCATGGCTGGCTGTGTGCATGCAGTTCCGAGGGCGTCCACATGCCGTTCACATTTTTTTGTTTTGGAGAAAAAAATCTCTAGTGCAGTGCTGTTCGATTTATTTGTTCGGGAAAAGAAGTCCGGTGCACTGCACTTTACTTTTTTAGAAGGCATGCAGTGCAGTTTTACTATTTGCTTTCATGCCGGCCAGATTACTGGATTTTAGCAGAAGATGAGAGAACATCAAAAAACACGTGTATATATAGTATTGATTTTTTCTCTTCATTGTGAAGACGCTTATTGTTCACACTGTAAAAAACCCAAAGAAGACTGTTCATTGTAAAATGTTCTAGGGAAACAAAAGGAAAAGCAATGCGGTTCACTTTCCGTAGTGATGCGGTTCATTTTTGGTAGTACCACGGATCACTTACAACCAATATGAAGTGCAAAAATTGTGTCAGAGAAAACATATTTCTAATGTGGTTCACTTTTGATATTAGTGTGGTTCACTTGCCCTCGTCTTTGAGGTCCACTCGTTCACAAAAAATGTTGAAAGAAATACAACAAAAACTCCTTTGAGAAAAATTACGTCTAACAAAAGAAATCATGCATCTCGCTTTGCCCATCCGATGCAGTGCGGTTTTCATTCTGAAGTAGTGCGGTCGGCCGTATGATGTTCATCCCGTCCGTGCAAAAAAATTGTTCCGGAAAGCGAAAAAAAGTAATGCGGTTCACTTCTTGAAAGTGTTGTGGTTCATTTACACCGTATGTGAAGTGCACTCTATTTTCTCGTCCTTCAAAAAATTACGTTTGAATAAAAGAAACCATGCAGTTCTCTTACCCGTCCGATGTAGTGTGGTTTTTCGTTCAATGTAGTGCGGTTTTCAGTCGGATGAAGTTCCCATGTCGATTTGGGTGTCGCGAAAAATAGTGTCCGCATTTCGGTAAATTTAAAATTCCTCTCGTCGTCCGCCGCACGATTTTCAAAATTAACTAAAAACCGTAAGGAATCTCAGAACCATTTCAACATATGAAAGTTGCGCCTTGTCCGTAGCTTTCCAACGACGTATCATACGTCTCGTTTCGACAATTGGTTAGAAAACTAGAGCAAAAACAGTACCGAAAATTTCAATTTTTTTGGAAAACAGAGTTCCGCGATTTAGTAAATTTGAAACTACTCCTAAACCGTAACGAATTAGAGAAACATTTATATATCAAAAAGATGCGCCTCGATGATATCTATCCAACGGCGTATTATTAGCTTCATTCCGACAAGCAGTTTAGGAAAAACGCGAAAAAACGCTTGCTGCCACTCGTCATGGGACACGCAAATTTCAAAACTGCTCTTAAACCGTGTGGAATCTCGAAAAGTGTTCAACATGTCATAGTTGCGCCTAATCCATAGAATTTCGATGGTATATTACACGCCTCATTCCGATAAACGGTTAACAAATTAGAGCGAAAAAAGTACCGAAAAAATAACACGTGCAGTTTTTTTCGACGAGAAGTTCACTCGTGTGAGTACTGCAGCACACTTGGTTCAAAGAATGACGTGCACTTGCTTTCAGCGTGCAGTGCGGAAGTGGTGTGCAGAATAGTTATTCTGCTAATATTAGCATATTAGCAGAATAACTATTCTGCACACCACTTCGGCACTGCACGCTCAACAGAAGGGCACTGCATCATTTTCACGACGAGCACTGCAATAGAGACTAGTGAACTTCGTGTCGAAAAAAATTGCACGCGGTGTTTTTACGGTACTGTTTTCGCTCTAATTTTTTAACCGTTAATCGGAATGAGGCGTGTAATATACCATTGAAAAGCTATGGATTAGGCGCAACTTCGACATGTTGAACACTTTTCGAGATTCCACACGGTTTAAGAGCAGTTTTGAAAATAGAGCGGCGGATGACGAGTGGCAGCGAGCGTTTTTCGCTTTTTTTCTAAACCGCTTGTCGGAATGAACCAAATGATACTCCGTTGGATAGATATTGTCGAGGCGCATCTTTTTCATATATAAATCTTTCTCTAATTCATTACGATTTAATGGCAGTTTCAAATTTACTAAATCGCGGATTTCTGTTTTTCAATTTTTTTCAAATTTTCGGTACTGTTTTCGCTCTAGTTTTTGAACCGTTTGTCGAAACGAGGCGTGTAATACGTCGTTGAAAATCTATGGACAAGGAGCAACTATCATATGTAGGAATGGTTTTGAGATTGTTTACGGTTTTATGTTAATTTTGAAAATCATTCGGCGGACGACAAGTGGCAGCGGACATTTTTGGCGAAATTTTTGCAAACCGCTGGTCGGAATGATTCAAACGATACGCCGTTGGAAAGATATCGACGATACACAACTCTTTCATGTAGAACACTCTCTCTAATTCTTTACGGTTTAAGAGGAATTTCGAATTTACCGAAATGCGGACACTCTGTTTTTCGCGACACCCAAATCGACGTGGGTACTTCATCCGACCGAAAACCGCACTGCAACGTATGAAAACCGCACTACATCACATGGGTAAGAGAACTGCATGGTTTCTTTTATTCAAACGTAATTTTTTTCAAGAACGAGAAAGTAGAGTGCACTTCACATCGGGTGTAAATAAACCACAACACTATCAAGAAGTGAACCACATTACTTTTTTTCGCTTTCGTAACAATTTGTTTGCACTTACGGGATGAACAACATCATAGGCCGACCGCACTGCTTCAGAATGAAAACCGCACTGCATCGGACGGGCAAGCGAGCTGCATAATTTCTTTTGTCGGGCGTAAACTTTCTCACACAAGTTTTTGTGATTTTTTTCATCTCCTTTTATGAACAAGGGTGGACCGCAAAGACAAGGACAAGTGAACCACATTACTACTTTTTTTGTTTCGCTAACATTTTCGCACTTTCACGTTGGGCGCAAATCAAACAACATCACTCTTGAAAGTGAACCGCGGGACAAAAACTTGTTAACTACATATAAAAAGAAGTGAACTTCTTGCATGTTTTTCTTTTTTCCTTGTTTTACAAAGTGAAGTACCGAAGATGTTTACACTAAACTGCATCCCAATTAATCTTTTTTCAATATGGACTACATCCCGCCAAGTTTGGATTTTCTTTACTGCATACGAAGCTGCATTTTGAATTTCTGCTTTTGTTCTTTCTTCTGCAAAAACAACAAAACTGGAACAAATACAAAACAACATCTAAAATACCAACGAACGCATGTTGGCCAAAAATGAACCTCTAAAATACAAACAAACAACACGTGGCTGCAATCACAATGAAGTGCATCCATCTTCCAACATTTTTTTACAAACAAAGCCCCTGAGCAGTGAACCGCTGCCGTGGCAAAAATTTTCCTAAAAATGAAAAAACAAAGAACTGTACGCATAGGGGAACTAACTGCAACGACCCCCGGCATTATGTTGTGGATAGCATCGACACCGAACAAAACGAACTGCAACCTGGAGGGGGCATCGCCGGCACACTGCACAGTCGAAAAACAGATGAACGGGGAGGATTCCACCCAGTATTGAATTTCCCGTGGGACAAACTTCTCGCTGCCGTGGGCCGAGTTGCACCGAGGATCCAAGCGACCTGCAATGTAGAGGATCATAAGCGGAGAACAATAGCGAACGATTTGATCTGGGCATGTTTTTTGTCTTACCTAGCCGTAGTCTAGTGATGGCATCACTGGCCATGGCATCTTTTTGTCGTGCCTGCTGGTATGCCATAGTCCAGGGGGAAGGATCTGGTGTGGGGGACCTGCACGCTCACCGTCCAGCTACCAAAAGAACTGCATCCCTTTGTTTGCAAAACAATCAAAAGTGAATCCAAAAAAACGACGACCGAACTGCAGTGCATGCCACACACTCGCCGCAACGAACTGCAGGCCGCTGTTGCCTGCGGTGCTCTTCATAGTAGGTATCTGGAAGAGGGGGGTTTACAGAGAGAGGGGGCACTGCAGTGAGACAGTGGTGTCGCCGGGTAGGCGGATCTGGCGGTGGCGAGCTGGATGCGGTGGCAGAGGGGCTGGGGATGCCGGCGGTCACGACGGAAGACCATGGGCAGCGCGCGGTGAACCAGCTGAGCTTTCAAGATTGGATCCACCGGTGGCTTGACGGAGCAGACCACATGGCTCCCGACGGGCTGGAGCAGGGGCCGGTGGCGCTCAGTTCCATCGCCGCGGGGCGGTGAGGCAAGCAGGGCCGCAACGGATCCAGAGGTCGGAAGGACGGATCCGACCGCGGCGAGCTCGCTAGAGGTGCGGGGAGACAGGAGAGCTCGTCGGAGAGGATGGGGCGGCAGATCTCGCTGGAGGGAAGAGGAAGGGAAGCAAAAGAGCTCACCGGGGGAATAGGGGACCCGCGGAATGCAGCCAGAGGAGCTGGATCCTGGGATGGGGGCAGCAGTGGTCCGGATCCGCCGACCACCGGGGTGAGGGGGCGCCTGGCCTCTGTTTTAGGATGCGCGCATCACCGGACAGGCACGGGAGGTGGTGCAACCGCGGCTTGTGTGTGTGTTCGTGTGTGGGTGGGATGGGCGGCCAGGACCCGTGCAACGGCGGAGGGGCGGGCGGCCACCAGGGACCTGGGAAGAGGTTGCGGCCAGGCCTGGTGCCAGAGGAAGGTGGCTAGGGGGCGGCAGATCTGGATCCAGCCAGATCCGTCGTAGTGTAGCCGCCGGGGGCGGGGAGAAGGTGAGGGGGTGTGGCGCGCCGGAGGAAGGGGAACCGGCAGGGGAGGGTGGCCGGCGCCGGTTGGTGGGGTGGGGGAAGGGATGGAGGTGGTGCGGTGGTGGAGGAAGGGGAGGGAGGTTGGTGCGGTGGTGTGGGGTGGGGAGTGGAGACGAAGAAGGTGGGTGGGTACGAGGAGATGTGGGGAGAGTGGAGGTGGCCGGGGGTTGACCTGCTTTTTTTATTTTCGCGTCGGTCGGGTGGGTGAGGGTGTTAGCAGAATAAGGTTCGGGTGTGCAGAATAAGGTCTTAAGGGGTGTTATCATAATAGACCCACCCTATATATATAATATGATGTACAAATACAATGGTCTCAAAATCATAAGTTGAATTCAAAATTTTTGAACCAAAATATGTTCTAGTAGAATGTATGGATCAGTAGTATCTACATATTAAATAACATAGATGCGCATGAATTCATATGAGTATGCATGTTTGATAGATCAATTTTGGTTCGAGTATGAATTACATGTATTGTCATCTCGAATTCAAATATTTGAATCCCTTTTATGTTGACATTTTCTATACATGCAACTAATTATTTGAATCTCCTTTCACACCCATCTCTCTCACATGCTCCTTCATGTAGCTATCACTCTTGTTTCTCCAGCTCACCCGCACACTCACTTCATGTTTCTCCTATTTTCGCAATATGGTCTCTCGAAGTCTCCCTTGAGAAGTGTCACACTTTCCCTATCATTATACATTACTAGCTACCTAAGCTTTCTTTTTCACCACCACACACATCTCACTCGTCTTTCACTCCGTCTTTCTCTCTGTAGGGTTCTCTCACACACTCTATATCTCTCTAGATATGACTCGTACCACTAAAATTACTCTCTCCCGCAGACACAACATTTGTTGCGGTCTCCTTTTAGTCTCCATCCCAGTTATAAAACTGACTTTATTCATTTGTTTACCGATCAGACAAACTCCCCCTCTCTCTTAGACACACACACACAACTTCTGCTTCCACTCCCCTTCCTGACTAGCGTCTCTCTCTCACACACACAAAACTCTCTCTTTCGCACCCCCGACATGTATTTCTCTCACAAACATTGATCGACTAGCCTCCAGATAGGTTTATACACGCCCACACTCATGCTTCCACTATCTCATACATGTATCTCTCATGCTCCTTGCATCTATATAGATTTTTCGTCCCTTCTTGAGAGATGCCCTCTCCATCGTGCACACACACTATAGCCTCATTTTAAGCTGATACCCCTCTCACACACACTCTTTGTGTCTTTTCCACACACGCACTCCGTCATCCTCCTCTCTCCCTCTCTCTCACACACACAGCACACACACACATGTTTTTTTTCAACAACTAGCAAGATGCCCATGCATTGCACGGAACATCAAGATGCATTTGTATGACTAGTTTATCTTGTGGGAGAAAAGGATGAACGAGGGAAGGCCTTATTTGCAAATGTGGAGAGGGGTGTGAGTATCTTTTTGCAAAATTGACATAGTTTCCTTCCTATCCGACAGATATAAATTGGACGGCCTATATTGCAGGATAGCAGGCACACCATCATCACCAACTCTGTTTTTTATAAGAGTAGATAGAAATTAGAGATATACCACTTCTCGAATCTTGAAACCAACCACATTCCTCCCTTATCTCATCAAAATCGCCAAAGGAATATATTTTGAGTGAAACATAACATTTTTTTCGTGATATAC
The DNA here is from genome assembly GCF_018294505.1 of Triticum aestivum. NCBI lineage: Eukaryota > Viridiplantae > Streptophyta > Magnoliopsida > Poales > Poaceae > Triticum > Triticum aestivum. The sequence goes on along the minus strand of NC_057813.1, from coordinate 422,499,414 downwards.
GTATTTCAAAACTAAAATCTTTTTTCTGTCAAATCTGTGAATATGTATTAATATACTTTGATCGTGTGGCAATGCATTGGCACATTGCTAGTTATTACTACTGTATAATTTTTTGGACACCAGACAAACAGTGGAGTACACATACAAAGAGAAGTGGCGCACGCATGCAGTCGATCCCTCGCTATCTCGCACACATGAGAGTTACGTAAAGGCAACATAAACAAATAAACCCTAAAACCCTAGGTGCACGATTGCTGCATGCGCGGGTACCGGGTACGTGGTGGAGCGCACCTTTGTAGGAATAGTCAGCTCGCGTGATAATTTGATCTGTAGGAGTTGATGGTCGGGACCACAGGTGAACGACTTGGAGGCGGTTGCTCGCTAGTCGCCACTAAGTGAGTAGACACATTTAAAATATCATTTTTTAGCGGGGTAAGAGTTCCAATTTTCAATGGCGCATTATAAGTACTAAGTAGGAGTAGTTTTTAGAATGATTGGTATGGAGCGAAAATGGAATTCATAAGTACTACTCCATCCGTCCCAAAATAGATGGCCCAACTTTATACTAATTTTGTCCTAAAGTTAGTACAAAGTTGAGTCATCTATTTTGAAACAGAGGGAGTACCTCCGTCCTGGTTTACTAGTTCCCATCGTATTTTGGGTCAAAGTTTGTCCATGAATATTACTTGTAAAATGTGAATGGAAAACAAGATTTTGTTACCCAAACAAAAAAGGACTGGAGGGAGTGATTGCTCTAACACAGACGCGACCTCTCATAGCGCAGGCATTGAACTGGAGCGCCGGCCAAGAGGGCCCCGCTCACTTCAGGCCAGGCTGAACACGCCTCCTCACCGCATGCAACCAGCTTCAGACTGCCCCGCCTGCCTCCATTGAATTCGCACGTGTGCCGGCAACACGTCCTTGCGCGAGCCGGCCGACATTTTAGAACACAATGTCGGTTGGCTCCTCTCGTACGCTCGCTATTTAAACGAGGCCAGACGTCTTGCAAGAATCGCTCCACACTGTTGCTACCCATATCCAGCCCCTGGTGCATCAAGTCGGTGCTCCAAGCCTGCTCGCAGAGGAGTGGCCAGTTGATGCACGCCGACACACGGGGGACAACGCGTCCAGTGCACCGTGGTTGGCCACGCCATCCAACGCAAACATTGGCGGAACCGCGACATGCTGGCAGAGGTGGCCAACACGTTTGCAACAACCGCTGACACCGGGGAATAGTAGACCACGGGAGCCGCCGCTGCTCTGAACCCACGAATGCTACGACCACTGCATCACCGGCATAGACAGCCGGTGTGTTGCCCGGTTTGGCTCAAAACATCGTGGACCCCAGCCGCGACCGGCATTAGAAATTATACCTGCTTCCAGAAGTTATTCGCGATTAGTCAAAAAATGACCAAAATATAATTAATTACACATGGTCCTGACTTGTTGTGCTCGCACTGGTAGTAGGAACTAGAGGTTTTTCTTTATTTATAACTCTCCTCACATTTTTTTGGCTTTGAAGTGAATCATGGTTGTGGACATTATCTATGAATGTGCAGATATCTGTGAACATGAGTTTGATGTGGAAGTTGAAATTGGAATGTTGGGCTTGCGCGTGAACTATACCATGTCCAATGCTTCGTCTATTATTGTTTGGGAAGTAATTGTTGTTATTACATGACCCGATTTTTTTATTTTTGTGCCACATCAGTAGATGCACGGGCATCACAACAGGCATGCTAACTGGATAAACATTTGAACCTAGCTATTATGAAGGAAAATTTGTATTGAAAATAGTTTTAGATAGCAGGAGACGACTAGCCTGCTCTGCCTCTGCTAGCTCTTTCTGGCTTCTTCCATCTCTTCTTTGGCTTGGGTGAAGAGATCATCTGATTGCTCTTTTCACTTCTTTAGGAACTCGGCTACATTCTCAACGGCTGTTGCACGCTGTCTTTCAGCCTTTACTAGAGCCACAAGGACACGAACAGTTGACGACTCCACCTGGCTTGTGTGTAATCCAACATCATCTGGGAGTTTGCACCTTGTGTCTAATCCAACATCATTAGAGAACGGGCACCTTGTGTATAATCCAGCCTCATTTTGGAAACATGATCTCGAGGTTGACCATACTTCCCTCCTCATAGGAACTGAATCCTGACATGAAGTTACTTCTTTTTTTAGATCAATACTCAGAGCAACCCAGATCCATTTAGTAGAAGCTAGATAAACAGGACTCGGAGAAGTGAATTCAAAAGGAAAAATATAAAATAGACTCCAAAGTGAGAACACCCACTTCCTACACCAAGCTAAAAACGAAAGCATTAGGACGATTAAGACTCTTCTTATTACACATCAAAGAACATGAGGCTAAGAGAAACAGAAACTACAACATATTGTAACATCCCAATTTTCAATTTGGATGTTATTCATAGATCATTCATATGCATCCATGATTTATGCATTTTGTTGCTCTATTTTAGTTGCATTTTGATGCAAGAGGCCTTAAGCAACTCAAGGACCAATTTGAGAGAGTTGGAGCTTTCACAAAAATCCAATTTTCATTTCTCAAAACTTGGTAATTGGATCAAATTGTTTTTCAAAATTCTTTTCCAATTATTCTAAAATAAAGAGAGAAGATAATATGACTTCTTCAAAATCAGCAAAGAAATATTGGAAAATGAATGTTGAATTTTTGGAGAGTTTATTTGGTTTTATTTGCTAGTTTATTTATAGTACTATAAAGTTTGTTTTTAGTTTAGGAATTTAGGCCCAGAAAAATGTTCCCTAGGTCACTAATAACGCCATATAGCTACGTGAATTTTTCTGGAATTTTTAGGATTATATATATATTTATTTATTTTAGCTAGTTTTGTCTTTGCGAAAAATTGTTTTTAGTAAAGAGTTTGGGCCGACCGAACTGGGCCTAGCCCAGCCTAGCCGGCCCAGTCGCCAGCTGCCTCTCCCGCTCGCACTCGGGACGGAGTCCTATGTGGCGCTACCGCCGGCGGCCGTGTCTGACCCGGACTCCAACCGCGCCGCCGCCTGTCTGCCCCCTCCCGCAAGCTGGCCTCACCTCCCCTCCCCCTCTTTCAGTAGCCCGCCCGGCCCCTCTCCTCCTCACCCCAAGCCGATGACGCTGCCACACTTTTCGCCGCCGCCGTTGCCTAGCCACGCCGCCACCCGAAGCCGTTGCCGCGCCGCTGCAAGCCGCCACCGCTAGCCCCGCAATCCACCGCCGTTGTAGTCGCTGCCGCCGCCATTGTCACTGTCGCCTCACCCGCAAGCCGCCGCCGTCGCCTCGCCAACAAGCCGCCGCCGCCACCATCGACTTTGCCGCCGCCGCCGTTGAACCTGCCGAACCGGTATAAACCGCCGGTCCGATCAGTTTTTTTGGGTTTTCTTTTTAAACCGGTTTATTTTATTTAGTTAGTTTATTTAGCGAACGTTCATTCGTTTAGTTTGTGTAACAAACTGGTTCATTAGATTAGGTTCTGTAGCGAAGTTCGTTCGGTAGATTTTTCTTTTTATTTTAGTTTTCGGCCAGGGACCTATCCACAAATATTTTCTTCACAGATTAGCCCCTAATCTTTAAACCCTCGTAACTTTTTGCTCGTTTGTCCAAATTCGACGAAACCAATGCCTAAATCTTCAGAGCGATCCCATATATATAGTAAACCAACTTGAACATGTTTTTGACAATTTAAAATTTGAGTTTAGTTCAGATTTGAATTTGATCTTGATTTGTTCGTACCATGAGTTTTGTAGCTCCGTTTTAGTTTATTCTTTTTGCAAATCGTAGCTAATCGCATATACCTATTGTTAAGATCTAATCCACATAATTATAATGCTGCTAGATTTTTTTTCCTGTTTAGATTAGTTATTTGCTTGTTTTTGAGTTTTCTTTGAATCTTTTCTCGTTTTCTCTTTGCATCGTTTGCTTGTTTGCTTATGTATGCTATTGTTTGTCTACGCTAGATTTTCCGGAGTGCGAAGCTTGTTACTACGAATCTCTAGAGTTTTCTGACCGTTGGCAAGGCAAGTTACACTTTGATCATACTTTTCAATTCCCAGTTTTTTTAATATGCATTACTTTTGCCCCTCAAAGATTTGCATGAGTAGGATTGGGAACATGTGGTTTGGTTGTAGTACTTGAGGTAGGAACCTATTACCTTTGATCACCCCGAGAATATATGTTATGCTCATATAATGCTTAGCCATGCTCGTAGACGGGGATTGGTTGGTGAGATTCATGGAAGTTGTGAGAGATAATAATTTTTGGATAACATTAAGGTGGAAACTTTAATACACCTCTGGGTGGATTGGTTGGGGCCCCTGGGGAAACCAGTGCTTGCCCATGGGAATCCCGGAGTAACCGTGTGATTTTCCCTCGGTTCGCCACCCAGGCTTAAAGGGATCATATGATATTTCATGCCTAGAAACTTCCATGTGAAGTGAAAGTGCAACTAATCCCCGGGTGGTTTTGGTAATTAATAACAACATATATATCATTGAACTAATAGTTATTTGAGAATCATTTCAGAAAGTTCAGTGATATGGGTATGGCAAGGACTGAAGAAGTGGACCCCTCAAAATGCTAAGGCAAGCATTGGCAAAAGCTCAAGACTCCATTTTTGGTTTAGTGATCCAAGATCACATTGAGTCCATAGGAAAGCCAATACTATTAAAAGGGGATGAGGTTATGATGATGATCTGGTTGCTCAAGTGCTTAGTGATACATCTCCTAAACTATCAGCAACTTTCACTGCCATATACACTCATAAGTAATCTCGGTCCCACCGATATTCCAAACTCAGTCACACCGAGATGAACCACCTCAGCCATATAGCCAAACCCTAGAAATCTCGGATTTTCCGATTCTGAACTCGGTCTCACCGAAACTTGAGTTGCCAAGCTTCTGTAACCTTCTGTCATCAAATCGGTGTCACCGAGATGATGAAGTCGGTCCCACCGAGATTGGCAAGCTCTTGTCTTTACACAAATCGGACTAACCGAGTTTGTATTTTCGGTCCCACCGAAAATCCCAACGTTCACATGATTTGAACTTTCGGTCTCACCGAGTTGTCAACTTCGGTCCCACCGAGATTGGTCAAATGTGTGTAACGGTTGGATTTTGTGTGGAGGCTATAAATACCCCTCCACCCCCTCTTCATTCGTGGAGAGAGCCATCAGAAAGAACTACCACTCCTACCTTACATTTCTGAGAAGAGAACTACCTACCCTTGTGTTGAGATCAAGTTGCTCCACTCCCACCATATGAAGCTTGATCTCTAGCCTTCCCAAGTTGCTTTCCACTCAATCCTTTCTTCCACCACAGCCAAATCAGTGAGGAGAGTTGAGTGTTGGGGAGATTATCATTTGAAGCACAAGAGCAAGGAGTTCATCATCATCAACACCATCTATTACCTTTTGGAGGGTGGTGCCTCCTAGATTGGTTAGGTGTCGCTTGGGAGCCTCCGTCGAGATGTGGAGTTGAACCAAGAAGTTTGTAAGGGCAAGGAGATCGCCTACTTCGTGAAGATCTACCCCGAGTAAGGCTAGCCCTCCGTGGGCGTAGGCCATGATGGCATAGACAAGGTTGCTTCTTCGTGGACCCTTCGTGGGTGGAGCCCTCCGTGGACTCTCGCAGCCGTTACCCTCCGTGGGTTGAAGTCTCCATCAACGTGGAAGTACGATAGCACCACCTATCGGAACCACGTGAAAAAATCACCGCGTCTCCAAAATTGCGTTTGCTCTTCTCCACCTCTCTTTACTACATGTGCAATTTACTTTCCGCTGCCTATACTCTAGAATTGCATGTGTAGGGTGATGCTTGACTTGATCATCATTGTGAATTTGCCAAAAACTTCTCTTTGTCAAAAGGCAGAATTTTTATATTGTCAAGTAGTCTAATCACCCCCCTCTAGACATACTTTCGATCCTACAAGTGGTATCAGAGCTTTGGTCTCCATTGTATTGGTTTCCATTGCATTGGACTCCATAAGCTTGGTTTCACAACCTAGGAGAGTATGGCGTCTAGTGAGGGTAATTTTCGTAGAGGTCCTTACTTTGATGGTACAAACTTTGCTAGTTGGAGGCATAAAATGAAAATGCATATTCTTGGCCATAACCCAGCCGCATGGGGCATTATTTGTGTTGGTATGCAAGGTGAATTCTTCGAGGAAGGAAAAGTTCCGGATCGCGAAGCTACAACGGATGAATTGCGGATGTTGCAAAACAATGCTCAAGCTTGTGACATTCTCTTCAATGCCTTGTGTCCCGAGGAGTTCAACAAAATCAGCCGTCTTGAGAATGCAAAAGAGATTTGGGATACTTTGGTTGAAATGCACGAAGGTACCGAGTCCGTGAAGGAATCAAAGCTAGATGTTCTTCAAGGTCAACTTGACAAGTTCAAGATGAAGGAAGGTGAAGGAGTCGCTGAAATGTACTCTAGGCTTGCTCTCATCACAAATGAGATTGCCGGCTTAGGAAGCGAAGAAATGACCGACCGATTCATCATCAAGAAGATTCTCAGAGCTTTGGATGGAAAGTATGACACCGTGTGCACTTTGATCCAAATGATGCCAAACTACAAGAATCTCAAGCCAACCGAAGTCATTGGAAGAATTGTTGCTCATGAGATGACACTTAAAGATAAGGAAGAGCTTCACAACAAGTCAAGCGGTGCTTACAAAGCTACAAGTGATGCTCCCACAACCTCAAGTGACAAGCTAGTTTCCAATGAAGAGATAAGCCTAATGGTGAAGAACTTCAACAAATACTACAAGAGTAGAAGCAAAGAGAGAAGCTCAAAATCTAGATCATATGATGAAAAGAGATCTTCTAGCCGTGATCGAAACTGCTACAATTGTGGAAGACCCGGACACTACTCAAATGAGTGTTCGGCTCCTCACAAGAGAAGAGAAGAATCTCCAAGAAGAAGAAGCTCAATAGATGAGTCACCTCGGAAAGAGAGAAGGAGTAGAGATGATCGTTATGAATGAAGACCCTCTCGGAGAAGCAAGGATTCGGAGAGGAAAGACAAGTCATCAAGGAGCTACACAAGAAGAAAACATCAAGCTCATGTAGGTGAATGGGTCTCCGGCTCCGACTCCGACAATCAATCCGAAAGAAGCTATCACTCCAACTCCGACTACAGTCAAGATGAAGGTGTTGCCGGTCTTGCTCTCGTATCCTCCAACTCCAACTCCTACGACTTATTTGATTCACCAAATGAGGGAATTGGAAGATGCTTCATGGCTAAAGGCCCCAAGGTATCACACCCTGAATTCATTGACTTTGATAGTGATGAGGATGACTTGCTTGGTGAAGATGAGCTCTTACATGATAAATCTAGTGAGCCTAGTAATGATGAACATGCTAGTAGTCTTTATAGTCAAGAAGAGTCGAATGACAATGCTATGAAGGAGATTGAGCGTCTAACTAAAGAACTAAACACTCTTAAGTTAGCTCATGAAACAACTCAAGAAGATCATAGAGAGCTCCTAAGATCTCATGAGAAGCTACGCTTCGAGAAGCTCACTCTAGAGCAAGAACATGAGTTTCTAAAAGCAATCAATGACGATCTTCGAAAGAAGAGTTCTTCATATCTTGCCAAACGACTTCTCTTGTCTAATTTCTTGCCTCCCATTAAAACTAAGCATGACAAGCATAAGAAAAATTCTTTCTCTAGTAGTAACAATAACCATGCTAAATCCAATATTGTTGCTTCTAGTAATTCTCTTGATTCCACTAACAATGTTTCAAGCCAAGTTACACTTGAGCAAGAAAATAGTTTATTGAAAGGGATTATAGAGAAAGGTGTCTACAAGAGCCTTGCCGGAAGCAAGAACTTTGAGGAAATTGTTCGCAAGTAAGGAAGGCACCGGAAGAATCAAGGAATTGGTTTTGAGCGAAAGTTCAACGCCGAGGGTGTTGAATGGGAAGAAGGTCAATATCCTACTCCACAGTTTGTTCTTCAAAAGGAGAAGTATGATCCTACTTCTTCCAATGTGGAACAAGCTCAAGATGATCTTCCACCACAAGACCACAAGCTAAAAGGCAAGGACAAGCTTCAAGAGGAGATTGATGCATTTATTGAAGCACCTCAAGCCATGGTCGAGTGGGTTCCCAAGGAAACATCAAGTTCTACTTCATCAAGCTCAACTACAACCCCAAGGATTCCCATCAAGATGATGTGGATCCCGAAGAAGAAGAACTAGAGAGTTCTTGAGGGTGACTCCGCCAACATACTTCACTCACATTCACTTTGGCAAAAACTTGTGCAATCAACTTCCACATTGTGCACTAGTTCATGGAGTCACAAACCCTCTTGTTGGTAAGTCAAGGGACAAGGTAATCATTACTTTCATGGACATCATCTATTGTGTATCTCAATCTATGTCCATGGATATCCTTGTTTGTTCCTTGTGGGACTAACCCATGTAGGTATTGAAAGTGCCCGAATCCAAAGGATTGCTCCCAACTCTTGATGATCTTCATCAACATTGAGCATCCACATCTTCAACATCTACATGAAGTCTTCTACGACAACCCAAGGTTAGTTTGACCCTTTAAAAGGGGTTCTCACATCTAGGGGGAGCTTTGCTCTAAAGAATTGAGCTAAAGCATCTTCAAATGATGTGAACACATCAATGCTTTATGTAAAAGTGGTAACCCCACTTGCGCTTAAACGATGAGTATGACCTATGATCAAATGTTCTCATTTGGCTCCTAAGTCAATATACTCATATAAAGATGACCTAGTCATCGACAAATTGTGTGTTAGTAGCTAGAGATTTGATTGTGCATGTTTGACACATATTTCATTTGCTATCTTATTGTGTGAGCATGTTGGATGCATGATTTTATCCATTCAAGGACATCCATTTGTTGTTTTGGTCGTTTTGATTTTTCTGACCAAATGGATGGACAAGAATGCCTAAGTACCTCCCCTAGCTATCTATGCTTTCTTGTCTCAAATTCTATTCATGCTTACATCACAAACTTTGAACAAGTCATTTTCGGACCCTCCGAGTGAGGAGCATTCGGAGCCACCGATCCGACAAGGGCTAACTTCCAAAACCTTCTAAGTGATTTCGGTCAGACCAACTCACTCAAATTTGGTCAAACCGAAAACATTTAGATTGATCTAGGTTTTCACCTCGGTGAAACCGAGTTGTGATTTTCGGCGTGACCGAAGTGCATAACTGCCCTGCAGTTATCCATCTCGGTGCCACCGAGTTTTACAACTCGGTCCCACCGACAGCAAAGGGGTATATATACTCCGAGGGCCGCGCGCGTTGATTTCTACTTCAAACGTTTCGGCCCCGCACCCCTTGCTGCCGTCGCCTTAGTCTCCGGATCGTCGCCGTCGTCGCCTGTGCGCCCTCGCCGCAGGTCTCCGTCGCCGTCAACGGACATCTTCTCCGCGCCGTTGCCGCCGTAGAGAAACTCCACCAAGTTAGGGTGAGTTTCGATCCCACTCGTGCTCCCATCTCCGATTCAATGCACGTTTGGTTTGCCCATAATCTTGCCACGATTGAAATATTCCTGAACACCAGATTGGTTCTTTTGAACGAGATTCGAGTAAGAGTTTTAGGGTTAGGTTTCCGCCGAACACATCTCGGTGAGACCGATTTTAGATTTTCCGTAAGACCGATTTGGCCTATGGCCATTGCACTGCACCCTTCGGTCCAACCGAGTTGTGCAAATCGGTGTGACCGAAATGGCGATTCTGTGAAACCCTAGTGTTTTCGGCAGGACCGAAACCCACTTTGGTCCAACCGAAAGTGGTATGAAAGCTTCTGTTTGAACACTTCGGATTCACCGAATTTTAAACTCGGTCTGACCGAAATGTCTTCTGTGAAAACCCAATACTAAAATTTGAACTCATTTGTTTGCAAAAACTTCTGCAGTTTGTGATAACTCTTCTACTCTGCCTACACCTTATCTATTCACAGGTTGTCAGCCATGTCAGATACCAGTGACAGCCAGAACAGGTCAGAGTCACCTATAGCAGATATTCCAGAGGCAAGCACTAGTCCTGATCCCAGCAGCTCATCAGATGATGGTGAGCGGAGTACACCAAGTGGTTTGCCTCCTGCAGCCACCAGAGCCAGAAAGAAGAGGAACTCAGATGATGAAGACTCAGATTTTGTTGTTGAGGAAGAAGTAACATCAAAGCCTAAGAGGAAAGTTGTTGCCAAAGAGCCACAAGGTCAGCAAACTAAGAAGGGCACCAGAAAAGTGAAGGAATCAACTGTTGCTAAGAAGCTGAATTTGGAAGAAGCTGCAAGCAAAGTGAAGAAAACTTCCAAGAGGAAAAGGTTAGTGCATGATGATGCAGCAGAGGAAGATGAGGATGAGGAAGCACCCCAGCCTCCTCAGAAGCCTAAGCTCATGGGTGATGCCATCAGGGCTGGAGCCACTTCAAAGCCCAAGCCATCTGCTCCAGCTAAGGCAGCTCCAGCAAAGCCTGCTGCCAAGCCCAAGAAGACAGTCAGGAACATTCCAGCATCTGAAAAGAACAAAGATGATGTGCCACCAGCTGTGTCAGATGATGAAGGACCAATTTTGCTGAAACTTCGTCCAAAACTGCCACTTCACAATGATGCTCATCCTCAAGCTGAGAATATGAAGGAAAGGAAAGATAGAGGTCTCAGGCTGTGGAGACAAGCTGATCCATATGCCGTGAGGAGAAGAACTGCTGTTGATCCCAGATTTCACACCAGAGAGCAGCAGGACTTCTATGAGACTGTGCTGATGGACAAGAAGCCCATAGTGGCAGACACAAGATATGTTGATTGGAAATACATTGACAGCGAAGAGCATAGAGATTTCTTTCCACATGTGCATGAGAGCTTCACTGCATGTGGTGTTGCAGACTTTGTAGGTCAGAAGTTGACAAATTGGAACGATGAGATGATTATGCAATTCTATGCCACAGCTCACTTCTACCCAAATGGAAAGATTGTATGGATGACTGAAGGCCAAAGATATTCTTCTTCTGTTGAAGAATGGGCAGAACTTCTGAATGCTCCAGTGCAAAGAGAAGATGATGTTGATGTATATGGTATTCCAAAGAAGAACCATGAATCCATGAAGAACATGTACAAAGAGGTTCCAGCAAAGGATTTGGGAATCTGGAAGCTCGACTCAGTGTACTATCTCTAGGCAGATCTACCTACCACCAATACTATTCTGAGGCATACCTTGATGCCCAAGTCTGGAGATCATCGCATGATCAAAGGATACTCTATCAACATGCTGCATATACTTGATGAGAAAGCACCTTTCAAGGTGATGGACTTAATAGTAGAAACCATTAAGAGGACTGCAGCTGACCAGAAAAGGTCGTGTGGATTTGCCCCGCATATTCAGATGCTTATCAATGCCAAGTTTGGCACGGGCACATTCTTGTTGGATAGAGAACACTTACCACTTCAGCCTGAGCATGAGGATAATGATGTTGTGATGGATGAGGAGGACCCAACATCTGTTGAAGGTCAAGCCAAGATTGAAGCTGCCAAGAAAGCCAAAGCTGACAAGGAAGCAGCAGCAGCAGCAGCTAAACCAAAGAGTGTTGGAGAGCAGCTCCTTGAAGCTACCCAAAGGATTGAGCAACTCCTGGCCAGCATTGTACAGTCTCAGGAGAGCCTAGAGAGGATTGTTGAAGACAAGATCCACGCTCTGGATGTGAAGCTGACTGAAGTGCAAGTAACTGTTAACAAGCTTGAGGCAGATATTGAGGAAGCAAAGAGGAAGAAGGAAGAGCTTATGCGTGAGATGCAGGATGACTTAGTCCAGGATGCTTATCAACAGACTGCTCCGGTTCCCACAGGACCCCGATCAGCTGCTATTCCAGTGACAGACACCGGGACTACAGCTTCAGCACCTCCCACAGTTCCATCAGTTGCTCCAGCTCCAACTCCAGTGACCACTCCTCCAGCACAGACATCAGCTGAAGTCTTCGCCGATGCTGCCATATCAACTCCAACATCAACCCAGACAGGAGCCGCCAGCAGAGTCCCCAGTGACGCTTAGCTCTATGCTGTTTCGAACTTTTTGGTAACTTGTTGCCAAAGGGGGAGAAATTGTATAGATCATAGGACTTCGAGAGAGAGAGAGAGTGCTGTTGTCGCTTTTGCTCTTTCGTTCATTTGCGGTTTCTTTGAGATACTTTTGGTTTTCGAGACATTTAGTGTGTTTGATACTACGTTTGATCCTACTTTATGAGTGCTTGGTCGTACTATGTTTTAATGTGTGCTTAATGCTTATCATATGCTATTCCTATCTTGTATGACCATTTCCTCATGTCTTGGTGATTGGGTGCATGCTATTCATTCTTATCATTTTGTGCGCTCCACCAAGATGTATGTGACATGGAAGAGTGACCCATGATCCTAATCGATTGTGCATTTGCATTCAAACGCAAATCTTAAATAATGCACAAATTTAGGGGGAGCTCTTGCTTATCACATACTTCTCAAAGCGAAGATATTATTCATTGATTATATCCTTTGTCGAAGCTTTGATCTATATGTTGTCATCAATTACCAAAAAGGGGGAGATTGAAAGTGCAACTAATCCCCGGGTGGTTTTGGTAATTAATAACAACATATATATCATTGAACTAATAGTTATTTGAGAATCATTTCAGAAAGTTCAGTGATATGGGTATGGCAAGGACTGAAGAAGTGGACCCCTCAAAATGCTAAGGCAAGCATTGGCAAAAGCTCAAGACTCCATTTTTGGTTTAGTGATCCAAGATCACATTGAGTCCATAGGAAAGCCAATACTATTAAAAGGGGATGAGGTTATGATGATGATCTGGTTGCTCAAGTGCTTAGTGATACATCTCCTAAACTATCAGCAACTTTCACTGCCATATACACTCATAAGTAATCTCGGTCCCACCGATATTCCAAACTCAGTCACACCAAGATGAACCACCTCAGCCATATAGCCAAACCCTAGAAATCTCGGATTTTCCGATTCTGAACTCAGTCTCACCGAAACTTGAGTTGCCAAGCTTCTGTAACCTTCTGTCATCAAATCGGTGTCACCGAGATGATGAAGTCGGTCCCACCGAGATTGGCAAGCTCTTGTCTTTACACAAATCGGACTAACCGAGTTTGTATTTTCGGTCCCACCGAAAATCCCAACATTCACATGATTTGAACTTTCGGTCTCACCGAGTTGTCAACTTCGGTCCCACCGAGATTGGTCAAATGTGTGTAACGGTTGGATTTTGTGTGGAGGCTATAAATACCCCTCCACCCCCTCTTCATTTGTGGAGAGAGCCATCAGAAAGAACTACCACTCCTACCTTACATTTCTGAGAAGAGAACTACCTACCCTTGTGTTGAGATCAAGTTGCTCCACTCCCACCATATGAAGCTTGATCTCTAGCCTTCCCAAGTTGCTTTCCACTCAATCCTTTCTTCCACCACAGCCAAATCAGTGAGGAGAGTTGAGTGTTGGGGAGATTATCATTTGAAGCACAAGAGCAAGGAGTTCATCATCATCAACACCATCTATTACCTTTTGGAGGGTGGTGCCTCCTAGATTGGTTAGGTGTCGCTTGGGAGCCTCCGTCGAGATGTGGAGTTGAACCAAGAAGTTTGTAAGGGCAAGGAGATCGCCTACTTCGTGAAGATCTACCCCGAGTAAGGCTAGCCCTCCGTGGGCGTAGGCCATGATGGCATAGACAAGGTTGCTTCTTCGTGGACCCTTCGTGGGTGGAGCCCTCCATGGACTCTCGCAGCCGTTACCCTCCGTTGGTTGAAGTCTCCATCAACGTGGAAGTACGATAGCACCACCTATCGGAACCACGTGAAAAAATCACCGCGTCTCCAAAATTGCGTTTGCTCTTCTCCACCTCTCTTTACTACATGTGCAATTTACTTTCCGCTGCCTATACTCTAGAATTGCATGTGTAGGGTGATGCTTGACTTGATCATCATTGTGAATCTGCCAAAAACTTGTCTTTGTCAAAAGGCAGAATTTTTATATTGTCAAGTAGTCTAATCACCCCCCCTCTAGACATACTTTCGATCCTACATGAAGCCACAAGCCATTATGGGCTCTGGCATAGTTGAGTAAGATGTGTGAGCTCTTGAAGAGGTGGACTAGCAGATGTAGGGGAAAGTAGGTGTACCGGTCTACCAATGTAGAGAGTTAATGCTTCAGAAAGACTATGTCTCGATCATCCGATCATGGATGCGGTCGAGTCTTGTGGGGAAAAGGATGCAACCTCTGTAGAGTGTATAAACTAATCATGGTTAGCCGTGTCCCTGGTTGTAGGATCGTTGAAGGTAAGAGTGTCTAGAGGGGGGGTGATTAGACTACTCGACAAGATAAAAATTATGCCTTTTTACAAAGACAAGTTCTTGGCAGATTTAGCATATCACACAAGTCAAGTAGCATACTACACATGCAATTCTAGAGTATGGGCAGCGGAAAGTAAATTGCACATGAAGTAAAGAGAGGTGGAGAAGATCAAACGCAATTTGGAGACACGGAGATTTTTCTCGTGGTTCCGATAGGTGGTGCTATCGTCAATCCACGTTGATGGAGACTTCAACCCACGGAGGGTAACGGCTGCGAGAGTCCACGGAGGGCTCCACCCACGAAGGGTCCACAAAGAAGCAACCTTATCTATGCCATCATGGCATACGCCCACGGAGGACTAGCCTTACTCGGGGTAGATCTTCACGAAGTAGGCGATCTCCTTGCCCTTACAAACTTCTTGGTTCAACTCCACATCTTGACGGAGGCTCCCAAGCGACACCTAACCAATCTAGGAGGCACCACCCTCCAAAAGGTAATAGATGGTGTTGGTGATGATGAACTCCTTGCTCTTGTGCTTCAAATGATAATCTCCCCAACACTCAACTCTCCTCACTGATTTGGCTATGGTGGAAGAAAGGATTGAGTGGAAAGCAACTTGGGAAGGCTAGAAATCAAGTTTCATATGGTGGGAGTGGAGCAACTTGATCTCAACACAAGGGTAGGTAGTTTTCTTCTCAGAAATGTAAGGTAGGAGTGGTAGTTCTTTCTGATGGCTCTCTCCACGAATGAAGAGGAGGTGGAGGGGTATTTATAGCCTCCACACAAAATCCAACCGTTACACACATTTGACCAATCTCGGTCAGACCGAAGTTGACAACTCGGTGAGACCGAAAGTTCAAATCTTGTGAACGTTGGGATTTTCGGTGGGACCAAAAATACAATCTCGGTGAGTCCGATTCTTCCAAAGACTAGGGTTTTCCAATCTCAGTGGGACCGACTTTATCATCTCGGTGACACCGATTTGATGACAGAAGGTTACAGAAGGTTGGCAACACTAGTTTCGGTGAGACCGAGTTTGGAATCGGAAAAACCGAAATTACTAGGGTTTGGCTTTGTGGCAGAGGTGGTTCATCTCGGTGTGACTGAGTTTATGGAATCGGTGGGACCGAGATTACTTATGAGTGTATGTTGGAATGAAAGATTGCTGATGGTTTGGGAGATAGATCACTAAGCACTTTGAGCAACCAGATCATTATCATAACTGTAACATCCCAATTTTCATAAATTAGGATGTTATTAGATCATACATATGCATATCATATTTTCCATGCATTATTTGCTTTTCGGTAATATTCAAATCATTATGCAACAAAAGGCAATTTATTTGGAGTGGAGATAACATGACTTCTCCCCTATTTTAAAAATGTTCATAATGTGCAGAATATTATTTCCAGTTCATTTGATATGTTCTGGTAATTCTTGTGATCTTCAAAATATTTTATTTGTTTGTTTTATTGCTGTTTGAGTGGCCTATTGCATCAAAAATATTTTACAAAATTGCATTAGAGTTGGAACTAGTGTTCCCGTAGTTTATAGCTGTAGAGCTATTTTTACTGTGTGTCTAGGTATTTTTATTTAGAATTTATATTGTGTATTTTATTTTATTTATTTTTAGTCTTGCTGCTGTAGTTTTTGTTTAAAAAAAAGGAAAACGCAGCGCAGCGCCGCAGCGCACTGCACGGGCCAGCAGCGCCGCACCACACCGCTGCGGCCCACCAAACCCCACCGCCCGCAGCCCGCTAAACCTAGCGAAGCGGTACGCCCGCACCTGACCCGCATCGCTCGCCCGCGCCCGATCCACCTCGCCCCAGCCGCTGACAGCGGGTCCCGCGCCCTGTTCATCCCCTTCACCGAGCCGGACGCGCCGCCGCGCGCACGCCGAGGCCGATCCGGATCGATCCGACGCCTGGTCCGACCCCGTGCACCCCTGGGACTCCCCGCTCGAGCAAAAGGCCATCGGGAACCCTAGCGCACGCCCTCCCCTTTCTTTTCTCGTCTGCTCGAAGCCGCTGCGCCGTCTGGATCTCGCCGGAGGAGCTCCGAGGCCGCCGTTGTTGACCGTCCGAATCCACCGCTGTAAGGACGCCCGGCCGCTCCGCTTGTCACCGTTCGAACCCCCTCTCGACGCCGCACTCGTTTTACCAATCGGGGTGACCTGCAGATCACCAGAACGATGCCGCCGCCGACGCCCAACTTCGCCGGGGCACCACCGTGGTTCACCTCGTCGCTACCGCCCGCAGAGGACGCCCCGCCGCCGTTGAACACCACCACCACCTCCGCCACTCACCGCCGCACCCATCCGTCGCTTCACCTTCGCCGGAGACTCGCCGGAGAGCCACCGCCGCCGACGCCCGAAGCCGCCGCCGTTTTCCTCTGCTTCTGGTGAGCACACGCGCACAGCAGCCGCTGACCAATCCGGTGCTGCCACGTGGCACTTCGCTACAGGACACGCACAGGAGTTGCTACAGTAACGCAGGGGATTTCTGTTTTCTTTTGTTTTATTTTCAGATTTCAACTCTAACTTCAACTAGCTATATCTTTTATTCTATATAGCCAATTTAGGTAATTCTTTATCCTGTGCACTCAGGAAAATCAGCAGATTATCACAGTACCGACTTTGCACATGTTTGCACTGTTTTAAATTTGAATTCGTTTGAATTTGAATTAAATCTTCCGGAGGCCATAACTCTTCAAACCGTTTATCGGATTCGAGTGATTCTTTTTGCGTTGTGACCGTAGTGCAATTTAGGTGCTGTTAAGCTTCTGTTGTTGTGTTTTGAAAATGATTTTCTTGCTGTTGGTTTTATTTTGGTTCTATTCGTGTTCCGGTGATTGATTTGTTGAATTGTGTGAAACGTGTAGATTGTCCGGAGTGCGACGCGAACTATTGTCAGGAGTGTGACTTTCTGAACCAGAACCAAGGCAAGTTACATGTTGATCATCCTTTACCTATTGTTTTCTATGCATGTAGTTATATCACACTATGAATTTATGCATGTATAGGAATACTATATTATTTTGCTATATGCTGTTGAGCTATCTTCCCGTCTTTTGCAAATCGTGGTAGTTGTAGTTTGCTATGCTTTGTAGACGGGGGTGGTTCGTGTATACATTGAGTTTATGTGAGGATTATATATATAACAAATTGAGTAGTAATTGAGGACTTAATTCACCTCTGGGCGGAATTGGTATTGAAGGGTGGTTTCAAGAACATCATGGTTTTTACCCTCTGAATGTAAGTGGAATGCCGCCCAGGTTCAAAAAGATCAGACAGACTTAGTGACTAGTAGCTTCCATGTGCGGCCACTGGCTATATGGGCTCTGGCTTAGTTGATCAGTTGTTGGAACCCTTGCCCAGACTGTGTCGACAGATGTAGTATATGTAGGTGGGATGTGACCGTCAGGTGGTTAAGGGAACCTCTTCTGAAAGACTTCGTCTCAATCTTCGGATTGGGTCCAGTGGGTAAAGCGTACAAAACTCTGCAGAGTATTAAAACTAATCATGATTAGCCGTGCCCCCGGTTATGGGTAAATTTGAGCCACTATGCCATTACAGTTGTTGGATGATCTTGACAGATGTGACACTTAATAATAATTGTGGGCAACTTAATAAAGGGTAGGTTGGAGTTGATTTTGCCAACTCAACCTTGTGTATTTAATTGTAGTAATAAAAGAACTAAATAAAAATTTGACTATTAGGTAGTTATTAGGATAAAATCAGCTTTATGCAAAAATAAACCCTCAAGCCTTCCTTTGTTGTACTATGCATATACATGTAGGTCTGCTATATTATTACTCCTGTGTAACTTGCCAATACATTCAAAGTATTGACCTATATGGCTGCAACGTCTCATGTTGCAGGATATTCAGACGAAGAGTAAGGTACCGTTAGGGTCGCGAGTCTGCACTCAGCATCGCCAGTGGGCTATGATGGGACTCATCGTTATTTTCTGCTACTTTCCGCTGTTTGATTGAATAAAGCTAGCCAAGTGCTATGCAGATTGTTTTATTTTATATATTCTGGATCATACGTTGTAATAAATGATGCACTTGCTATTCTGGTATTCATCTATACTGTGTGTGCTAGCGAGTTCGATCCAGGGACTAGCACGGTAAGCACAGAGACTCAAATCCTTCGAGGTTTGGTCGTTACAGATGGTATCAGAGCAGTGTGTTGACTGTAGGACGTGACCCTAGAAAATGGATTAGAAAAGCCATAGGAGTGAAAATTATTTTATAAACTAGCTATACTTCTTACTGTTTATTAGTTAACCCCCTCAAGTATCTTGAACCAGTTAAGTAGGAACTAGTGCTGAGACCACCATTCATGTTTGTTTTATATTGCAACGTTATCATGTTAGCGTATCTGATTATACCCACTTTTGTGGTATGACGATACTAGATTGTTTGCTTGATTGGTAGTTTGTTTGTTAATTTATATCTTGTCGAAATTATTCGACTATATATATATATATATATATTGTTTGTTGTTTGTTGTTTGTTTGTTGGTGTTATTCGTTGTTGTGTTTTGTTGGCTTGATCATATTATGCATTTGGGTAGAATATATTTATATATACATAGCTTTTGGCCCTATTATATCTATAACTCATCTATGCTTGCCCACCAGATGCCGCCGAGGCGTGATACTAGACGCACTGCTGCAGGAGGAGACAACAATGGCAATGATATACCGCCATACATGCAGCAGTTGCTTCAGGGACAGGCTCAGTTGATCCAGTTGCTTGCTCAGAACATGGGAACAACAACAATAACAACAACAATCCGCCACCACCGCCACCTGTGGATATGCTTACCAGGTTCTTGAGGTTGAATCCTCAGAGGTTCTCCAGTTCCCCTGAACCTATTGTGGCTGATGATTGGCTCCGTGCAGTCAATAAGAACCTGGATACGGTTGGATGCACAGATGCAGAGAGGGTGAGGTTTGCCTCACATTTGTTGGAGGGTCCTGCCGCAGCTTGGTGGGACAACTTCTTGGTCACTTATCCCATTGCTACTGTCACTTGGGTGCAGTTTCAGACAGCTTTCCGTGCTGCACATGTGTCTGCTGGTGCTATGAGTCTGAAAAAGAAGGAGTTTCGCAGTTTGCGCCAGGGTGGTCGCACAGTTAATGCTTATGTGGATGAATTTAATAATCTTGCACGTTATGCTCCTAATGATGTTAACACTGATGCAGCTAGGCAGGAGAAATTCTTGGAGGGCCTAAATGATGAGTTGAGCCTTCAGTTGACAGTGGCCACTTTTAGGAATTGCCAGGACTGATTGATAAGGCTATCGTTCTAGAGGGAAAGCAACAGGCCATAGAGAATCGCAAGAGGAAGTACAACAATAGTAACAGGTATAATTCAGGACCACAGCAGAAGCCACGCACTTCATATCATGGTAATGGAGGTAATGGACATAATCATCATGGAGGTAATGGGCATCATAATCATCATGGAGGTAATGATCATAATCATCATGGAGGGAATGGCCACGACCATAATGGCCACCATCATCATAATGGGCACAAGAGTAACAATGGCAATGGCAGAGGTAATGGTAATGGTAATGGCAATGGAGGGAACAATAACCAGAACCACCAGGTTACACGTGCGCCAAGGGATTTGAGTCAGGTGCAGTGCTTCAGGTGTAAGGCTATGGGGCACTATGCCACAGATTGCCCAGGTGCGAAGAACTCAGGATCCAGCAAGCCAAACCCCTTCCAAAAGGGTCATGTAAATCATGTTTATGTGGAGGAGGTTTACAATGAACCTGATGCAGTGATTGGTAAGTTCTTGATTAATTCAGTACCTGCAGTTGTTCTTTTTGATACTGGTGCATCGCATTCATTATTTCGAGGGTATTTGTTGATAAACATGGATTGCCAACCAAAACCCTTAGTATGCCTATTAGAGTGAGTTCCCCAGGAGCTGAGATGATAGCAGGTGTTGGTTGTCATCAGTTGACTTTGTCTATTGGGAAGCATGAGTTTCCTACAGATTTGATTATATTGAAGTCACAAGGTCTGGATATTATTTTGGGTATGGATTGGTTGCAGTTATATAAAGGTCGTATTGATTGTGCCAGTCGATCTATTACTCTCAGTGCACCAGGAGGGAAGAGGATCAAATATGTGTGTAAGTATAAGCATAATCAGGTGCAGGTGAACTCTCTTAAGGGGGGTAGCCTGGAAGAGGTGCCAGTTGTGAGGGATTATCCAGATGTGTTTCCAGAGGAGTTGCCAGGTATGCCACCAGATAGAGATATTGAGTTTCTTATTGATTTAATACCAGGCACTGGACCTATTGCAAAGAGACCGTATAGAATGCCTCCTCAAGAGTTGGAGGAATTGAAGAAGCAGATAAGAGAATTGCAGGCACAAGGATTTATTCGCCCAAGTTCATCACCTTGGGGAGCTCCAGTTTTGTTTGTGGAGAAGAAGGATGGACCTTGAGGATGTGTGTTGATTATCGTTCTCTGAATGAGGTAACCATTAAGAATAAGTATCCTTTGCCTATGATAAATGATCTATTTGACCAGTTGGAGGGAGCTACTGTGTTTTCTAAGATTGATCTTCGTTCTGGTTATCATCAATTAAAGATTCGTGAGCAAGATATTCCAAAGACTGCTTTTACCACGAGGTATGGGTTGTATGAATATATTGTTATGTCATTTGGATTGACTAACGCTCCTGCATTCTTCATGAATATGATGAACAAGTTGTTTATGGAGTTCTTGGATAAATTTGTGGTTGTTTTCATTGATGATATATTGGTGTTCTCCAAGAATAAGCAAGAGCATGAGGTGCATCTGCGTTTGGTATTGGAGAAATTGAGGGAACATCAGTTGTATGCCAAGTTCAGCAAATGTGAGTTTTGGCTGGATGAGGTAGCATTCCTTGGACATGTTGTGTCAGGTAATGGAGTTGCAGTTGATCCATCTAAGGTTGCTGCAGTTACAGAGTGGGAGACACCCAGGACAGTTGGAGAGATTCGCAGCTTTTTGGGCCTTGCAGGTTATTACAGGAGGTTTATTGAGAACTTTTCCAAGATTGCAAAGCCTATGACTGAATTGTTGAAGAAGGAGAAGAAGTTTGTTTGGACTGATGAATGTGAAGCCAGCTTTCAGGAATTGAAGCAGCGTTTGGTTACAGCACCAGTCTTAACTCTGCCGGATATACATAAGGACTTCCAGGTATATTGTGATGCTTCTCGTCAAGGACTTGGGAGTGTTTTGATGCAGGAAGGTAAAGTTGTTTCATATGCTTCACGTCAGCTTAAGAATCATGAGCATAATTATCCTACACATGATTTGGAGTTAGCCTCAGTTGTGCATGCATTGAAAACTTGGAGGCCATATCTTATTGGTAATCATTGTGATATATTTACTGATCATAAGAGCTTGAAGTATATTTTTACTCAGAAGGATTTGAACCTCAGGCAGAGGAGATGGTTGGAGCTTATTAAGGATTATGATTTGAATGTGCAGTATCATCCTGGTAAGGCTAATGTTGTTGCTGATGCATTGAGTCGTAGGAGCCATGCTAATGCAATTAATATTGATAATATGCCACCCGAGTTATGTGAACAGTTCAGGAATCTCAGGTTGGAGATGGTTCCTAAGGGATATTTAGCAACACTTGAGGTAAAGCCTACTTTGCTTGACAGGATCAGAGAAGCTCAAAAGGGTGATAAGGAGATTGCTGAGATAAAAGAGAATATGGTTAAAGGTAAGGCAGAAGGTTTCCATGAGGATGAACATGGAGCCATATGGTTTGAGAAGTGTATTTGTGTACCTCAGGATGCAGATATCAGGAAGTTGATTCTTCAGGAGGCGCATGATTCACCTTATTCTATTCACCCAGGTAATACTAAGATGTATTTGGATTTGAGGGAAAGATTTTGGTGGCCTAGCCTGAAGAGGGAAATTGCTGGATATATTGCAACATGTGATGTGTGCCAGAGAGTTAAAGCAGAACATCAGAGACCAGCAGGTTTGTTACAGCCATTGCCTATACCTGATTGGAAGTGGGATGAGATTGGTATGGATTTCATTACAGGTCTACCCAGGACTCGGTCAGGTTATGATTCTATTTGGGTAGTTGTTGATCGTTTGACTAAAGTTGCTCACTTCATCCCGGTAAAGACTACTTATACCAGTGCTCAGCTAGCAAAGATTTATATGTCTAAAATTGTTTGTCTGCATGGAGTTCCAAGGAAGGTAGTGTCTGATAGAGGTACTCAGTTCACATCCAAATTTTGGCGTCAGTTGCATGAATCCTTGGGCACCAGGCTGGAGTTCAGTACAGCTTTCCATCCACAGACAGATGGGCAGACAGAGAGGGTAAATCAGATTTTGGAGGATATGTTGAGAGCTTGTGCTTTGGACTATGGGTCCAGTTGGGATGATAATTTACCTTATGCAGAGTTCTCATATAATAACAGTTATCAGGCTAGTCTGAAGATGGCACCATTTGAGGTATTGTATGGCAGAAAGTGCAGGACACCGTTGATGTGGGATGAGGTTGGAGAGCGTCAGTTCTTTGGACCAGACTTGATCAGAGATGCTGAGGAGAAGGTCAAGTTGATTCGTGACAGGCTGAAGATAGCACAGTCCAGACAAAAGAGTTATGCAGATGCAAAACGTAAGGAGGTGACATATGAGGTAGGAGACCGTGCATATCTTAGAGTTTCACCACTTCGTGGAATTAAGAGATTTGGAATCAAGGGTAAGTTAGCACCACGTTTTGTGGGGCCTTACAAGATCTTGGAGCGTAGAGGAGAGGTAGCTTATCAGCTGGAGTTGCCAGAATCCTTGTCAGGAGTTCATGATGTGTTTCATGTATCTCAGTTGAAGAAGTGCCATGCAGAGATGATGGATGTTCCATTGAGGGACACAGTGCCACTTGAGGCAATTCAGTTGGAGAGTGATTTGACATATGAGGAGAAACCTGTTAAGATTCTGGAGACAGCAGAGAGAGTTACTCGCACCAAGACAATCAAGTTGTGCAAGGTTCAGTGGGATCATCACACCGAGGAGGAAGCTACCTGGGAACGAGAGGAAGATCTCAAGCAGGATCACCCACACCTATTTGCTAGCCAGCCCGAATCTCGAGGGCGAGATTCATCTTAAGGGGGGTAGGTTTGTAACATCCCAATTTTCATAAATTAGGATGTTATTAGATCATACATATGCATATCATATTTTCCATGCATTATTTGCTTTTCGGTAATATTCAAATCATTATGCAACAAAAGGCAATTTATTTGGAGTGGAGATAACATGACTTCTCCCCTATTTTAAAAATGTTCATAATGTGCAGAATATTATTTCCAGTTCATTTGATATGTTCTGGTAATTCTTGTGATCTTCAAAATATTTTATTTGTTTGTTTTATTGCTGTTTGAGTGGCCTATTGCATCAAAAATATTTTACAAAATTGCATTAGAGTTGGAACTAGTGTTCCCGTAGTTTATAGCTGTAGAGCTATTTTTACTGTGTGTCTAGGTATTTTATTTAGAATTTATATTGTGTATTTTATTTTATTTATTTTTAGTCTTGCTGCTGTAGTTTTTGTTTAAAAAAAAGGAAAACGCAGCGCAGCGCCGCAGCGCACTGCACGGCCCAGCAGCGCCGCACCACACCGCTGCGGCCCACCAAACCCCACCGCCCGCAGCCCGCTAAACCTAGCGAAGCGGTACGCCCGCACCTGACCCGCATCGCTCGCCCGCGCCCGATCCACCTCGCCCCAGCCGCTGACAGCGGGTCCCGCGCCCTGTTCATCCCCTTCACCGAGCCGGACGCGCCGCCGCGCGCACGCCGAGGCCGATCCGGATCGATCCGATGCCTGGTCCGACCCCGTGCACCCCTGGGACTCCCCGCTCGAGCAAAAGGCCATCGGGAACCCTAGCGCACGCCCTCCCCTTTCTTTTCTCGTCTGCTCGAAGCCGCTGCGCCGTCTGGATCTCGCCGGAGGAGCTCCGAGGCCGCCGTTGTTGACCGTCCGAATCCACCGCTGTAAGGACGCCCGGCCGCTCCGCTTGTCACCGTTCGAACCCCCTCTCGACGCCGCACTCGTTTTACCAATCGGGGTGACCTGCAGATCACCAGAACGATGCCGCCGCCGACGCCCAACTTCGCCGGGGCACCACCGTGGTTCACCTCGTCGCTACCGCCCGCAGAGGACGCCCCGCCGCCGTTGAACACCACCACCACCTCCGCCACTCACCGCCGCACCCATCCGTCGCTTCACCTTCGCCGGAGACTCGCCGGAGAGCCACCGCCGCCGACGCCCGAAGCCGCCGCCGTTTTCCTCTGCTTCTGGTGAGCACACGCGCACAGCAGCCGCTGACCAATCCGGTGCTGCCACATGGCACTTCGCTACAGGACACGCACAGGAGTTGCTACAGTAACGCAGGGGATTTCTGTTTTCTTTTGTTTTATTTTCAGATTTCAACTCTAACTTCAACTAGCTATATCTTTTATTCTATATAGCCAATTTAGGTAATTCTTTTTCCTGTGCACTCAGGAAAATCAGCAGATTATCACAGTACCGACTTTGCACATGTTTGCACTGTTTAAATTTGAATTCGTTTAAATTTGAATTAAATCTTCCGGAGGCCATAACTCTTAAACCGTTTATCGGATTCGAGTGATTCTTTTTGCGTTGTGACCGTAGTGCAATTTAGGTGCTGTTAAGCTTCTGTTGTTGTGTTTTTGAAAATGATTTTCTTGCTGTTGGTTTATATTTTGGTTCTATTCGTGTTTCGGTGATTGATTTGTTGAATTGTGTGAAACGTGTAGATTGTCCGGAGTGCGACGCGAACTATTGTCAGGAGTGTGACTTTCTGAACCAGAACCAAGGCAAGTTACATGTTGATCATCCTTTACCTATTGTTTTCTATGCATGTAGTTATATCACACTATGAATTTATGCATGTATAGGAATACTATATTATTTTGCTATATGATGTTGAGCTATCTTCCCGTCTTTTGCAAATCGTGGTAGTTGTAGTTTGCTATGCTTTGTAGACGGGGGTGGTTCGTGTATACATTGAGATTATGTGAGGATTATAAATATAATCAAATTGAGTAGTAATTGAGGACTTAATTCACCTCTGGGCGGAATTGGTGTTGAAGGGTGGTTTCAAGAACATCATGGTTTTTACCCTCTGAATGTAAGTGGAATGCCGCCCAGGTTCAAAAAGATCAGACAGACTTAGTGACTAGTAGCTTCCATGTGCGGCCACTGGCTATATGGGCTCTGGCTTAGTTGATCAGTTGTTGGAACCCTTGCCCAGACTGTGTCGACAGATGTAGCATATGTAGGTGGGATGTGGCCGTCAGGTGGTTAAGGGAACCTCTTCTGAAAGACTTCGTCTCAATCTTCGGATTGGGTCCAGTGGGTAAAGCGTACTAAACTCTGCAGAGTATTAAAACTAATCATGATTAGCCGTGCCCCCGGTTATGGGTAAACTTGAGCCACTATGCCATTACAATTGTTGGATGATCTTGATATATGTGACACTTAATAATATTTGTGGGCAACTTAATAAAGGGTAGGTTGGAGTTGATTTTTTGCCAACTCAACCTTGTGTATTTAATTGTAGTAATAAAAGAACTAAATAAAAATTTGACTATTAGGTAGTTATTAGGATAAAATCAGCTTTCTGCAAAAATAAACCCTCAAGCCTTCCTTTGTTGTACTATGCATATACATGTAGGTCTGCTATATTATTACTCCTGTGTAACTTGCCAATACATTCAAAGTATTGACCTATATGGCTGCAACGTCTCATGTTGCAGGATATTCAGACGAAGAGTAAGGTACCGTTAGGGTCGCGAGTCTGCACTCAGCATCGCCAGTGGGCTATGATGGGACTCATCGTTATTTTCTGCTACTTTCCGCTGTTTGATTGAATAAAGCTAGCCAAGTGCTATGCAGATTGTTTTATTTTATACATTCTGGATCATACGTTGTAATAAATGATGCACTTGCTATTCTGGTATTCATCTATACTGTGTGTGCTAGCGAGTTCGATCCAGGGACTAGCACGGTAAGCACAGAGACTCAAATCCTTCGAGATTTGGTCGTTACAATAACCTCATCCCCTTTTAATAGTATTGGCTTTCCTATAGACTCAATGTGATCTTGGATCACTAAACCAAAAAAAAAGAGTCTTGAGCTTTTGCCAATGCTTGTCTTAGCATCTTAGGGGTCCACCTTTCCAGTCCTTTTGCCATGCCAGAGTGACTGAACTTCCTGAAACATACTTGATAAAAGCATTAGTCCAACCACAAAGTATGTTGTCATTAATTACCAAAACCACCCAGGGAGCAAATGTGCTTTCAATCTCCCCCTTTTTGGTAATTGATGGCAACACACAAAACAAGACATCAAAGCTTACTGAAAGAAAGACAGAATTATCATTAAAGCTTTGACAAACATGTAGTATACAGACTCCCCCTACAAGTGTGCAAGATTTTCATTGATTATGGTTTTGGACTACCACAAGCACACAAGAGAGAACAGCAAGATGTGCTACATGCAGCTTGGCTATATGCATCAGAGCAGCTGAAAAGAAGTGAGTGATAATGCATATGTACATGGTGATTTCTTGCAACAGATATTCACAAGCAAGTCACCATCATGTACATTATGCAAGATGCATATACTTACCTTGAAGTTCCTTGGCATTGTACCTGAAGAAATAAACTTGGGAAAACAAGGTTAGATAACACAAGAGTATTTCTTCATCCAACTGCAAGAACATCAAGAGTACCAAGCCAGGGATGACATGTGTAAAGAGTGTCTCATATTGAGCACAAGCTTGAATCAGCAAACATGTCTCCCAAGACTGAAAGATTTTTCAATGAGCTCTGAGAGATTTTGCTTTTCATAAGATCTCAATTGTGAGAGCGAGGAAAGCAAAATCAAAAGAATGATGCCAAATGTAATATCCAATGTGGAACACGGCAAAGCTTTGATGTGATTCTCTCCCCCTTAAGGTAAGATTGCTCTTCTTCTCCTCCTAAATCTTCTCTTCTCCCCTTATCTCCCAATCTCCCCTAAGCTCCCCCTAAATCTTCTCCCCCTTTGACATCAAGTGCCGAAAAGGACAGTAAACTAGGAAGGTCAGGAAAGATGGAAGGAAAGAAGTGGGATCCTTAAGAATCACAACTGTGCTATAAGAAACATGCATAAAGAATCATTGAGTTGAGCTGCAGAAGATGCTATCCTAAAGGAAAAATCGGTGACACCGAATTAGATGGATCGGTGGGTCCGAAAGTCTGGGACTTAGGGCAGATCCTTTTTCGGTCAGACCGAAAGTTTTGGGTCGGTGACGCCGAGTTTAATTCCAAGGAAATACAGAAATAATTCAGCTCACTTTGCAAGGAATGTTCCAAAAGATTTGTAATGAATTTGTAAATGATTTTCAAGGAATTGATCAGAGCCAAAAAGATATTCACAAAGACAGAAGAATAGAAATGAAAAAGATTGCTAGATGAAGTTTTTTTTTGATAAAAAAGAAAACTCAATGAGAGAACATAAGAGAAAATAGAAAAACTCCAAAACATTTGTACTTCATCTAGATAAGGGTCGGCGACAAAGTCACCTATGTTTGAGTATATTGACTTAGGAGTCAAATGAGAACATTTGATCATAGGTCATACTCATCGTTTAAGCTCAAAATGGGGTTGCCATTTTTCAATTAAGCATTTGATGTGATCACATCTTATGAAGCTGCTTGTACTCATGACTTTGAGCAAAGCTCCTTCAAGATGTGAAGAACATACCTTGGGCTTGTTGTTGCTTTGTTCATGTAGGTGAACTTGATGTAGGTGCTCATTGAATGTGAAGTTGGAGCACCATTTCAACTTGTGTAGTTCATCTTCCTACATGGGTTAGGCAAGCAAGGAAATACTCAAGAGTATCCAAGATGACAAGAGTGAAATACTAGATGTACACAGTGTCAAAAAGGATATGTGGAATTTTGTTCCTTGTACTCAACATCCCAAAGGGCTAGATACTTGGTCAATGACAAGATTACTCAAGATTTGAGTGTGTGGTAATCTTGTGGAATGTAGACCATCCAAGTACCTGCAAGGAGTTAGATGCAATACAAGGGGGCAAATGTGTCCAAGACATATGATCATCATCATAAGAGAAATATCAAGGATTAGTCATGTAAGCTCATGCCTTGCATGCATCAATGGAGTTTTCACTCCAAGTTTGAAGCATCAATGATGTTCAACTCACTCCTTAAGCGACAAAACACTTTCTCATCAAGTGGTTTTGTAAAGATATCTGCAAGCTGTTTGTCAGTACGAACATGCTTAAGATCGATGTCACCCTTGGCAATGTGATCACGAATAAAATGGTGACGAACTTCAATGTGTTTCGTGCGAGAGTGTTGCACAGGATTGTGTCCAATCTTAATCGCACTCTCATTGTCACAAAGCAAAGGAGCATGTCTCGCATGTATCCCATAATCCTTAAGCGTTTGTGTCATCCATAGCAACTGAGCACAACATGAACCAGCAGCAATATATTCTGCTTCAGCAGTAGATAGTGATACTGAATTTTGTTTCTTGGAGGACCAAGACACAAGGGATCGACCAAGAAATTGACACGTACCCGAAGTTGACTTTCTATCAACCCTGTCTCCGGCATAGTCCGAGTCGGAATAGCCAACAAGATCGAAAGAGGCCCTCTTAGGATACCAAATGCCAAAGTTAGGTGTGTGTATCAAATATCTCACAATTCTTTTAACGGCTTTAAGATGACATTCTTTAGGGGCTGCTTGATATCGAGCACACATGCAAACACTCAACATTATGTCAGGACGAGAAGCACAGAGATATAGTAGAGAACCAATCATGGATCGATAAACCTTTTGATCAACAGGTTCTCCATCTTTTGTCAAGTCATTATGTCCACTAGTAGGCATGGGGGTTCTCATACCTTTGCTTTCTTGCATGTTGAACTTCTTGAAGAGATCCTTGGTGTACTTTGTTTGTGAGACAAAGGTACCCTCCTTAGATTGCTTGATTTGCAACCCAAGGAAGAATTTGAGTTCACTCATCATGGACATCTCATACTTCTCGGACATGAGCTTTCCAAACTTCTCGCTAAAATGAGGGTAAGTTGAACCAAAGATAATATCATCAACATATATTTGGCACACAAACAGTTCACTATCAACCCTTTTCGTGAAAAGCGTTGAGTCTATTTTACCAATCTCAAATCCTTTCTCAAGAAGAAAGCTAGTTAAGCATTTGTACCAAGCTCTAGGGGCTTGTTTAAGACCATAAAGAGCTTTGTGCAACTTGTAAACATGATTAGGCTTTTTAGGATTCACAAATCCGGGAGGTTGTTTCACAAATACTTCCTCCTCAATTTCACCATTTAGGAAAGCACTTTTAATGTCCATTTGATAGAGAGTAATATCATGGTGGTTGGCATAAGCAAGAAGAATGCGAATGGACTCAAGTCTAGCAACGGGGGCATAGGTCTCACCATAGTCCATACCTTCGACTTGTGTGTAACCTTGAGCTACGAGACGAGCCTTGTTGCGGATGACTTGTCCATCCTCATCTTGCTTGTTCCGAAACACCCATTTGGTTCCAATGACGTCTTGATCATCATTGGGCTTCTCTACCAAAGTCCAGACGTTGTTCCTCTCGAAGTTGTGTAGCTCTTCATGCATAGCGTTCACCCAATCCGGGTCTTCAAGCGCTTCTTCTACCTTCATAGGTTCAAGACTAGAAATGAATGAGTAATGCTCACAAAAGTTAGCTAAACGAGTTTTAGAGCGAGTAATTCTCCCGGAGTCGATGTCATTCATCATTTGTTCCACGGGATGATTCTTCTTGATTCTTGCTCGAACTCGAGATAGCTTTTGTTGTGGTCGCGGCTGAGTTTCCTCATCATCCTCATCTTCCTCTTCTTCTTCATTGTTGTTGGTGTTGTCTTGAGGTGGTGGGGAAGGAGGTTGTGGTGGATCTTCTTGTTGCACTTCCTCATCTTGGTGAGTTCCACTTGTGGAAGCCTCCATGTTGCCTTGAGGTTCATCTCTCCGTGAGGTAGGGGGCTCCACATATGTAGATGAGGTACTCTCCTTCACTTCCATGGGACGAATCTTTCCAATGGATAGATCTTGAATGGCTTCCGATGGGTCCTTGTCTCCTACATCAATAGGCATTTGCTCTACTTGCGAGCCATTAGATTCATCAAACTTCACATCTACCGTCTCTTCAACCTTTCGGGTGAAATTATTGTAGACACGGTAGGTGTGGGAGTTTGATCCATAACCGAGGAAAAAGCCTTCATGAGTTTTAGGAGCAAACTTAGACCGACGATGCTTATCAAGGATATAGCATTTTGAACCAAAGACACGAAAGTATCCCACTTGGGGTTTGTTACCGGTGAGGAGCTCGTATGAAGTCTTGCCGAGGAGCTTATGAAGATAAAGCCTGTTGATAGCATGACAAGCTGTCTCGACGGCTTCTCCCCAAAAGTGTTTCGGTGTCTTGTATTCGTCAAGCATCGTTCTCGCCATCTCTATGAGCGTTCGGTTCTTCCTCTCAACAACTCCATTTTGTTGAGGTGTGTACGTTGCCGAGAACTCATGTAGAATTCCTTCCTCATCGAGAAAAGAGTCCACATGGGCATTCTTGAACTCCGTTCCATTGTCACTCCGAACTTTCTTGATCTTCACCTCGAATTGATTTTGGGCCTTTCTGGCAAAGGTTTTGAAGATTCTCTGAACCTGCAATTTTTCATCAAGGAAAAATACCCACGTAAATCTGGAATAATCATCAACTATTACTAGACCAAAGGAGTTACCACCAAGGCTTTTGTAAGCATTGGGACCGAAGAGATCCATATGAAGAAGCTCAAGCGGTCTCCTTGTGGTCATGATGTTCTTCACGGGATGACTTCCACCTACTTGTTTTCCTGCTTGACAAGCACTACAGAGTCTATCTTTGTCAAAGAAAACATCTTTAACACCAAGAATATGATCACCTTTAATTAGCTTATCTAGATTACGCATACCAACATGTCCAAGCCTTCTATGCCAAAGCCAACCTTTAGCGGATTTAGCAATGAAGCAAGTTCTAGGTTGAGCTTTCTTAGTGAAATCAACGATATATAGATCACCTCTACGGATACCGGTAAATACCATGTTATGATTGTCACGACGAAAAACTTGGAAATCTATTTCGGTGAATAGCACATTGAATCCAAAGTCAGCTAATCTAGACACGGAAAGTAGATTGTATCCAAGTGATTCAACAAGCATGACATTTTGAATGGAGCTATCATGAGATATGGCCACCTTACCAAGGCCAAGTACCTTACCCTTGGAGTTGTCTCCAAAAGTCACATACTTGCGTGGACCATCGTTCTTTGCAAGCTCTCGAAACATGTCTTCGTCTCCGGTCATGTGATCGGTGCATCCACTATCAAGAATCCACTCTTTTCCACCGGATATGTAGTCTCTCAGATTTGCCATAAGATTGAGACTCTTCATGATCTTGTCTAGCTCGGTGTCCGAATCGGAGTAATTGTCATCATGCTCATGCTCATCATCATATTGACCCATAGATAGTTCATCATCAACACCTAGGTCAATTTGACAATGACTTGCATTAGTTTTGTCAAAGTGACAATAATCATCGGAATGCAATACAAGAGCATTTCTAATTAGAACATTGATAAGTCCGGGATCACCCTTCTTTTTCATAAGATCACGAAGCTCAAAGAAGCATTTATCAAAGTTGGGATCATTGGGGCGCATCATATCAAATTCAATAGTCTTGTATAGAAATTCATCAAGACCTCTCAAAGAGTAGTCAGGACAAAGTTCTTCCAAGAACTTCCATATGGCATAGGCGCACTCAAAGTTTGTGACAAGCTCAAGTAAGTTATCGGGTAAACCTCTAATGATAAGATTTACAGTTCTAAGGTTACGAAGCAAATCAAGCTCTTCATCCATAGTAGGGTGCAAGGGGTCAAATGGAGGTACATATGGGGTTTCAACATATTTGCGCAAGTTGTACATCTTAAAGATAGCAAGCATTTCAATCCTCCACGAGCTATAGGACACTCCATCAAGAGTAGGCACTCTATGGCTAACACTCCCAAACGTAGACACGTCCATCTTCCTCCAATGGTGTGCAAACCAAAGCAATGGAAATCAATGCTCTGATACCAATTGTAGGATCGTTGAAGGTAAGAGTGTCTAGAGGGGGGGTGATTAGACTACTCGACAAGATAAAAATTATGCCTTTTACAAAGACAAGTTCTTGGCAGATTTAGCATATTGCACAAGTCAAGTAGCATACTACACATGCAATTCTAGAGTATGGGCAGCGGAAAGTAAATTGCACATGAAGTAAAGAGAGGTGGAGAAGATCAAACGCAATTTGGAGACACGGAGATTTTTCTCGTGGTTCCGATAGGTGGTGCTATCGTCAATCCACGTTGATGGAGACTTCAACCCACGGAGGGTAACGGCTGCGAGAGTCCACGGAGGGCTCCACCCACGAAGGGTCCACGAAGAAGCAACCTTGTCTATGCCATCATGGCATACGCCCACGGAGGACTAGCCTTACTCGGGGTAGATCTTCACGAAGTAGGCGATCTCCTTGCCCTTACAAACTTCTTGGTTCAACTCCACATCTTGACGGAGGCTCCCAAGCGACACCTAACCAATCTAGGAGGCACCACCCTCCAAAAGGTAATAGATGGTGTTGGTGATGATGAACTCCTTGCTCTTGTGCTTCAAATGATAATCTCCCCAACACTCAACTCTCCTCACTGATTTGGCTGTGGTGGAAGAAAGGATTGAGTGGAAAGCAACTTGGGAAGGCTAGAAATCAAGTTTCATATGGTGGGAGTGGAGCAACTTGATCTCAACACAAGGGTAGGTAGTTTTCTTCTCAGAAATGTAAGGTAGGAGTGGTAGTTCTTTCTGATGGCTCTCTCCACGAATGAAGAGGAGGTGGAGGGGTATTTATAGCCTCCACACAAAATCCAACCGTTACACACATTTGACCAATCTCGGTCAGACCGAAGTTGACAACTCGGTGAAACCGAAAGTTCAAATCTTGTGAACGTTGGGATTTTCGGTGGGACCGAAAATACAATCTCGGTGAGTCCGATTCTTCCAAAGACTAGGGTTTTCCAATCTCGGTGGGACCGACTTTATCATCTCGGTGACACCGATTTGATGACAGAAGGTTACAGAAGGTTGGCAACACTAGTTTCGGTGAGACTGAGTTTGGAATCGGAAAAACCGAAATTACTAGGGTTTGGCTTTGTGGCTGAGGTGGTTCATCTCGGTGTGACTGAGTTTATGGAATCGGTGGGACCGAGATTACTTATGAGTGTATGTTGGAATGAAAGATTGCTGATGGTTTGGGAGATAGATCACTAAGCACTTTGAGCAACCAGATCATTATCATAACCTCATCCCCTTTTAATAGTATTGGCTTTCCTATAGACTCAATGTGATCTTGGATCACTAAACCAAAAAAAAGAGTCTTGAGCTTTTGCCAATGCTTGTCTTAGCATCTTAGGTGTCCACCTTTCCAGTCCTTTTGCCATGCCAGAGTGATTGAACTTCCTGAAACATACTTGATAAAAGCATTAGTCCAACCACAAAGTATGTTGTCATTAATTACCAAAACCACCCAGGGAGCAAATGTGCTTTCACTGGTTATGGACAATTTGAGTATCTAGAAGTGGATATTATGTTGATCTCATCACTCTTTAATTAATGAATTGGGTTTAATGATGATACTTGGTTAATTTTTGGATTTGAGTTGGAGGAACCTTCTCAATCATTGGTATAAACTTTGTAGTAAATAAAATTTATTCCTTTGTTGTAGGAAAAAAAATTAGCTTTATGCAAAACATTAAACTTAGAGCCTCCACGAGCCAAATATGCATGTAGATATAGTTTCTGGCATTCAATTGCTCTAAAGTGTATCTCTGCCAGCATATTCCATGTGCTGACCTACACGGCTGCAACGTCTCATGTTGCATACTTTACCGACGAAGAATAAGGTGCGATAGGTCGTTGTCATGCACTCAGCTATGCCGTTGGAGTTGCTGGACTCATGTAAATACTCTTTATGAGGACCTTGATGTAATATGTGTGTGATTGAACTTTGTTATAATTCCTCGAGTACTATGTGTGTCAGCATACCGATCCAGGGATGACACTTAAGCATAGAGACTTTGATATGTTGGGATCGTGGTCACTACAAGATGGTATCAGAGCACACGCTGACTGTAGGACGTGACCACTAGGTAAAGCCACAAGATACTCTTCTCTACTCATTTCTAATCCTCCTCCATTTCTACTCTATAGATGACGGACCCCAGGAACAAGTTCACTCAGCCAGATGATGACACCCCTTTCGGACGACACTTGAAGGAAGTCACGAAGTACCTTAACATTGAACTACCAAGCTTCACTGGAATCTTCACTGCAACTTTACCAGAAGAAGAGCGCTGGAGGATCAAAGTTCATGTACCTGGGAGGACGTTTGCACCAACAACGGAGCCCATTGAGGTCACCTTGGATGCACCAACTTGGAGCTTGGGAAAGAGCATGGCAGCCCACATCACTTTTGGACGCATTTGTGAGGTGTACCACAAGGAGCTTGAAGACACCGTCTATCAGATATGTGGACGCCGAGACGAGCAATGGGAGATGATTCGTACCAGGAAGGATGGATCAATTGTAGCGTACATTCATGAGATGGATCAGCACATTCGTCTATATGAGAACTAGATGTGCACTATCATGAAGAAGACCAAGAAGGTGATGAAGACGAATATCGAGCTAGAAGAGGAACTCAAGTCAACACGCGATGGATATGAAGAAGAAATTGTTGTGCTACTAGAGAAGCATGAAGATCTGAAGGAGAAGCTAGGAATACCCATGGTGAAATGATGACCCACAAGTGTAGGGGATCTATCGTAGTACTTTCGGTAAGTAAGAGTGTCGAACCCAACGAGGAGCAGAAGGAAATGACAAGCGGTTTTCAGTAAGGTATTCTCTGCAAGCACTGAAATTATCGATAACAGATAGTTTTGTGGTAAGGTAATTTGTAACGGGTAACAAGTAACAAAAGTAAATAAAGTGCAGCAAGGTGGCCCAATCCTTTTTGTAGCAGAGGACAAGTCTGGACAAGTTCTTATATGGAGTAAAGCGCTCCCGAGGACACATGGGAATTATCGTCAAGCTAGATTTCATCACGCTCATGTGATTCGCGTTCGTTACTTTGATAATTTGATATGTGGGTGGACCGGTGCTTGGGTACTGCCCTTTCTTGGACAAGCATCCCACTTATTATTAACCCCTATTGCAAGCATCCGCAACTACAAAAGAAGTATTAAGGTAAACCTAACCATAGCATGAAACATATGGATCCAAATCAACCCCTTACGAAGCAACGCATAAACTAGGGTTTAAGCTTCTGTCACTCTAGCAACCCATCATCTACTTATTACTTCCCAATGCCTTCCTCTAGGACCAAACATGGTGAAGTGTCATGTAGTCGATGTTCACATAGCACCACTAGACGAGAGACAACATACAGCTCATCAAAATATCGAACGAATACCAAATTCACATGACTACTTATAGCAAGACTTCTCCCATGTCCTCAGGAACAAACGTAGCTACTCACAAATCATATTCATGTTCATAATTAGAGGGGTATTAATATGCATATAGGATCTGAACATATGATCTTCCACCGAATAAACCAACTAGCATCAACTACAAGGAGTAATCAACACTACTAGTGACCCACAGGTACCAATCTAAGGTTTTGGGACAAAGATTGGATACAAGAGATGAACTAGGGTTTGAGAGGAGATGGTGCTGGTGAAGATGTTGATGGAGATTGACCCCCTCCTTATGAAAGGATTGAAGGTGATGATGATGGTGATGATTTCCCCCTCTCGGAGGGATGTTTCCCCGGCAGAACAGCTCCGTCGGAGCCCTAGATTGGTTCCGCCAAGGTTCTGCCTCGTGGCGGCAGTGTTTCTTCCCGAAAGCTTGCTTATGATTTTTTCCAGGGTAAAAGACTTCATATAGTAGAAGATGGTCACCAAAGGCCTAATAGGGGGCCCACGAGGCAGTGGGCGCGCCGAGGGGGTAGGGAGCGCCCCCACCCTTGTGGACAGGGTGTGGGCCCCCTTTGGTACTCTCTTCGCCCAGTATTTTTTATTAATTCCAAAAATAAATTTCGTGGAGTTTCAGGACTTTTGGAGTTGTGCAAAATAGGTCTCTAATATTTTCTCCTTTTCCAGCCTAGAATCCCAGCTGTCGGCATTCTCCCTCTTCATGTAAACCTTGTAAAATAAGGGAGAATTGGCAGAAGTATTGTGACATAATGTGTAATAACAGCCCATAATGCAATAAATATCGATATAAAAGCATGATGCAAAATGGACGTATCAAACCAAAGCAAGAACCTGAAGTGGATATTCGTTCGGAGGACTACATCATATTGGATGACACCAACACAGACAGTAATGCAGATGATGACAGTGATGATGATTATGAAGACGAAGCTGGAGCTGATATTATGGAGTCTTCCACCGATCAAAACTTCTAGACGACCACCATGTTACTAAGTAGTATTCTTCCAAGTAGTTAGAATTGACCGATTTGTAATACTAGTTTAGATCATTTGTGTGAATCTTGTTTGATATTGAGTGGTGTGAATTGAATGTATTTGCCGCATATGTATATGGGTAGTGCAATCTCTCATAGACCTTACTCTATTCTGTTTTCTCACCCCCTCTAACCCATCAGATGCCTCCGAGACGTGACCCCGGATTCACTTTCCCGCCGGAGATCACCCAGTTGATCCAACAGCAGAATGCCTTGATGTAGATGATGATCCAGAACCAAGGCAACAACAACAACAACCCACCGCCACCACCCCCTGTTGACAACCTAGCCCATTTTCTGAGGTTGAATCCACCAGTGTTTTCTAGCAGCACCGAGCTGATTGTTGCAGATGATTGGCTCCGCAAGATTGCGAGGGAGCTGACCATTGCTGGATGCACATGTGCGGAGAGAGTGCGGTTTGCCGTACATCAGCTTGATGGACCCGTAGCCTCTTGGTGGGAGAATTTCACCACCACTTACCCCATTGCTACTGTTACATGGGATCAGTTTCAGCAGGCCTTTCGCACCGCACATGTTTCAGCTGGAGCCATGAGTTTGAAGAAGCGTGAGTTCCGCAACTTACGCCAGGGGAGTTGTACATTGGGACAGTATGTGGATGAGTTCAGCAAGTTAGCACGATATGCCCCAGATGATGTGGCCACAGATGCCGCGAAGTAGGAGAAATTTCTTGAGGGACTCAATGATGAGATGAGTATGCAATTGATGGTGGCAACCTTCAACAACTACCAGGAGCTGGTAGACAAGGCCCTCATGATAGAAGGCAAGCAGCAGTAGATAGACAACCGCAAGAGGAAGTATGGACAGGGGAAGTACAATTCTGGAGCTCAGCAGAAGCCTCGCTATTCCCTGTACTCGGGAGGACACACTCATCATAACCATGGAGGACCTAACCATGGAGGACATTCGCACAACGGAGGAAGTTCACACAACCATAGTGGCCCTAAGAATGGTAATGGGAATGGAGGAAGCAATAGTCAGGGCCGTTCCAACCCCGCGACACCCGCCAAGAAGGATCTGAGTCACATTACTTGTTTCAAGTGCGGGAAGATCGGACACTACGCCACTGAATGTTCTGAAGCAAAGTATGGAAATGGCAATGGAAGTTCTAGAAAGAAGCCCAACCCTTTCACCAGAGGTCAGGTGAACCATGTCAATGTGGAGGAGATTGAGGAGCAGCTCGACGCAGGTGTCGGTAAGTTTTTGTTTAATGCATTTACAGCCCTTGTTCTTTTTTACACTGGTGCATCTCTTTCATTCATATCAAGGGGTTTTGTGGACAAGTTTAAATTGCCAACTGTAGCCCTTAAGTCACCTATGTTAGTGAGTTCCCTAGGAGCAGAGTATATGGCTAGTCGGGGATGTTATCAGTTGCCAATAACCATAGGTAGACATGTTTTCCCCACCGACCTTATTATCCTGGAGTCACAAGGATGGGATGTGATCCTAGGTATGGATTGATTATCCAAGTTTGAGGGAAACATTGATTGTGCCAGTAAATCGATTCTTCTCACCACCCCAGAAGGAAAAAGGATCAAGTATGTGTCTAGGCATGCGTCAAGGAGAACTCAAGTGAATTCCCTTTCTGGAGTTGTTCAGGAGGAAGTACCAGTGGTGAAGGATTTTCCCGACGTATTTCCAGAGGAGTTACCAGGCATGCCACCAGACCGAGACATAGAGTTTCTGATCGAGTTATTGCCAGGCACCGGACCAATATCAAAGAGACCGTATTGGATGCCCGCAAATCGTCTAGTGGAAATTAAGAAGCAGATTAAGGAGTTATTGGAGAAAGGTTATATTCGACCAAGCTCATCACCTTGGGGAGCCCTAGTGCTTCTAGTCAAGAAGAAGGATGGATCTTTGAGGATGGTTGTTGATTATCATGCGCTGAATGAGGAGATGATCAAGAACAAATACCCTCTATCAATGATCAATTATTTGTTTGACCAGCTGCAGGGAGCTAAAGTTTTCTCTAAAATTGATCTTCGATCAGGTTATCACCAGCTGAAGATCCGAGAGCAGGATATACCTAAGACAACTTTTACCACAAGGTATGGGCTATATGAGTATACGATTATGTAATTTGGTTTGATTAATGCCCCTGCCTATTTTATGAGTATGGTGAACAAAGTGTTCATGGAGTTCTTGGACAAGTTCATTGTGGTGTTCATTGACGATATATTGGTCTACTCGAAGCATGAAGAAGAACACAAGGAACATTTGCGCTTGGTTCTTGAGAAGCTCAGGGAACATCAGTTGTATTCCAAGTTCAGCAAATGTGAGTTTTGGTTGAAGGAAGTTGGATTTCTCAGACATGTTATATTAGGAGAAAGGATAGCAGTAGACCCTACCAAGGTTGCATCTGTCACTGAGTGGTTGGCACCCACCACAGTTGGAGAGATTAGAAGTTTTCTTGGACTTGCAGGTTATTATCGAAGATTTATTGAGAATTTTTCCAAGATTGCGAAGCCCATGGCAGAGTTACTGAAGAAAGACACCAAGTTTAAATGGACTGAGGATTGTGAGGCCAGTTTCTAGGAGTTGAAGAAATGTTTGGTTACACCCCCAGTGCTGATTCTCCTAGACATACGCAAGGATTTCCAAGATATTGCGACGCTTCTCTTCAAGGACTTGGAGGCGTTCTTATGCAGGACAGAAGAGTTGTTTCATATGCCTCACGACAGCTTCGACCTCATGGGTTGAATTATGCTACGCATGATTTGAAGTTAGCAGCCGTAGTGCATGCCCTCAAGAAATGGAGACACTTTCTCATTGGTAACCGTTATGATGTTTACACGGATCATAAGAGTTTGAAGTACATATTCACACAGAAGGAGTTGAACCTTAGGCAGAGGAGATGGTTGGAGCTCATATAGGATTATGACATGAGATTGCATTTTCATCCAGGAAAGGCCAATGTCGTAGCAGATGCTTTGAGCCGCAAGAGTTATGTTAACACGCTCATAACCGGAGGATTACCTTGGGAGTTAGCCGATGATATTCGAGAACTTTGCTTGGAGATAGTTCCGAGAGGTTATGTTGCTGCATTGGAAATTCAGTCAACTTTGCTGCGAAAGGCCCGAGAAGCCCAGAAGACGGACAAGGAGATTGCAGAGATAAAGGAAACGATGAGTAAAGGAAAGGCGAAAGGTTTTCGTGAGGATAAGCACGAAACTTTATGGTTTGAGGATTGTATCTATGTGCCTAATGACCCTGAGATCAGGAAGTTAATTCTTAAGGAGGCCCATGATTCGCCTTATTCGATTCACCCAGGCAACACCAAGATGTATTTGGACTTGAAGGAGAGTTAAGGCAGAGCATCAGAAACCAGCAGGGTTACTTCAGCCTTTGTCGATACCCGAATGGAAGTGGGATAAACTTGGCATGGATTTCATCACCGGATTACCTAGAACCCGTTCAGGCTATGACTCTATCTAGGTTGTAGTCGATCGCTTAACCAAGGTAGCCCATTTCATCCCCGTGAAAACAACTTATACGAGTGCTAAGTTGGTGAAGATATACATGACCAGGATCGTATGTCTGCACGGAGTTCTGAGGACCATCATATCAGATAGACGAACACAGTTTTCTTCAAAGTTTTGGAATCAGTTGCACGAAACTTTGGGTACCAGGCTAGAGTTCAGTACAACCTTTCATCCGCAGACAGATGGACAAACCTAGAGAGCCAATCAGATTTTGGAGGACATGTTGAGAGCTTGTGCGCTAGATTATGGATCTAATTGGGATGGTAATTTACCCTATGCAGAGTTCTCCTATAACACCAGTTATCAAGCCAGTCTGAAGATGGCCCCTTTCGAAGCTTTGTACGGAAGGAGGTGCAGGACACCATTGTCGTGGGATGAAGTTGGAGATTGACAGTTGTTCGGACCAGATTTAATCAGAGATTCTAAGGAGAAGGTTAAGTTGATTCGTGATAGACTCAAGATAGCCCAGTCCAGGCAGAAGAGTTATGTAGATACGAAACGCAAGGAGGTAGCCTATGAAGTCGGAGATAGAGCTTATCTTTGTGTGTCCCCACTTCGAGGAGTTGAACGATTTGGAGTCAAGGGAAAGCTAGCACCACGATTTGGGGGACCATGCAGAGTTTTGGAACGTATGGGAGAAGTTTCCTACAAGTTGGAATTACCCGAAGGTTTGTCAGGAGTTCATGATGTGTTTCACGTTTCCCAGTTGAAGAAGTGCCATGTAGAGATGGCTGACATTCCTCTGAGAGATACAGTGCCACTGGAAGCGATTCAGTTGGATAGTGATCTGACCTATGAAGAGAAACTCGTTAAGATTCTCAAGTTTTCTAGCTGAGTTACTCGCAGCGGAGTCATCAAGTTTTGCAAAGTTCAGTGGAGCCACCATACCGAGGAGGAAGCTACATGGGAGCGTAAAGAAGACCTCCGCAAGGACCACCCACACCTTTTTTTTGGCCAACCCGAATCTCGAGGATGAGATTCATCTTAAGGGGGGTAGGTTTGTAACATCCCAATTTTCAATTTGGATGTTATTCATAGATCATTCATATGCATCCGTGATTTATGCATTTTGTTGCTCTGTTTTAGTTGCATTTTGATCCAAGAGGCCTGATGCAACTCAAGGACCAATTTGAGAGAGTTGGAGGTTTCACAAAAATCCAATTTTGATCAAAATTTGGTATTGGATCAAATTGTTTTCCAAAATTCTTTTCCAATTGTTGTAAAATAAAGAGAGAAGATAATATGACTTCTTCAAAATCAGCAAAGAAATATTGGAAAACGAATTTTGAATTTTTGGAGAGTTTATTTGATTTTATTTGCTAGTTTATTTATTAGTTAGCGGAGTAATTAGTACTATAATGTTTGTTTTTAGTTTAGGCATTTAGGCCCAGAAAAATGTTCATTAGGTCACTAATAAGGCCAAATAGCCACATGAGTTTTTTTTTTAGAATTTTTAGGATTTTATTTATATTTATTTTAGCTAGTTTTGTCTCTGTGAAAAATTGTTTTAAAAAAAAGAGTTCGGGCCGACCGAACTGGGCCGCACCCAGCCCAGCCGGCCCAGTCGCCAGCCGCCACTCCCGCTCACGCCCGGGACGAAGTCCCGAGCAGCGCCGCCGGCGGCGGCCGTGTCCGACCCGGACTCCAACCGCGCCGCCGCCTCTCTGCCCCCTCCCGCAAGCTGGCCTCGCCTCCCCTCCCCCTCTTTAAATAGCCCGTCCCGGCCCATCTCCTCCTCACCCCAAGCTGATGCCACCACTGCCGTCGCCTAGCCGCGCCGCCGCAAGCCGCCGTCGCCACCGCCGCCGCCGCTGCCGTAGTCATCGCTGTCGCCGACTATGGAAGCTGCCGCCATCGCCTCGCCCGCAAGCCGCCGTTGTTGCCTCGCACAAGCCGCCCCAGCCGCCGTCGACTTTGCCGCCACCGCCATCGAACCAGTCGAACCGGTATAAATCACCGGTCCAATCAATTTTTTTCGGTTTTTCTTTTTAGATCAGTTTATTTCATTTTATTAGTTTATTTAGCGAACATTCGTTCATTTAGTTTCTGAAACGAACAGATTCATTAGATTAGGTTCTGTGGCGAACGTTCGTCCGGTAGATTTTTCTTTTTCTTTTAGTTTTCGGCCAGGTACCTATGCACGAATATTTTTTGCAGATTAGCCCCTAATCTTTAAACCCTCGTAACTTTTTGCTCGTTTGTTCAAATTCGACGAAACCAACGCCTAAATCTTCAGAGTGATCCCATCTATCTAGTAAATCAACTTGAACATGTTTTTGACAATTTAAAATTTGAGTTTAGTTCAGATTTGAATTTGATCTTGTTTTGTTCGTATCTTGAGTTTCGTAGCTCTGTTTTAGTTGATTCTTTTTGCAAATCGTAGCTAATCACATATACCCACTGTTAAGATCTAATCCACATAATTATAATGCTGCTAGA
Source organism: Triticum aestivum (assembly GCF_018294505.1). Lineage (NCBI taxonomy): Eukaryota > Viridiplantae > Streptophyta > Magnoliopsida > Poales > Poaceae > Triticum > Triticum aestivum. Next base: position 422,456,413 of record NC_057813.1, on the reverse strand, counting down.
ATTTTTTTCTGTTTAGATTATTTATTTGATTGCTTTTGAGTTTTCTTTGGATCTTTTCTCATTTTCTCTTTGCATCGTTTGCTTGTTTGCTTATGTATGCTATTGTTTGTCTACGCTAGATTTTCCGGAGTGCGAAGCTTGTTACTACGAATCTCTAGTGTTTTCCGATCGTCAGCAAGGCAAGTTACACTTTGATCATACTTTTCAATACCAAGTTTTTTTTACTATGCATTAGTTTTGCCCCTCAAAGATTTGCATGAGTAGGATTGGGAACATGTGGTTTGGTTGTAGTACTTGAGGTAGGAACCTATTACCTTTGATCACCCCGGGAATATACATTATGCTCATATAATGCTTAGCCATGCTCGTAGACGGGGATTGGTTCATGAGATTCATGGAAGTTGTGAGAGATAATAATTTTTGGATAACATTAAGGTGGCAACTTTAATACACATCTGGGTGGATTGGTTGGGGCACCTGGAGAAACCAGTGCTTGCCCATGGGAATCCCGGAGTACCCGTGTGATTTTCCCTCGGTTCGCCACCCAGGCTCAAAGGGATCATATGATATTTCATGCCTAGAAACTTCCATGTGCAGCCACAAGCCATTATGGGCTCTAGCATAGTTGAGTAAGTTGTGTGAGCTCTTGAAGAGGTGGACTAGCAGATGTAGGGGAAAGTAGGTGTACTGGTCTACCCAGAGTAGAGAGTTAATGCTTCAGAAAGACTATGTCTCGATCTTCCGATCATGGATGCGGTCGAGTCTTTTGGGGAAAAGTGCGTAACCTCTGCAGAGTGTATAAACTAATCATGGTTTGCTGTGTCCCCGATTATGGACAATTTGAGTATCTAGAGGTAGATATTATTATTGATCTCATCACTCTTTAATTAATGTATTGGGTTTAATGATGAATACTTGGTTAATTTTGGGATTTGAGTTGGAGGAACCTTCTCAATCATTGGTATAAACTTTGTAGTAAATAAAATGTATTCCTTTGTTGTAGGGAAAAATTAGCTTTATGCAAAACATTAAACTTAGAGCCTCCACCAGCCAAATATGCATGTAGATATAGTTTCTTGCATTCAATTGCTATACAGTGTAACACTGCCAGCATATTCCATGTGCTGACCTACACGGCTGCAACATCTCATATTGTAGACTTTACGGACGAACAATAAGGTGTGATAGGTCGTTGTCATGCACTCAGCTATGCCATTGGAGTTGATGGACTCATTTATCTTCGAAGTTTCTGCGGTTATTTTATTTAGATGGCCTTCAACCATATTATTTGTGTAATAAATACTCTTTATGAGGACCTCGATGTAATAATTGTGTGACTGAACTCTGTTATAAGTCCTCGAGTACTGTGTGTGTCAGCATACTGATCCAGGGTTGACACTTAAGCACATAGACTTCGATCCATTGGGATCGTGGTCGCTACAAGATGGACACATCGAAGAACACGAGGCTAAACGAAAGTAATTGAAAGGGTGTTACTTACCAAATCTCATTATCCCGTGTTTAGTGCAGCTCCTCTTTGGTGCAGCTCCTCTTTAACTTGCCACGCTCCTTGAAGATGTCCCCAATATCCCGTGTTTGGTCTTCATTGCTCCTCTGCATGTTCGCACCCGTGGTTTAAAATATCAACATGGTAAGAAAAATATACTAGTAATACTCACGCATCTTGTGGTCAACATTAAAGCACTCGTCTGCCATGTTAGAGCATCTCCAACAGAAGCGCAACACGCGGCGCGTTAAAAAAGCGTTTACAGCGCCGGAATAGCTAGGTTTTGCGGGACCGGAGTGCTGAGATAGAGAAGTAGAGATAGAGAGTAGAGAGTAGAGACATAGATAGTTCTCAGCATAGATAGATAAGAAAATAGATAGATCAACTACTCCTCGTCGTCTGACTCCTCCTCGGTGATGTCCTCCTCCTCGGTGATGTCCTCCTCCGACGTCTAATGTAGGCGTCAAGATACCGATAATCGTCAGAGTCCCAAGGCGACGCTGCTCCTAGCCTCATGTTAAATTGAGTGGCCGCTTTCCGCGTACGCTTGTCCTCGCGATAGGCAGCGTGCTCTGCCTCCTCTTCTCCCACTCCGCACTTCTTTGCGCGTAGAACTCGTGCTCGTTGATGTTGTCCTGCGGGAAGTGTTGGCGCCACAGCGCCATTGCTTCCTCGTCCATCTCGGTGATGCTGAGATTGTGCTCCTGCCTCCGGTTGTCTTGACGATCCTCGTCGGTGATAAGCCGCGGCGGAGGCACGAGCTCCTTTGCCTGCTCCCGTGTTGGCACGTTGGGGAAGTTCAATGTTCTATGAGGCCACGGGAGGCACCACGCCGCCGTGTCGTATGCGCGGGCGGCCTTGTGGGTAGTGTCAAAAGTGCTGAGGCCGAGGCGCATCCCGTGGAACTGGATCTGAGGGGCGCACGCGGACGCCGTGGTATCCCCAAGTTTCCCAGCGACGCGGCAGCATGGTGGCGCGGCTGCGGCAAGGCAAGAAAGAGCGGGCAAAGAGCGGTGGCGAGGCACAGAGAGGTGGCAAGGCACAGAGCGGTGGGAGGGCGTTGGATTTTATAAAGCGCGCCGAACGCGCGCCCGGCAGCTTTTTCCCGCGTGCGCGATCCTTTCGTGACGTCCCTGCTGTCTCTACTCTTATATTTATTTTATATTTATATTTATCTCTACTCTTATAAAAACAGAGTTGGTGATGATGGTGTGCCTGCCATCCTGCAATATAGGCCGTCCAATTTATATCCGACGGTTAGGAAGGAAACTATGGCAATTTTGCAAAAAGATACTCACACCCCTCTCCACATTTGCAAATAAGGCCTTCCCTCGTTCATCCTTTTCTCCCACAAGATCTTGATGTGCTAGTGCATGTAAAAATCTTTGTCATTCACTAGTGTTCATGCATGCATGAAATGCTCAATTAATGCTCTCGCTCTTCATAAAAATGTGTTTACCAATACATTATCGCATTGCATGCATGCATGAACACTAGTAAATGACAAAGATTTTTACATGCAATAGAAAGATGTCCATGCGTTGCACAGAATATCAAGATATTGTGGGAGAAAAGGATGAATGAGGGAAGGCCTTATTTGCAAATGTGGAGAGGAGTGCGGGTAAATTGTCATAGTTTCCTTCCTATCCGTTAGATATAGATCGGACGGCCTATATAGATTTGTTGCTCGAACCCCCCTCTCTTCTTTAATTCTTTGCCACGTCAGCATGTTTGCTATTCCCGTGTGCATGATACCAGATACTACCACATTACCACCACTATGGACATCCTTAATCATCGCGTGCAATAATTTAGTGCACCTTGAAATCTGAACGCCTACTTGACTCTCCTTCTCCCTCCGGCAGTCCCACCACTCCACCCCATGTGGAAAAAATCTGCATGCATGACTCTCCTCCCCCCGCACTCGTCCAATCCGTTGTGACCAGCAATATTTCCACACCTTCCCTCTCCCGTAATTTACTCCAACAAATATGCCCACGTAGTTGTTACATTAATCACGCAACATATCTTATGGGACAATGCTTTAGTTACTCAACTACAAGTGCATTGGGTCACTGACATGTGGGCCTAACAGGCATCTGGCCCACAAGTCAATGACGCAACTACACCTGCAGTTAAGTCAGTGAAGCTCAGTCCATATCTTAGTTAGGTGTGCCATTGCTTGCTATAAATATTGTGCCTCCCATGGCATTCGGGAGAATGCTCATGTTCATCGCTATCTCCTCCCCCTCCCTCTCAGGTCGACCACCATGGCATCGTCCCACCCAAGGCCTAGGCGCCCCTCGCTGCACCGAGCGGACGGTCACACGTCGCCGTTCCATTCCTCGCCGCCACTAGTTGAGGAGGACGTGTTGGTGTTCCGCTCCTCGCCGCGATGCGTTGAGGTGGACACATCGGTGTTCCCAGTCTCGCCAGCACGTGTGTCAAAGGACGCGTCGGCTCCCCGCTACGAGGAGAATTGTCACGCCCAATATGCGATACTATCCTAAAGAGATTCGAAGGTCCCACTAAGGATAGAACCGCATATTGATACGCTTTTGCAAGGTGGATATCATTACATGAACATTACATAATAGTTGGGGATACATACAAGAGGCATACAATGCCACACAAATACAACATCATCTTACATAAGAGCACCATCCGACTAGGGATGAAACACAAACAGAAACTCAAACGACATCCACCCTGCTAGCCCAGGCTGCCGACCTGGAACCTATCCCCTGATCGAAGAAGAAGCAGAAGAAGAACTCCAAAACAAGCAAACATCACTCTCGCGTCATGATCATCGCATAACCTGTACCTGCAACTGTTGTTGTAGTAATCTGTGAGCCACGAGGACTCAGCAATCCCATTACCATGGGTATCAAGACTAGCAAAGCTTAATGGGTAAGGAAGGGGTAAAGTGGTGAGGTTGCAGCAGCGACTAAGCATATATGGTGGCTAACATACGCGAATAAGAGCGAGAAGAGAAACAAAGGAACGGTCGTTAACTAGTAATGATCAAGAGGTGATCCTGAACTCCTACTTACGTCAAACATAACCCAAAGACCGTGTTCACTTCCCGGACTCCGCCGAGAAGAGACCATCACGGCTACACACACGGTTGATGCGTTTTAATTCGAATCAGGTGTCAAGTTATCTACAACCGGACGTTAACAAATTCCCATCTGCCACATAACCGCGGGCACGGCTTTCGAAAGATAATACCCTGCAGGGGTGTCCCAACTTCGCCCATGATAAGCTCTCACGATCAACAAAGGATATTCCTTCTCCCAGGAAGACCCGATCAGTCTCGGAATCCCGGTTTACAAGACAGTTCGACAATGGTAAAACAAGACCAGCAAAGCCGCCCGATGTGCCGACAATCCCGATAGGAGCTGCACATATCTTGTTCTCAGGGCAACACCGGATGAGACATCCTATGAGTAAAACCAGACCTCGAGTTTCCTCGAGGGGGCCCTGCAGTCTACTCGGTTTGGACCAGCACTTAGACAAGCACTGGTCCGGGGGGGCTAAAATAAAGATGACCCTCGGGTTGGCCGACCCAAGGGAAGGGTATAGGTGGTGGTGAGGCAAATGGTAAAACCAAGGTTGGGCCTTGCTGGAGGAGTTCTATTCAAAGCGAACTGTCAAGGGGGTCCCATAAATCACCCAACCGCGTAAGGAACGCAAAATCCGGGAACATAACACCGGTATGACGGAAACTAGGGCAGCAAGAGTGGAACAAAACACCAGACATAAGGCCGAGCCTTCCACCCTTTACCAAGTATATAGATGCATTAATTAAATAAGAGATATTGTGATATCCCAACATAATCCTGTCCACCATGGAGCAATCTTCAACTGCACCTGCAACTAACAACGCTATAAGAGGGGTTGAGCCAAAAGCGGTAACATATCAAAGCAACGGTTTGCTAGGAAGGGTGAAAAGGTTAGAGGCTGACATGGCAAATTGGGAGGCTTGAAGAGCAAGTGATAGGTAGCGCAGCAAAGCGATAGAACAAAGCAACTAGCATAGCAATGATAGTAGTGAGATCCAGGGTAGCGGTCATCTTGCCTGAAATCACACTAGGAAGAAGAACGAGTCCATGAAGAAGATGAAGCCACGAAGACGAACCAAGCGTAGACGAACGAATCCTCACAATCGCAATGAAACATGAACTATCGAGAAGAAGCACACAACATGGTAAACACACCAAACATAGACAAGACATGATGCATAACAAGCATGATGCATGACAAATCTAGATGAGACTACTCATGGCAAGAGATGATGCATACAAGAACAACACATCAAAGCAAGGTTAAATGAGGCCGGAAACAACATATAACAATTCCGGTAAGTCCTCATATGCAAGTTTCAAAGTTGGTACAGATCTGAATAAACCTTATGTTCAAGTTGTTAAACAGCAAGTTAAGATGCACCAAGATGATCTACACGAGATTCTAGTCAAGTTACATATAAAGTTCATTTAATTCGGAGCTATGGCCTAGAAGATATGAGCAAAACAAGTCAAACATGGCATTGATGCTAAATGCATCCAAACATCAAGCAAACACCTCAAGACAAGGATGCAACATGATAATATGAAACTACATGCAAATCTAAGCAAGTTTCATATAGAGCACACCCAAAACGGAGCAACGGTTCAACACATACACTCTATACAAGTTTAAAGGACAAGCTGTCCAAAACAGCAACTAGGCATATTGCAAGCATCAAAACAATATGCTACAGTATCTCAACGTAATAACAAAAGGCATGGGCATAAAGTACAGGTAAAGCATGACAAAACATGAACACTGATCCATCTGCAGAAACTACTAGAACATGCTCAAAAGGACATGGCAAGATTGCAAATAATAACAATTTCAGAGTTAGCAGAAAATAACATCAGCTTGCAATGTTTAGAGCTATCAAACAACATGTTACAAGAACTTATCATGGCAAACTAGAGCATGGCATGATTCTACTCAAAGCATAGAACGAAAGTCCCTTACTGAACATGAGCCAAAAAGGCACAGACGATATGATGGAACCCATGTAAACATAGCAAGTAATATGACAGACTTAGACATGGCAGGAACAACAATAAGTAGGCATGTTGGTGAGCTTATACCACTCACCACAGAGAATTACATGGCATGCCAAGGTGACCAACAGCAAGATGGCATATTTATGAAGCTATACATGGCAATAGCAAGTTCATAGCATGCTTGGATTACTAACAACAATCATGGCAACATTGAACTTAAAGTTAACAGTGTGACAGCAACATTATTTAGCAAGTTTGGAGCAAGATAACAACAAGTTACAGCAGGCTATAAATGCAACTAGGGGCATGAATGGATAGAGCATGACATGTATAACAAAACATCCTTAGTGAACATCTCCAGATTATGCATAGAATGACTTTTAGCAGCAGGTTAACATAGCCTCATAATATAACAGAATCAACCTAGCAAACCAGCAACAGCAAGTACCCTACTTCACGAGCTCAATGCACTCACTACAAGGCTCACAAAAATACATGGATGACACCACTGTAAAGATGGCATGATGTATCTCAAAACACATGTAGGGCTCAAGCTCATAAGATGCACACATCAAATTCAACAAAAATGACCAATCATCAAGTTATAACAGTTTCAGCAGATTAACATCATATAGCACTCTTGCGACGATGATTTGGGCATCAAGATGGACTCAAACAAGCATGGCATAATGGAATGAAATGAATAGCATCTCACAAAGAACATTTTGACATATTACACTCAGCAAACGGAGCCACACACATGAAGTTACAGCAGGTCAAAGAATGCAACATTTTATGAGTTTTTGGGGACTTGGCAGAAATCAACCTCGAGAGGGGGGCGAAGTCAATGCGGGCGGCAGTGGCTCCGGTGGGTCGGGGCAGTCCGGCGAGGCACGGGGAAGGGCGGAGGAGGCCAGGGGTGGCCGGATCTGGCCGGATCCGGACCCGGGGATCCCGTTCCCGGCGGTGAGAAGCTCCGGCGAGGCGCGGGGAGGCAAGCTCCAGAGTGAAGCGGCGGGGCGGCGCCGGCGTGCTCCGGCGAGCCCGATGGGCTCCGGCGGCGCGGGGCACCCGGGCGCGAGCGGGAGGCGCTGGCGGCGGGGACAAGGACCGGCGACGGGGTCGCGAGGCGGCGGCGGCGGCCCAGACCGGCGCGGGCGGCGAGGCGCTCCGGGCGGCGGGGTCGCCCGCGGTCAGAGGCGGCGGGGCGCGGGCGGCTCCGGCGGGGCAGCGCCCGCGGTGGCGGGATGGGCCCCGCGGGCCCGATCCGGGCCCGGTGGGCCTGGCGCGGTGCGGAGGAGCGGCGGGACAGGTGGCGAGACGGGGTTGGAGCGGGAGGCGGCGGCGATGATGTGTCGACTTGTGGTTGGCCGGAGCGACGTGTTCGGCGGACATGTCCGGCACGGACGGATGTGTCCGGCGGCGCGAGGAGGAAGACGCTAGGGTTTGCACCGCGAATTTCGGGGGAGGGGACTTATTTATAGATTCTGGGAGCTAGGAGAGTCCAAATGAGGAGCGGTTTTCGGCCACTCGATCGTGATCGAACGATCGAGAGCATGGAGGGGGTTTGGATGGGCTCATGGGCCACTTTGGAGGGGTGTTGGGATGCACACAAAAGAGGCTTTTGCGGCTACCCGGTTAACCGTTGGGGCATCAAACGACCTCCAAATGGAACGAAATTTGACGGGCGGTCTACCGGTGCTATAGCAAGGCCACTCGGAAAATCACGGTCTATTCCGAGAATGTTTAACACCCGCTCACAACAGGAGACAAAAGGGAACGCCGGAGGGCATAGGAGTGCCGGATTGCAAAACGGACAACGGGGAAAATGCTCGGATGCATGAGACAAACACGTATGCAAAAAGAGATGCACATGATGACACGACAAAAAGCAACACGCAAACAAATGACATGGCAAGGACGGCGAATAACTGGCAGACACCTGGCGCATCGAAACCGGGGCGTTACAACAATCCTCCACTAACAAGAGATCTCGTCCCGAGATCTTAGGACCGAGACGGAAGGGAAAAGGGATGAGTGAAACAAGAACTCAAGAGAAGAAGCAAAGAATCGAGAGCACTCGAGAAGAAGAGAGGAACGACGAGAATGACGAGAATCGAAAGCTCACGGAATCAAATAGACTATGAAACCACTCATGTTAGAATGAGATAAGAAACGAATAAGACTAAAAGGATTTAGGAAACACTCTGGCTGAACAAGGGAAAGAATAGAACATGAACTTGAGAAGATGGAATTATACTTGCCGAGAGGAACAACACAATGCCTCCAGAAGAATTGAAATAGTGGAATGAAAAGGAACGAAGAAGAAGAAGGCAGCTTCTACCACAAATGACTTTGAAAAGTATCCTTATGAAGAGAAGATTGAACGAAGTTGTTGAGAAATCAACAACAGAAGAATTGCTTGTTGTGGACTTATAGATAACATTTCAAAATTATGAGGTGATCTCCGACCACAAGCGAAAAGGATTAAATAGCCGAGAAGAACGAAGAAATGCAAAACTCCACTTTAAAAGAATACGGAGAATTAATTGCACTTTGAGACGTGAGAAGAAAAGATACTTGAACTCCACCAACAAGAATCTTGATGAACTCTTGAAGAATGAATTAAATCATGAAGAACCACCATGAAGAACTCCGGTGACAAAAATATGATGAGATAGAATGAAGGAAGAAAGAATAAGATGAGGCTTGCGGTGATTTAGATGGAGGTTCCGACGAAATGGCCGAGGAAATTTGAACTCCGGAAAAGAAAAGATGAAAACACTTGGAACTAGAATTTATTCACAAGAACAAACTCCGAAGAAAGGGATTACTTACTTGGATGAAATAAGAATAAGATTTATTGTATGCTTATCCTTCATCAAATTAAATTGATGACAAGCAACGGATTTTACATACTACTTATTCTTCTTGAAAAGGATTAAGGAGAGTATAGCACAAAACTTGAGAAAGTCTTCATGAATCACCGGTAGGATTGAAAAGAACGAATTAACTAATATGATAATCAAGGAAAAAGAATCTTGGACGAACCACCGTAAGAATTCGAAAATGACCGATGAAAGAGAATGAATCACCGGGAAGAATTAGAAGAACCAATATACTAGAGGGGATTTAGATGCAAAAGAACAAAGAGATCATGAGCTGATTAAAGAACACTTGAACGAAGCACCGGGATAATTGGATAACGGTAGCTGAAATGTGAGGACAAAGAATTCTTCTGGAATGATGGCCTCTGGTGAAAAGAAATGGGAAAAGAACTTCTGACATACTCCAGATGGGTAAGAAAAGGAATATCTGACAAATGGAATAATTTGAGAGGATAACATGAAGCTAGAACCACGAAACTTCGAGAGAACGGATAAGATTTAGAGGAAAAACTCTTCTTCTGTCTTCAAATGACGACGAGAAACCCCACCAAAATTTGTTAAGATGCTCCGGGAGAATGAATACCGAAAAGGTTGAGCCAACAATGAAAAGAATTTTGAAAGCGATCTTGGAGAAGGCATGTGACTGATGAAATTCATTCTTACGTCACACTTTGAAAAGAATTTGGGAATAGCTCCGGAATAATTAGAAGAGTCAGGTAAGATCCTGGGAAAAGACCTGTGGGTTACGGCCCACTAAAAGAAAACACCATTGGAAAGGATTGAAGAGGAGTTGATGCACCAGAACAATTGAAATATTTGAATGAGGTGACCACCTCGAATTAATTGGAACACTGACGAATCTCCTGAGATGTCTTCCGAACTCCGGGATGATTGAATGGCGAGAGGCAAACGAGCAGGGAAAACACTTGAGCTATGGAAAAGAATATGATCAACCCAAAAAACTTGAATTGAATCCACCGGAAAGAAAAAGAGATGAAGAATGTCAAACAAAAGAGAATTCACCGGTTGGAACAATTGATGAAAGACTGAAGAGGCTCCACACGAATGACATTGATGGTCGAAAGAGACTCAGGCTCCGGAAGAAAAAGGGTGGGAGGGCGGGAAAAACAAAGGCAACTTGGAAGGGGAAACCGACAAATACTTGAAGAGAAAAAAAACACCGGTTGAAATGATTGAGGAAAGGATGCAAAGACTTCGCACGAGTAGGATGGATACTCGATTAGGGACTCCGGCTTCGAGAAGAAAAGGGGTGGTCGGGTGGGAAAAAGAAAACAACTGAGGATTGAACTTGGCAAAGATGAAGAGGCTCGAGTCAACTTGACGAGAAATGCACCGGATGCAAAGAGCTGAGAACCAACGGTCGGAAAACCAACTGCGTGATCCTAAAGAAAAATTTGACGGGGAAGAGGAGTAGTTCAAAACACCTACGTCAAGATTCCTCACCAGAGCGACGAAGGGGCTGAGGAGTAAAAAGAATTCCTACTCTCCGATATAACTAGACTCCGAAAACAGTTTTCTTCTAGAGTTGACAACGACCAAACTACACGACCAATCAAGGGGGGCTCCGAAGGTCGGTCGAGGCTCTGATACCAACTTGTCACGCCCAATATGCGATACTATCCTAAAGAGACTCAAAGTTACCATGGATGGGCTCATGGGCCACTTTGGAGGGGTGTTGGGCTACACACAAAAGAGGCTTTTGCGGCTACCCGGTTAAACATTGGGGCATCAAACGACCTCCAAATGGAATGAAATTTGACGGGCGGTCTACCGGTGCTCTACCAAGGCCACTCGGAAAATCACTTTCCATTCCGAGAATGTTTAACACCCGTTCACAACAGGAGACAAAAGGGAACACCGGAGGGCATAGGAGTGCCGGATTGCAAAACGGACAACGGGGAAAATGCTCGGATGCATGAGATGAACACGTATGCAAAAAGAGATGCACATGATGACATGACAAAAAGCAACACGCAAACAAATGACATGGCAAGGATGGCGAATAACTGGCAGACACCTGGCGCATCGAAACAGGGGCGTTACAAGAATGCCGCGCCGCCCGCCGAGCCCCCCCCCCCAGCCTTGAGGAGCTTTGGAAAGAAATGGATGTCGCCTTGTGGGAGGCTTTGCCTCCGGCACAGCGCGCCAAAATAGAGGCGGAGAAGAAGGCCGAGGAAGAGAAGCGCGCCACAAGGCATGCTGCCTGGCAGGCCTATGTCGCGTCCGAGAGAGTCAGGCAATTGGCTTTTTGGCAGAAGGCTCGTGCGAGGGCCGTGAGGGTGGCGGAGGAAGCCCGTGCCAAAGCCCTGAGTGCAATCGGGCCCAAGCGCCTCATCTACGCTTGGCGGTACATGGACCGGGTGCATGCTTCCATCGAGGAGGAGTACATGTTGGCGCCGGATCACCACACCGATGAGATCGCGCTCGCCCGCCGGCAAGCCGCCAATCAGCACCTCGCGAGTTGCCAGGCTGAGGAATAGGCGTTGTGTCGGCGCATTTGGAAACGACCGCGCACCAGGGCACTTGTGGTGCGCCGCAAGCGCTTCTGCGAGCGTCGTGGCTTTTATTAGGAATATAATTTAATTTCGTAAGGCGATCTCATTAGTTTTGGGACGCAAATGAGAAATCCCGAATGTTCGGGAATTATTAGAATCCTTAATTAAATATGTAAAAGGAAAAGTTTGGAAACCTTGTGTATTTGTATGCATTTTGTAAGTACATGCATATAGCACAAACTTTACTATATACTATCGCACTATACGTCTCTCTCTCTATGCTTGCAAACTTTGCTACTACTATTACTTATGTACGTGCAAATGCACATTTTAACATTACGATGCGGTTTTTGTAAAATTAGAAAAACAACACTAGTCAAGCTTCTGAAATAATTCAATGCAAAACAAATGCAAAAATGCTCGTTTGATTGTTTACTTTTAGCTTCCTTCTCCGTGGTTATTTCTCTATCATACTTTGTACCAATGTTGGGGATATCGCTTATCGGGAACTTATCGGTCGACCTACGATAAGGGGTAAATCGGTCAGTTTATCGGCATATCGGCCGATTTATCGCCATATCGGTTGATTTATCGGTCGATTTATCTTATCGGTCTGACCACGATAAGCGATAAATCGGCCGATTTATCGGAATATCGGAAGATATCTTGAACAGTGCTTTGTACGGAGTATCTCAATGGTCGGGAAGGCATGCAAATTCCCAAACCACTTCCTACACCCTGTATCGTTTTTTTGCCTAACAAATTGTGCCGTGCAATTGGAATTCCAACTTGAGTACTACTACTAGGAGCACGAGGGGCCGAGTTGGTGATGATGGTGTGCATATCATCTTGTAATATAGACCGTCCGATCTATATCTGACTGATAGAAAGAAAACTATGACCATTTTACAAAAGATACCCGCACATCTCTCCACATTTACAGATAAGGCCTTGCCTCGTTCATCCTTATCTCCCACAACCTCATTGTTGAGCGGTTAAAAAAGGAAGTCTCTAGAACAATCTGGCATGGTGGCCGCTGCCGGCGCCGTCCATGCCCATGCCTCCGCCCAATCCGACCACCACGCCCCTCTCCTCCTCACCTTATCTCTCATCTTTCTCGAGATATCATTTTTGCGATGAAATTTTCAAGTTACCATTTTTTCGATAAAATTCTCGAGATATCATTAGTTTTTACACATGGGATTACTCCTGCATGAGTCAATCACAACAAATGTTTTTTAAAAAAATGCATCTGATGTTCCGTGCAATGCACGGGCATCTTGCTAGTTTTTTGCATATAAATTCCAAACACCATGTAGACACGGTCTTTGACCATTTTACAACTATGTTAATAACCGGTGCAAGTTATAGTCCTGGGTGTTTTAACCTTTTTTTAGTAATGATATCTGGCGATTGTTCGCCACGACCTCAATCCTGGCGAATCCCACGTAACCGTTAGATTTCCATCTGACGGTGCCCTATTTTTAAGCCATAGTATTTGGAAAAACCTCCACCCTTACACACGCACTATAACTGCGTCGCGGGCATTTGCAACTACCATGTGTCCCAGCGAACGTTTGTTGGGGATTGGAGTAAGCACCGATGGCGGTTCATAGTCGTTCCACACTCGGGCATTGAAATTTGTAACTATTTTAGATTAGAATATACTACTCCTCCGGTGCTAGTAGTAGAGCAGAGTCCTACTCCACTACTCTATATGCAAACTAGGGCATAGTAGTAGGTACTGTAGGGAGTACTAGTACTGTGATCACTCAAGCAAGTTGTCTGGCATCGATATGACCCTACGCGGCTGGTATGTGTCTCATAAGTCAAGCGGCGTGCTGTAGTCATCATCACCTATCCACTTCCCACAGCACATATTCGCTTCTTCATCTTTGTCCGCACATGATCATCTAATCTTCTTCCATCCCCGCTAAGGCGCCTCCCCCCTCTTCTGAAACCCAAGCACTAAAAATGGCAGAACCGAGCAGCTTCCGCTGAAAGAGTGGCTGGAATTCGCTCCCCACAGAGGTAATCAAGCTCATTGTTTCGCGAGTGGATAATCTCAGTACCATGCCGCTCGCCGCGTGCTCGTGGGGATGTACCGTTTAGTCAAAGCCCTTAGGCCAGAGCTTTTTAAGCGAGCTCCTTGCTTGCTGATGTCGCCTGATCTTCAGAAACGGCATGTGACGTAGCATAACGATTGTAGGGTGGCGAGCATCAACCCCCTTGACTGCGATCTGATCCTTGTCACCCTCAACTACATTAACGGTATGTACCGGGTCGGGATGAACACATCTTGGATGGTGCTCGTCGATGGTTGCGGCAGCTGGATGCTTGTGGAGGTCTACACCCGGCGATTGATCCCCCTTCCTTTGATTAAAACTGCACTACTTTGGCACCGTGGCCCAGAATACTCGGAATCTTACAGTAGACAACATGATACCAAGTTTGATTTGCTCAAGGTTGTAATCTGCCAAGTGCCCACAAGATCTGTGAATTATAAAGACTTCAGGCTAATTGTGTTCTTCAACCGCGGTTTCACCTATCTGACAGGTCGCTGTGGTAAATGGATAAATCTGCACGTCCATCGGATCATACATCCTCCATGGTTCTCTGATGTCATTGAACACAAGGGATTCATTTATGATGTCGACTCCTTCTATGGTTGGACATATTGCTGGCCTACTCTACTCATCGCTACAAACGGCTGTTACAGCAGTATGTTACTTTTCTATGATATCATGATGGCCTTCTTATATTACTGTCAACATTTACTAAAAAATATTCATGCTCATAACATGTTGTTTTTAAGATCGACTACAGTAAGAGCCCTTTTTTATTTGACTCCAACTTGATATGATGTTGTAGGCCACCTGGTGTCCCGACCCTTCCTAATCCCAGAACCTTTCAAAGAAAAGCGACATGACAGTTACAGGTGGTTCCTGGCTCGATCAGACAACCGCGAATGATTGATGATCATTCGCACGTACAGGACGTGTTGTTTCGCGGAATACAATCAAAGTCAATACAAGGTCTTTAAGAAGGATCCCAGCTTCTCTGGGACTTCAGGATTTTTTTACTGGCGGCTAGTAAGTAGCCTTGGTACACGTTCTCTATTTCTCGGACTGAATTATCCAATTAACCAGGAGACAACCGACGACAAGGATCATGATGGCAGCACGGTTTCGTTCATCAGGCAAAACTGTGTGTACACAGCGTACCATGCGTCTCTTCATGCACCATACCTTGATATGTGCCGCCACGCTCTGCAGCCCAAAGTAGGAGAGAGGGTCACAAGTATCAAACTTCGATCTGCTGGCTGGAGTTTCCCCCGTCAGGCACCCATCTGGTTCAAGCCGTCAGCCAATCTCCACAGCTTAATAAATAGTAACGTCTAACTGAGCCAGTTAGTTAGATGCGTACACTTAGTGTAGTAGGATCTTTATTTAGTTTGATGCATACATTTGTTCCTTTTTGGTAGCCCTTTTGTAATGATGGCTCATGTTTGGTTTGGAAGAGAGAGCTGCGTCTTTGCTCTTCTGGCCTGCTTACTGCTTCTGTTGCATCCCCAGCCCTGATTGCTGTTGCTGCTGTTTTCAATGTACAATCAGTAGTATATCTCATCTGTTGGTTGAATAAATATGTTATTGGAACGACAAACACAATGTTTTGGAAGTCATTGCACAGTCTGATCCTTTAGTGCCACGTACTGTACATAGCGCATACTATTTTTGGTACGGAACACATTTTCCACTTGTCGATAACATGCAACTCATTGATGAAGGCCCAATAGAGGAGGCCATAATTAACTAGAAGGGAGGCTCTCACATGAATCCGGCCCAGGTACATGCTCATGGTCCCCTAAACATGAATAACTAAATAACTAAATAAATAAAGCTAAATGTTCATGCACGAGTTCTTTAAATTCATGATTTGAAAAGTCAAATTTTAACAGGAGGACATTATTTTCTATGATAGTGCCGTTACATTCAGTAGATATTATTCTTAGGCAAAGATAGCGACCAGTCTTCTTTCTCCCACCATTTTTTCCTGCAACCAGCGAACCCATGAAAATCATAATAACATCGTAAATAGTTCCTGCAACCATCAATAAGAATGTCCAACCCATGCCAACACATTGGCGATCACACTTTATCTTCCGCCTTGGTGCGCTCGCCGCGGTGCCACCGTCCGGCCTTGTCAACATAGTGAATCGGGAGAGGACTGTAGTTGTGAGTATGAAAGTACGGACCCACCCGGTCCACTCCCGAACACAAGCAAGCACCTCTTTTACTACTAAGATGCACCCCTCATTTTTTACTCTAATCCACCCTATTGATATTTGGGACCCATATCGTAGTCAACGTATACTCAATTCAAGACAAAATTGCACAACATTTTTTTGAGGATTTGTTCAGAGGAGCAGGCTATAAACTGGGTTGTGCGGTCTCTGTGGCCCACCTAACAATATGACTAGCCCAACAGTTTTTTCTTTGGGAAAATAGGTAGCCCACTATTTCTTTTTGAAGAATACCCAAGCTAGGCCTATTTGTTTTCTCCGACTTACTGGGCTGCAAATCTTTCAAGACGAGGAGGGATGCATTCTGGCCTGGCCAAACAGTATGGTCAGTATATCCTAAAAGTAATATCAAAGGGGTTGCAAATTCCAAAAAAATTATAGCAAATGGGCAATTAGTTTCTTTTTTGTTTTTGTTCTTCACGGATATTTTATATTTCATTGGATTTTAACATGATATAGTACTAATTTATTTTTAAATTTGTTTTAGTATGGCTACTAATTTTTGGATTAAGAATATTTTGTTCCCAGCAAAAATATGCAAAATTTTAAAATTTCGCACATTTTTTAGTTCAATTTTTTAACCCTGGCACTGACCAAAAAATGGGCGGCAATTCTAAAAATGGAAAATGGGCTGCAATAAATTCCATTTGAATTAGAAAATGAGTAAAAATTATAAAAATAATAACAAATGGGTTGTACACGCCATAGTTTTCGAGGCTGGCTTTGTTACGCAAGGCTTTGTCGGTCAACACACGATTCTAGCAGCACTGACTGTTGGATGTTCATCCAACGGCCGACGTGCTTCTTCAATCTTCGATCTTCCTGCTCCAGCCACCTAAACCAGCGCCGACGGGACTGCCTGCTCCCTCCTCTTGTGGCCCGCTGTGATGCCGCACAGGCTTCACCGGCCCACCCTACTCCCTCCACTGGCATGGCCGCACGCAATCAACTGCCTCCTTATTACGGGAAAAAAATGATTCCTCCCACTGACATCTGGGGCGCACCAGTTCGGAGGCTGACTTGTGGGCCTACTAAGTTGACGCGGGCGGAGGGCTTTGTCAACTTAGTTAATATGAATGATTCTACCTCTACTGACCGTACAATGTTCATCCAACAGCCGTAGTTCTTCTTCAACCTCTGGTCTTCTTGCTCCAGCCGCCCAAACCAGCGCCGGTCGTGCCGCCTACTCCTGCCTCCCATGGTCGGCTGTGCTGCCGTGGAGTCCTCACCGCCCCCCACTACTCCCACCGCTAGCCAGGCTATCCATCTACTCACACCGCAGCCGAACCAGTGAACCCTCGTTCTCCTCTCCACGTGGGCATCCACTGCCGCATCTTCCCCGCTCCGCGTCGTCCCCTTCCTAGGCCTCGCCGTCGTCCACCGCCTTGGTGCTCTCGGTGCGGCGTGGTCAATGTGGTCAAGCAACGACTTCCATTGGAAGAGTACTGTACATGGAAAGGCTGACAGCTGGGTCCACGGCCACAGCAAGCAAGTGCCTCCTTATTACGCGCAAACTAATGATTCCTCCACCTGATAGCAGGGACCCACCAGACGGGCCACCGTATTTCACTTAAAAAACGTTTCCCCCCTGACTGCTAGGACCCACAAGCTACATCTTCGCATGCAAGGAAGTGCCTGACAGTCGGGACCCACCTGGTCGAAGCATACGTAGCGTTGCCATTCTGGTCGCGAACATGTATGTACATACTGGTCGATCGGTCTGCCTGAAGGGTGCAGCAATGAACCGTGGCCGAGTAAGGAAGGGCACGTGTCGTAGTAGAAGCGCGCACGTAGCATGTGCATGTACGTACAGCCAAGGTGCAAGAAAGTAAATACAGCCACATGCGTACATACGGGCGGGGTCTCGAACGCCTACTCGCGCATATGTACGGCCAGGGCTCGTGTACATGGAGAGGCAGCGATGGTGTCCTATTCATCGGTAGCCAACCGGCTGGGTCGCAATGGAGAAACTGCGTCGTCGTGTTAATCGGGAGGCAACCGGCTTGGATGGAACAGCCAATCGAAACAAGGCCTAGCGTACCGCAGAACGGAGGAAACGACCTTGTGTTCGACCGCCTATGGTCGAAACAGGATCCTATTCATCGGGAGGGGTCTGGTGTCGGATATCGGGTTCCGGCAAAACCCTTAAGGTTCGAACACTAGGGTGCGCACGAAGATTTCTCCCTACCGAAACACGCCCTCAGCCTCGCTGCGATCTCTAAGCTAACACGATGAACTCACACCACAAGAGACACAAGATTTATACAGGTTCGGGCCACCGTTGTGGTGTAATACCCTACTCCTGTGTGTGGTGGTGGATTGCCTCTTGGGATGATGATGAACAGTACAAGGGAAGAACGGCCTCGCGAGGAGAGGTGTTCTTGAGCTGGTGTGGTGTTCTACTTTGGAAGGATTCGATCCATCGCCCTTGGATCAGATGTCCCTCTACTGTGATGGCTAGCCCTATTTATAGAGGCCCTGGTCCTCTTCCCAAATATTGAGCGGGAAGGGAGCCGACAACGGCCATTTTGAAAGGGGACAGCTAGTACAAGCTATCCTGACTAAAGGTGGTCTTCGCCTGCCAAAGGAGCTGGTGATGATGATGTCTTGGGCTCCACGCTGTCCTCCGTCCTGCTAGTCTTGGTTTTGTTGCACTGATATGGAAACCTTTGCCTGATGCCTCGGTACTCCGCTCTTGCGCTTGCCCCCTTAGCACCAAAGGGGAAACGACGACACTGCGCGGGCTGGCGCCCGCCTGGTCTTGATCGTCATGGCTTGCATCTCGGGAACCTCGTGAGGTACCCCTTGCCTTGATCTCTCCACCTCCTCGTGAGCCTGCCTGGTGAGGCCACTGCTAAGGAGGCCTTGCGTCGTCCGCCCTGTGAGGCTTGGCCCCTCGCGAGGGTCTTGAGTGTTTGGTCGATGAAAACGGGTCGTACTGGGCCACTAGTTGAGCCACGCAGCAGGCCATAGGCAGGCAAGTTTGGGGACCCCCGTTCCCAGAACGCCGACAGTAGCCCCCGGGCCCAAGGCATGCTCGGACTTGGCTTAGCAGCGAAGCCAAAGGGCAAGTGCGGAGCACCGCGGGCCCCAACAGCCTGCGGCCTTGGTTGACGCATGGCGACTGATTGGGCGTGGGCGTCTCCGCTTTCCCATGCTGCCTCGGCAACTGCCCGATTTGACGAGTTCCTGCTGCATGCAAAAAGAGTCATCATTACCTGCGATCGTGGAGGTAGACGGTTGGCCTGCCTAGGAATATAAATGAGGAGGGGTGAGAGCCCCCGTTGCCCATCTCTTCTTGCTCCGCCTGCTTCTTCTCCCTTGCTCCATCGCCATTCTTCATGCCAATGGCACCGATCCGTAGATTCTTGGCCGAAGAGAAGGGGAAGGCTCCCCGGGAGGGACCTGATCTGCTCCCGCCGAATAAGAGGCCGGCCCACCGCCACCGCGACGAGATTGCGAGGCTGGAGATGACGAGGCCTTGGTGCGAGCGACCACCTCCTGGGTTCCCGCTACCCCTGTACGCCCAAGCCGAGGGCTCCGGAGAAACGGATGGCGAGCGACGCCGCCCACGCCGCAGGCGAGGTCGACGAGCCGTGGCGGCGCGCGCCGTCGCTCCTGGAGTCCACGCTGCGGACTCCTCTCGCGAGCTCGTGCTGCATGCGGTGATGCCTCCAAGCACCTGGATCCGCTTCCCTTCGTTCTTCGCCACCGAGATGCCGCTGAGGGGGCCTCTCAAGCTTTGGCTGCAGCACACCAGCTGCAGCGCTCTAGCGACCGGAGCGGAGGTTGAAGTCGTTGCCCCGGGAAGGTATTCATGACCCGAGGCTGGGGCGAGGTCTCCCGGGCCTGCTGAACAGGAGGCGCCCTCGTGATCCATTTCGAGTACGACGGCGCCTCCATGTTGTTCTTCAATGTCTTTAACGCGGAAGGCCACCGCCTGGAATGCTGCCCCGGAGGGGGCAGTTGGGAGATCGTCGCGGCAGGAGCTGGGCCTGCCGTTCGCTCCCCCAAAGGCTCCTTCGGCAGCGGCAGCGACTCTTCTGTGCTCTTCGAGACTCTGAATACGAGCGACGATAGCTACGTGCCCCCGAGCTCGCGCTATGCTCGGGGCAGGGCGGCAGCATTAGGACATCGTTGCGGCTGATGTGGATGGGGTTGGCGCCGGTCTCTTGTGGCCCACTGTTGATGATGGCGTCGGCCATGGAGGCGCGGGTAGTTAGGGCTCCTTAGGATTCTCGTCCTTTGTTCCCTGCGAGGAATCGAGAAAACACACCGCGGGGGCGTGTAAAGGGTCTGCGATGTCCTCTGTTGATGTTATCCTTATTATGAAATCATGTGAGCGCTCGTTCTGTCCCGGCTTGGTTCCCCCTTTCTAACCTCGCGACGACTTGGTGCTCTATGCTGACAGGTCCCGGTCCCCAGGCAGGCTGCAGCCGTCGCTGGTATGCCAGGTCGTGATGCCGTGGTCAAGGCCAGGAGGTGAGCGGCCCGAGGTCCAGTAAGAGCCCCTGAGGCGCAATGCTCAGGAGGTCCCCTTTAGCGTGCAAGCAGCCGCCTAGAGGTGATAAAGGAAGGCAACGTTGCCATTACAGAGCCACAACAAGTGAAAATTTTGCGTTGCAACGATTAGTTGTTCCAAGCGCAAGACTTATCTCCGTAGTCTGGAGTCGTTCCTTTGCGTTGCGCCTGATTTGCGCATCGGCAGCTGTGGCGCAGCTAGGTTAGGCCCTCGCGAGCTTTTCCTTTTTTCCCCACACTCTCCTTCATGCTCTACGTCCTTAGGTCCCGGCCCTTGAGTGAGCTCAGTCCCGTCCTTAAGGTTCGAACACAGGGGTGCGCATGAAGATTTCTCCCTACCGAAACACGCCCTCAGCCTCGCCGCGATCTCTAAGCTAACACGATGAACTCACAACACAAGAGACACAAGATTTATACAGGTTCGGGCCACCGTTTTGGTGTAATACCCTACTCCTGTGTGTGATGGTGGATTGCCTCTTGTGCTGATGATGAACAGTACAAGGGAAGAACGGCCTCGTGAGGAGAGGTGTTCTTGAGCTGGTGTGGTGCTCTGCTTTGGAAGGATTCGATCCGTCGCCCTTGGATTAGATGTCCCTCTACTGTGGTGGCTAGCCCTATTTATAGAGGCCCTGGTCCTCTTCCCAAATATTGAGCAGGAAGGGATCCAACAAAGGCCATTTTGAAAGGGGACAACTAGTACAAGCTATCCAGACTAAAGGTGGTCTTCGCCTGCCAAAGGCGCTGGTGATGACGCTGTCTTGGGCTCCACGGTGACCTCCGTCCTGCCGTCCTGCTGGTCTTGGTCTTGTTGCATCGATATGGAAACCTTTGCCTGGTGCCTCGGTACTCCGCGCCTGTGCTTGCCCCCTTAGCACCAAAGGGGAAACGAGGACACTGCGTGGGCTGGCGCCCGCCTGGTCTTGATCGTCATGGCTTGCGTCAGGGGAACCTCGCGAGGTACCCCTTGCCTTGATCTCTCCACCTCCTCGTGAGCCTGCCTGATGAGGCCACTCCTGAGGAGGCCTTGCGTCGTCTGCCCCGCGAGGCTTGGCCCCTCGCAAGGGTCTTGAGTGGTTGGTCGATGAAGACGGGCCGTACTGGGCCACTGGTTGAGCCACGCAGCAGGCCGTAGGCAGGCAAGTGTGGGGACCCCCGTTCCCAAAATGCCGACATCTGGCGTACCGCGAAATAGAGGAAATGGACTTGTGTTTGAGTGCCTGCGGTTGAAACGGGGTCCTGTTGATCGGGAGGGGTGTGGCGTACCGCAAAATGGAGGAAACAGACATGTGTTAGAGCGCTACGGTCGAAACGGGAGTCCTGTTCATCAGGAGGGGTGTAGCGTACCGCAAAACAGGACTCCATGGGCTACTGTTCATCTCCACCGTTGACCTCCTCCAGTCTCCACGGGCTACTGTTCATCCATCGTCGACCTCCTCCAGCCTCCACCTGCGACTATTCATCCATGGGCTTCTGTTCATCCAGCCTCCACCGCTCCTCCACCGCCTACTGTTCAACTAACCCTCTCCACGGGGTCCTGTTCAACCACCCCTCCACGGGCTACTGTTCATCCAGCCCTCCACGGGTCCTATTCATCCACCCCCAACCGGCTCGATCGGGGTCCTGTTCATCCAGCGGCAACAGCCTCTACTACCACGGGGTCCTGTTCATCCAACCCCCCACCGGGAACTGTTCATCCAACCCCCCAACAACGCTCACTGTTCATCAAGAGGCAGCATGTTCGATCGGCTTCAGTTAGCAGCAGTAGCGAAGGAATCGCTCGATCGGCTTCAGTTAACAGCAAAATCGATTGATCGCTCGGGTTCAGTTACGCATAGCCTACAGTGCAATCGCTCGGGTTTAGTAGGCGAGCGCCTCGCTCGGGTTCAGTTAGAGCCTAACGCCTCGCACCTACGCGCTTACGTGTACGAGAGAAACGCGCATCGCTTGGCCCCCGACCACCCACTGTAACCGGGAACTCCCTGATATTTTCCTCGCCCTCGCTTCTACCACGGTGTTTTCCGTCATGGACGGCCCAAAGAATGTCATGTAGCTGCGTTTCCGAACCCGCCCAGGACGAAAAGCCCATTCTCTGTATGATTTTTTGTCATAGAAGTAGGAGCCCACCACACCTACGATGATAACGGGTTTTGGCACAATTATCGTCATGGAAGTGTCATAAGCACGACAGGAAAAAAATCCGTTCAGCCCAAAATGTCATGGATGCATCTTTTTTTGTAGTGTCCGGGACGAGCGGGTCAAGGGAGGACATGGACATGCTCCACGCACCGTACGCGCGTCTCCGTTCGGCTGCAAACGCGGTCCAAAGTTAAGCCGGAAATGGGTCGAAAGAGGCCGAAAATGGACATTGGTCCGTTTGCTCCCGCGCGTTGGGCCATCTGTTCTGTCCGTTTGCGCCCAAATGGACGCAGCCGGACCATTTGGGATCGTGCGTTGGAATTGGCCTCATAGAAAGGTAGCTAGGGTGCTTCGCCACCCAGCTTGAGGAACATACGATGTGATCGTTGCGGACTAGCATGGGAAAACTTCTCCCTGTATTCAGGCTCTAGAAAACTCATGTATATTTGAAAACTATATCTGAATACCTACAATATACTTTTTCCGTTTCTAAATATAAGTTATTTTAGAGATTTTAATGTGAACTACATATGGATGTATATAAACATATTTCAGATTGTAAATTCACTTATTTTGCTTCGTATGTAGTTTATATTGGAATCTTTAACAAGATTTATATTTAGGAACGGAAGGAATATAATATATGTGGTACAAAAATGTTTCATGATGAATGTAATTTTTTTGCAGGAAAACTCTTGATTTATTTATCTCCAATCATGGCACTACGACGAACGTTAGAAATAATAAAAATTACATCCAGTTCGTAGACCTTCTAACGATGACTACAAGCACTGAAGCAAGCCAAAGATACGCCGCCATCATCACCCCTCCCACGCCGGAACCGGACAAAATTTGTTGTAGTAGACAGTCGGGAAGTCTTTGTCCTAAGGCCTCATAGGACCAGAACAACAACCGCCGCCGTTGAATAGTAGCGTTGATTAGAAGGATTTAACCTGAAGATCCAAGCAAATCCACCATGGACAGATCCGCTGGAGACACATCTCCACACGCCTACCGACGATACTGGGCGCACCACTGGGACGAGTGCTAGGCGGAGAGAACCTTATTCCATCTTCAAAGAGCCGCCGTCGTCCCGTCTTCCTGAGCAGGACACGAGCCCTAACAAAACTCGAAGAAATGTCTAAAGAAGTCCTCCCACCTGCGAGGACCGGGATCCAACACGCCCCATGGTCCTAGAGCCACCATGGGCCGGCGGTGTTGTGGATGTTGTTAGAATTTTTAGGACCTCTTTAATTCGTAGGATTCTTTAAAACACATGAATAAAAAATCATAGAAATAGATTGCCGCGTCCTCTCATATTCTATATTTCCTCCGCATCAAAATATAAGATCATTAGTGTAAAAAACAATCTAACATTTTGGGATGGAGGCAGTACTAGATTACATGGCTAGAGCATTTTTGGATGGAGGAGTGTTTCTAGATTTGAGTAGGCGAAAATCGCCGGAGTAGCACAGCACCGCATCAGCTTATCAGACTCTTCAAACTGCTAATTGCCAGGTTTCTAGATTGACTACTAGCAACAGCCTGCACTGAATTTTCGAAGTGTGTTAAACCTTGTTTACCTGTACGCGTCCGCGTCTCCCGTTGCAATTGTGCCGACGGTGATAGCAAACAGTAGGTTAACACGCACATGCGCGTTAGAAAACCCTTGAACATGAGACGAGGAGGATATACATATCAGATTTGCTATGTTGACGCGGTTGCAACGGCACGTCTTGCTAGCTCTCCTTATGTCCATCCATGAATCCAGCGATGCGCGTGTGAAAATACGGTGTATATATGCCCAGACAACGATCAACCGTATAATAAAATGGGATGCACTAGCAGCTGATGATGCCAATCATGTCGTCATCTCTCTTGTTCTCTTCTCAATGTATCTCATAGGGGCACGTAATCAACCGGATATATATATGCAAGTTGTTCGACTCTCCTGATTATTATTTTTCATTCTTTTAACCGGGCGGTCCATTTTGAACTTTTTTAAAGAAAAAAACAAAGGCAAAAAATTTGCCTCCCCATTAATTAAGAAAAAAGAATTGCCTATTAATTAGCGAAGGACCAGCGAAAATCATCATAAACTGCTGTTCGACACACACACAGACATCCCCGCACACCTTTACAGAGTGTGTCTCGCCGAGCTAGCACACATGCGTCATCATCATCACTTATCCCCTAGAAGGCGTCATTGCCATCCCTAATTGCTGAGCAAGCGACTTTGACTTTGCTGTGGACGAACACAGACCCAACCCTCACCGCAGAGGCCATGTAGAAACACATGAAGATCTGTGCCAGAACTCAGCCACCCGCATCGAGGGTAGCGCAGCTCCGACTCTGAAGGAGAGATCCAAAGAAGAACTATGTCAGGTTGGCACCATGGAAGACCACCGAACAGACCACCTGATGCCTGTCCTCGTTGCCACAGGGGGCCTGCCGCCGCAGCTCCGACTTCACCGCAATAAACAAATCAAGTTAATCACACGGATACGTCGGAGAAGAGCCGACTACCGAAACCACCGCAATGCCTTTGATTTCACTTGCCCAATCATCTGGCCACAGAAGTCTCGACGCCACAACAACGCCTTCCATCGCCCAACCTCCCAACACACCCACTGGCCCCTCTAACCGGATTAACCTTCAAAATTGATGCCCTCGAGAGGGGAACGTCATTAACACGCCGCCAACAACCAACCGTCGGGTTTGGAGTCTCCCCCGGAGTTGTCCCTCGCATAGGAAGAGAGAGCATCCAGTCGACGCCTTCAAGAAGGTTACGACGTCCACCGAAGTTGCCGTCATAGGCTCCAGCCATGGCCATAAACGGGTTTTCACCCAACCCTCGAAATCCTCTGGTCAACACATCCATGCATTTGCAACCCCGCGGTCAAATCTTGCATCCTCATAGCCGCAGTAGGATGAGATGCCTCGCGGGTCGCTGGCTAGAGCTGCCACACCACGCTAGACCTTGATGCAGAGTGCCGACACACCTCCATTAGGCGCCACCACCACGACCTCGGAGCTCCACCATTAATACATCTCCAACATATCTACAATTTTTGATTGTTTCACGCTATTATATTATCAATCTTATATACTTTATATGAAATTTTATATCATTTTTGGGAACTAACCTATTAACTCAACGCCTAGTGTCAGTTGCTGTTTTTTGCATGTTTTTTGATTTTCAAAAAATCAATACCAAACGAAGTTCAAACACAATGAAACTTTATGGTGATTTTTTTCCGGACCAGAAGAGACCCTAAAAGTTTTGGGGGAGGCCAGAAGATTTACGGGAGAGTCACAAGCTCACATGGCACACCCCTAGGGGGGTGACACGTGACTACGTGAGCTTGTGCGTCTCACGCAGATCCGTTTGATCTAATTCCACTTCCATAAATTCCGATGAGTCCCAAAACCAACAAAGAGCCACCCTCAATAATTTTTCCACCGCCGCAAGTCTCTGTTCTTCCACGATCCCATTTGTAGGCCTTTTTCGGTACTCTGTCGGAGGGAAAATCGATCACAGAGGGCTTCTATATCAACCTTTCCGCACCTTCGAAGATGTGTGAGTAGTTTACTAATACGTCTTCAACGTATCTATAATATTTTATTGTTCCATGCTATTATATTATCAATCTTGGATGCTTTATATGCATTTTTATACTATTTTATATCATTTTTGAGAACTAACCTATTAACCCAGTGCCAAGTGCCAGCTTTTGTTTTCTGCTTGTTTTGGGTTTTTAAGAAAATCAGTACCAAACGGAGTCCAAACTCTATGAAACTTTTTGACATTTATTTCTGGACAAGAGAGATCCTAGAAGTTTCGGGAGGAAACCAGATGATGAACGAGGAGATGGCAAGGCAAAAGTGCGCGCCTAGGGGGCCGCACCCTATTGTCTTGTGGGCCCCTCGAGGCTCCGTCTGACATAATTCCACTTCTATAAATTCTCAAATATTGGGGAAAATAGAGGGCCACCCCAAACACTTTTTACGCCGCCGCAAGCTTATGTTCTTCCGCGGTCCCATCTGGAGACCTTTTCCGGTACTATGTCAGAGGGAGAATCGATCATGGAGGGCTTCTATATCATCCTTATTGACTTCCGATGTTGCGTGAGTAGTTCACCACATACCTACGGGTGCATAGCTAGCTATTAGATGGCTTCTTCTCTCTCTTTGATCTTCAATACCATGTTCTCATCGGTGTTCTTGGAGGTCTATCCAATGTAATCTTCTTTTGCGGTGTGTTTTTTGGGATCCGATGAATTATGTTTTATGATCTGAATATTCATCAGAAGTAACTGAGTCTTTTCTAAAATTTATTATGCATGATTTTTATACCTTTGTATTTCTCTCCGATCTATCCGTTTAGTTTGGCCAACTAGATTTCTTTATCTTCAGTGGGAGAGGTGCTTTGTGAGTGCTTCAATCTTGTGGTGCTCTATATCCCAGTGACAGAAAGGGACAAGACATGTATTTGTATTGTTGCCATTAAGGGCAAAACAATGGGGTTTATTCACATTATTGAGTTTACTTTGTCTACATCATGTCAACTTGCTTAAGACATTGCTATGTTTTTCTGAACATAATACCATAGATGCATGCTGGATAGCGGTCGATTGGTGGAGTAATAGTAGTAGATGTAGGCCGGAGTCAGTCTACTTGTCTCGGCTGTGATGCCTATATACATGATCATTGTCTTGAATATCTTTATAACTACGTACTCTTCTATCAATTGCCGGTAATTTGTTCACCCACCATATGCCACGTGTTCGATAGAGAAGCCTCTAGTAAAAACTATGGCCCCTGGGTCTACTTTAATCATATAAAAAATACCTTTGCTGCAATTTTATTACTTTTATTTTGTTTTGTAATTTATCTATTTACGACTATGAGATTTGATCTTTGCAATAACGAGTTCAAGGGGATTGACAACCCTCTTGCCCGTGTTGGGTGCAAGTATTTGCTTTTGTGTGTGCAGGTGCTGTTCACGAGGCTTTGCATGATTCTCCTATTGATTCGATAAACCTTGGTTCTCACTGAGGGAAATACTTATCTCTATTGTACAACATCTCATCTCCTCTTCGGGGACAGGGAGAATTCTAGCGTCATTGCCGGGGAACATCATAAAAACCTATCAAGTACCTTCGCATAAACTATCATCTACTTGCGCTAATTTATATTTGCCTTTGCCTCTCATTTTCATCTCCCCACTTCTCATAAAATAAATATAAAATCACAAAAATATTTGTTTGCTCGTTTGCTTGCTTTGCCACTATGGCTAGTTCTTCTCAAGCTCTTGTACCCCTAAAAATGAAGTGCTTAATTTTAAACAAAGGGGAGGAGAAATTTTAAAATATGATTGGTATAGGATTTGCGGTGCTCAAAATAGATCAACTCGTAAGCAATCCACCACCGTTCTTCTTCGCAATTTTATGTGGGTGCTACTACTTGATATAGATTTTTGCTAGACACTATTACCATAGGGAATTTCTTGATTAGTCACCCTATGGATACTTTCAATGCTATGATAAATTTAGTGGGATCACCACCTATTATTATTAATGAAACAACTTTAACTTTGGAACATTTAATGAAAAGGCTAGAAGCTATTGAGAATAAAATGCCTACCAATGAACATATTGAGAATTTAGACAAAAAGTTTCATAACCATGTTGCTCAATTGGGCTCAAAAGTAGGAACCACTTAAAAATGTTAAAGGATAAGGAACCAATAATTAATGAGAATAGAACGAAGTCCTTGTAGAATTGATAAGTTGGAAGAAGTAATTAATAACTTGGGTTCTGATTTTTCTCCCGTTCAAATTATTGAAAGGACTCCTCCTAATAAGAATTGCAAGTTCATGTACGTGCCTAAGAATATGGGGGGAACATCTAGTAATGGGAACGAAGATATTAAAATGATTACTTTGCACCCAATTTCATTGATTTGATAAAGGAACCTGTCTATGAAAATGAATTCCTAACTTTGTCCCTAGGAGTGCGATTACTAACATGAATGCTGAGCCTCCTAGGAAGCATGGTTCTATAATTGAGGAATTGGACTTGAAAGATGACAACATTTGAAACAATGTCTTACGCCTAACTAGGGGTGTAAAACAATAGCGTTTGTTAGGAGGCCCAATAGTTATCTTTAATTTTCCTTTTTACTTTCTATTTGTGGTGTGCTTAAATAATTATGCTACTGTTATGATTGTGTTTTCATGTTTTAATTAGCGTGTGTGCCAAGTAAAGCCTTTGGGATGATTTGTTTGATAGTTGATTGTGTGAAAAACAGAAACTTTTGTGCTCAGTCCAGAATTCTTTAAAATCACTGCAACGTGCTTTCAATCTAAACTTTTTACACATGATTTATATAAAAAAATTCCATGTTGTACTAAATTTTCAGAATCATTAGAGTTATAGAAATATGACATTTGTTCAGATCATTGCAGATTGTTCTATTTTAGACATATTCTGTTTTTGTTGCATAGTTTGCTTGTTTTAGTGATGCTATGTATTACATCGGGGGTTTAAGTCATGGAGAAGTTAGAATAAATTAAGTATTATGAAATAATAAAATATGAATGGGTTCATAACAGTACATAAAGTTTATGATTTGCTTGTTATACTAACAGATCTCATGAAGTTTCTGCTGAGTTTTGGATGCTGAAGTTTTCAAGTTTTAGGTGAGATTACAATGGATGAAGGAATAAGGAGGGGCAAGACCCTAAGCTTGAGTAATCCCAAGGTAATATTCATGGAAGATCCAAGTGTCTAAGATTGGGGATGCCCTAGATGGCATCCCCTCTTTCGTCTACAAACTGTCGGTATATTACTTGGAGCTATATTTTTATTTATCACATGATATGAGTTTTACTTGGAGCGTCTTGTGCCATAGTAGTTTTCGCTTTATTTGCTTTTTAGTTTACCACAATCATTGTTTATTGGACACACCTTTTGAGAGGGACACCCATTTATTCATGATTTGTTAGAATACTTTATGTTCTTCACTTATATATTTGGAGCTAGGCAGTTGCTCTAGTGCTTCACCTATATCTTTTAGAGTAAGGCAGTGGTTATATTTTAAAGAAATAGTTGCACTCTCACGCTTCACTTAAATATTTTTTGAGAGGCTAATAAATATTACTGCAATTTGCATCGGTTATAAGACTAGTCCATAATGGATAGGTACTCAAGAAGTATATAATAAAAACTTTCATGTAGATCACTGAATATAATATGTTTGATTCCTTGCAATAGATTTGCGTTACTAAGTTGGTGATATGTGGATGTACTAGTGAATGATTGTGGTTTAGTAAGAATATTAATGTTAAGGTTTGTGATTCCCGAAGCATGCACATATAGTCTCTAGTTATGCGATGAAGTTGGAGCATGATTTATTATTCAGTGTCTCCTTATGAGTGGCGGTCGGGGACGAGCGATGATATTTTCCTACTAATCTATCCCCCAAGGGGCATGTGAGTAGTACTTTTGTTTGAGGACTAATAAACTTTCACAATAAGTATGTAAGTTCTTTATGACTAATGTGAGTCCATGGATTATACGCGCTCTTACCTTTCTGCAATTTGCTAGCCTCTTCGGTACCGTGCATTGCCCTTTATCATCTCGAGAGTTGGTGTAAACTTCACCAGTGCATCCTATTGGGAAACGTTGCATGGAAAATAAAAAAAATCTATGCACATGCAAGATCTATCAAGGAGATGCATAGAAACGAGAGGGGGAGAGTGTGTCTATGTACCCTCGTAGACCGTAAGCGGAAGCATTTTACAACGCGGTTGATGTAGTCAAACTTTCTTCGCACGCCAACCGATCTAGTACCGAATGCACGACACCTCCATGTTCTGCACACGTTCAGCTCGGTGACGTCCTCAACCTTCTTGATCCAGCAAGATCGCGAGGTAGTAGATGAATTTTGGCAGCACGATGGCGTGATGACGGTGATGATGATGTGATCTCCACAAGGCTTCGCCTAAGCACTACGAAAATATGACCGGGGATGTAAACGGTGGAGGGGGAGCCACACACAGCTAACAATTGATCTGGGTTGTGCTAGGCGCCCCTCCCACATACATATAGGTGGGAGGGGGAGGGGAGGCAGCCTAGCGCACCACATAGGTAGCCGGCCGGCCCTAGGGCTCCTGCCTTGGCCGCCCCCCCCCCCCCCCCCCCCCGCCGTCGCCATGTATTCCCAAGGGGGAAGGGAAGAGGGGGGAGAGGGAAGGAAGTGGGAATCCTAATCCACACTTACCTTTCCCTCTCCCTTTTCTTCTCCTCCTTAGGTTGGCCTGCTATGAGGGGTGCACCAGCCCCTTGTGGCCGGTGCTTTTCCTCTCTTGGCCCATAAGGCTCATATCTTTGCTAGGGGTGTCCGAAACTCCTTTCTGGTGACCGGATAAGTACCCGGTACCATCTAAAACACTTCAGGTGTCCGAATACTATCGTCCTATATATCATTATTTACCTCTCGACCATTTCAAGACTCCTCATCATGTCTGTGATCTCATCCGGGACTCCGAACAACATTCGGTCACCAAATCACATAACTCATATAATACTGTATCATCAACGAATGTTAAGCATGCGGACCCTACGGGTTCGAGAATTATGTAGACATGACCGGGACACCTCTCCGGTCAATAACCTATAGCGGAACCTGGATGCCCATATTGGCTCCTACATATTCTAAGAAGATCTTTATCGGTCAAACCGTTATTGACAACATACGTAATTCCCTTTATCCATCGGTATGTTACTTGCCCGAGATTCGATCGTCGGTATCTTCATACCTAATTCAATCTCGTTACCGGAAAGTCTCTTTACTCGTTCCATAATACATCACCCCGTGACTAACTCCTTAGTTATTTGCTTGCAAGCTTATGATGTGTATTACCGAGAGGGCCCAGAGATACATCTCTGATACTCGGAGTGACAAATCCTAATCTCAATCTATGCCAACTCAACAAACACCCTCGGAGATACCTGTAGATCATATTTATGATCACCCAGTTATGTTGTGACGTTTGATAGCACACAAGGTATTCCTTTGGTATCCGGGAGTTGCATAATCTCATAGTCAAAGGAATTAATATTTGACATGAAGAAAGCAATAGCAATAAACTGAACGATCATTATGCTAAGCTAACTGGTGGGTCTTGTCCGTCACATCATAGATAGTAACATTACCATCAGTGTCAGTCTTCTTCTTGAAGATCCATTTATTCTATATGGTCTGCCGATCATCGGGAAGTCCACCAAAGTCCACACTTTGTTCTTATACATGGATCCTATCTCAGATTTCATGGCCTCAAGCCATCTGTCAGAATTTGGTCTCATCATAGCTTCTTCATAGTTTGTAGGTTCGCCATGGTCTAATAACATGACTTCCAGGACATGATTACTGTACCACTCTGGTGCAGATCGTGCTCTGGTCGACCTACGAAGTTTAGTAGTAACTTGATCTGAAGTTTCATGATCATTATCATTAGCTTCCTCTCTAGTTGGTGTAGGCATCATGGGAATGGTTTTCTGTGATGTACTACTTTCCAATTCGAGAGAAGATACAATTACCTCATCAAGTTCCACTTTCCTCCTACTCACTTCTTTCGAGAGAAACTCCTTCTCTAGAAAGGATCCATTCTTAACAACAAAGATCTTGCCTTTGGATCTGTGGTAGAAGGTGTACCCAATTGTTTCCTTAGGGTATCTTATGAAGACACACTTCTCCGATTTGGGTTCGAGCTTATCAGGCTGAAGCCCTTTGACATAAGTGTCGCAACCCCAAGAAACGACAGCTTAGGTTTCTTGCCAAACCATAGTTCATACGGTTTCAAGTCAACGGATTTAGATGGTGCCCTATTTAACGTGAATGCAACTCTCTCTAATGCATAACCCCAAAACGATATTGGTAAATCGGTAAGAGACATCATAGAATGCACCATATCTAATAAAGTACGGTTACGATGTTTGGACACACCATTTTGCCGTGGTGTTCCAGGTGGCGTGAGTTGTGAAACAATTTCACATTGTTTTAAATGAAGGCCAAACTCGTAACTCAAATATTCGCCTCCACGATCACATCTTATTTCTTGTTACGATGATTCTCCACTTCACTCTGAAATTCTTTGAACTTTTCAAATGTTTCAGACTTGTGTTTCATTAAGTAGATATATCCATACCTACTCAAATCATCTGTGAATGTCAGAAAATAACGATACTCGCCACGTGCCTCAACACTCATTGGATCGCATACATCGGTATGTATTGTTTCAAATAAGTCATTAGCTTGCTCCATTGTTCCGGAGAACGGAGTTTTAGTCATCTTGCCCATGAGGCATGGTTCGCAAGTATCAAATGATACATAATCAAGTGATTCCAAAAGTCCATCTGCATGGAGTTTCTTCATGCGCTTTACACCAATATGACCTAAATGGCAATGCCACAAGTATGTTGCACTATCATTATCAACTTTGCATCTTTTGGCATCAATATTATGAATATGTGTATCACTACGATCGAGATTCAATAAACCATTTACATTGGGTGTATGACCATAGAAGGTTTTATTCATGTAAACAGAACAATAATTATTCTCTGACTTAAATGAATAACCATATTGCAATAAACATGATCAAATCATATTCATGCTCAACGCAAACACCAAATAACATTTATTTAGGTTCAACACTAATCTCGAAGGTAGAGTGAGTGTGTAATGGTGATCGTATCAACCTTGGAATCATTTCCAACACACATCGTCACCTCACCCTTAACTAGTCTCCGTTTATTCTGCAACTCCTGTTTTGAGTTACTAATCTTAACAACCAAACCATTATCAAATACCTAGGGGATACTACGAATACTAGTAAGGTACACATCAATAACATGTATATCAAATATAACTTTGTTCACTTTGCCATCCCTCTTATCCGCCAAGTATTTGAGGCAGTTCCGCTTCTAGTGGCCATTCCCTTTGCAGTAGAAGCATTCGGTTTTAGGCTTAGGTCCAGCTTTGAGATTCTTCACGGGAGTGGCAACTGGCTTGCCATTCTTCTTGAAGTTCCCTTTCTTTCCCTTTGCCCTTTTTCTTGAAACTACTGGTCTTGTTAACCATCAACACGTGATGCTCTTTCTTGATTTCTACCTTCACTGATTTCAGCATCGCGAAGAGCTCGGGAATCATTTTTGTCATCCCTTGCATATTATAGTTTATCATGAAGTTCTAGTAGCTTGGTGATAGTGACTAGAGAACTCTGTCAATCACTATCTTATCTGGAAGATTAACTCCCACTTGATTCAAGCGATTGTTGTACCAAGACATTCTGAGCACATGCTCACTGGCTGAGCTACTCTCCTCCATCTTGTAGGCAAAAGTACTTGCCAGAGGTCTCATACCTCTCGACACGGGCATGAGTCTAAAATACCAATTTCATCTCTTGGAACATCTCATATGCTCCGTTGCATTCAAAAAGTTTTTGAAGTCCCGGTTCTAAGCCGTAAAGCATGGCGCACTAAACTATCAAGTAGTCATCATAGCGAGCTTTGTCAAACGTCCATAACGTCTGCATCTGCTCCCGCAATAGGTCTGTCTCCTAGCGATGCATCAAGGACATAATTCTTCTGTGCAGTAATGAGGATAATCCTCAGATCACGGACCCAGTCCGCATCATTGCTACTATCATCTTTCAACTTATTTTTTCTCTAGGAACATATCAAAAATAGGGGAGCTACAACGTGAGCTATTGATCTACAACATAATTTGCAAATACTATCAGGACTAAGTTCATGATAAATTTAAGTTCAACTAATCAAATTACTAATGAACTCCCACTTAAATAAACATCCCTCAAGTTATTTTAGTGATACATGATCCAAATCAACTAACCCATGTCTGATCATCACGTGATATGGAGTACTCATCAATGATGAACATCTCTATGTTGATCATATCTACTATATGACTCACGTTCGACCTTTAAGTCTCCAGTGTTCCGAGGCCATGTATGTACATGCTAGGCTTGTCAAGTTAACCCAAGTATTTTGAATGTGTAAAAATGTCTTACACCCGTTGTATATGAACGTAGAGCCTATCACACCCAGTCATCACGTGGTGTCTCGAAACGACGAACTGTAGGAACGGTGCATACTCAGGGAGAACACTTTTACCTTGAAATTTAGTGAAGGAATCATCTTTTAATGCTACCGTCGTTCTAAGAAAAATAAGATGCATATAAGATAAACATCACATGCAATCAAAATATGTGATATGATATGGCCATCATCATCTTGTGCTTTCGATCTCCATCTTCAAAGCAGACCTCCATCGTCACCGACTCGACACCTCGATCTCCATCATTGCGTCGTGGTCGTCTGGCCAACTATTGCTTCTACAAATATTGCTAACTCATAGCGATAAAGTAAAGCAATTACATGGCCTTTGTATTTCATACAATAAAGAGACAACCATAAGGCTCCTACCGGTTACCGATAAATTCACAAAACATGATCATCTCATACAACAATGTATATCACATCATGTTTTGACCATATCACATCACAACATGCCCAGCAAAAACAAGTTAGACGTCCTCTACTTTGTTGTTGCAAGTTTTACGTGGCTGCTACGGGCTTCTAGCAATAACCGTTCTTACCTACAGCAAAAACCACAATGGTGATTCATCAAGTTTGCTATTTTAACCTTCTTCAAGGACCGGCCACAGGCAAATTCGATTCAACTAAAGTAGGAGAAATAGACACCCGCTAGTCACCTTTATGCAAAACAAGTTGCATGTCTGTTAGTGGAACTGGTCTCATGTACGTGGACATGTAAGGTTGGCCCGGGCCGCTTCATCCCACAATACCGCCGAATCAAAATAAGATGTTGGTGGTAAGCAGTATGACTATCACCGCCCACAACTCTCTGTGTTCTACTCGTGCATATCATCTACGCATAGACCTGGCTCATGATGCCACTGTTGGGAAACGTTGCATGGAAAACAAAAAAAATCTACGCACATGCAAGATCTATCGAGGATATGCATAGAAACAAGAGGGGGAGAGTGTGTCTGCGTGCCCTCGTAGACCGTAAGCGGAAGCATTTTACAAAGCAGTTGATGTAGTCGAACTTTCTTCCGCTACAACCAATCTAGTACAAAACACACGGCACCTTCGCGTTCTACACACGTTCAGCTCGGTGACGTCCTAGGCCTTCTTGATCCAGCAAGACGGCGAGGTAGTAGATGAGTTCCGGAAGCACGACGGCGTGATGACGGTGATGGTGATGTGATCTCCACGGAGCTTCGCCTGAGCACTATGAAAATATGACCGGGGTGTAAACGGTGGAGGGGGGTGCACATGGCTAACAATTGATCTGGGTTGTGCTAGGCGTCCCCTCCCACATATATATAGGTGGGAGGGGGCGGGGAGGAAGCCTGGCGCATCACATAGGTGGCCGGCCGGCCCTAGGGCTCCTGCCCTCGCAGCGCCCCCCTACCATGTATTCCCAAGGGGGAAGGAAAGAGGGGGTGAGAGGAAAGGAAGTGGGATCCTAATCCACACTTTCCTTTCCCTCCCCTTCCCTTCTTCTCCTTAGGATGGCCTGCTATGGGTGGCGCACCAGCCCCTTGTGGCTGGTGTATTTCCTCTCTTGGCCCATAAGGCCCATATCTTTGTCGGGGGTGTCCGAACTATTTTCCGGTGACCCGATAAGTACCCGGTACTCTCCGAAACACTTCCGGTGTCCGAATACTATCATCCTATATATCAATCTTAACCTCTCGACCATTTCGAGACTCCTTGTCATGTCCGTGATCTCATCTGGGACTCCGAACAACATTCGGTCACAAAATCACATAACTCATATAATACTATATCGTCAATGAACGTTAAGCGTGCGGACCCTACGGGTTTGAGAATTATGTAGACATGACCGAGACACCTCGTGGGTCAATAACCAATAGCGAAACCTGGATGCCCATATTGGCTCCTACATATTCTACGATGATCTTTATCGGTCGAACTGTTATGACAACATACGTAATTCCTTTGTCCATCGGTATGTTACTTGCCCGAGATTCAATCATCGGTATCTTCATACCTGGTTCAATCTTGTTACCAGAAAGTCTCTTTACTCATTCTGTAATACATCACCTCGCGACTAACTCCTTAGTCATTTGCTCCAAGCTTATGATGTGTATTACCGAGAGGGCCCAGAGATACCTCTCCGATACTCGGAGTGACAAATCCTAATCTCGATCTATGCCAACTCAACAAACACCTTCGGAGATACCTGTAGAGCATCTTTATGATCACCCAGTTATGTTGTGATGTTTGATAGCACACAAGGTATTCCTTTGGTATCCAGGAGTTGCATAATCTCATAGGCGAAGAAATAAGTATTTGACATGAAGAAAGCAATAGCAATAAACTGAACGATCATTATGTAAGCTAACGGGTGGGTATTGTCCATCACATCATTCTCCTAATGATGTTATCCCATTATCAAATGACAACACATGTCCATGGTTAGGAATCCTTAACCATCCTTTATCAACGAGCTAGTCTAGTAGAGGCTTACTAGGGACACGGTATTTTATTTATGTATTCACACATGTATTTAAGTTTGTGATCAATACAATTCTAGCATGAATAATAAACCTTTATCATGAATAAGGAAATATAAAATAAAAACTTTATTATTGCCTCTAGGGCATATTTCCTTCACATCCAAACCTCGTGATATGATACACTCTATCACACAAAAGCCTCCTTATATCTTCCTCGAAACAGCCACCATACCTACCTATTATGCCATTTCCATAACCATTCTGAGATATATTGCCATGCAACTCCCATCGTTCCATTTTATGACATACACATTTATTACCATATTGCTTTGCATGATCACATAGCTAACATAGTATTTGTGGCTTAGCCACTGTTCATCATTTTTGTACATGTTACACTAGATCATTGCACATCCTGGTACACTGCCAGAGGCATTCATATAGAGTCATATTTTTCTAGTTATCGAGTTGTAAGTAAATAGAAGTTTGATGATCATCATTGTTAGAGCATTGTACCAGCGAGGAAAGGATGATGGAGACTATGATTCCCCCACAAGTCGGGATGACGAACCAGATGAGAAAAAAGCGGCCTAAAAAGAGTCCAACAAAAAAGAGAGAAAAAGAGAGAAGGGGCAATGCTGCTATTAATTTCCACACTTGTGCTTCAAAGTAGAACCATGTCTTTCATATAGAGAGTCTCCTGAGTTGTCACTTCATATACTAGTGGGAGTTTAACGTTATAGAACTTGTTTTGTATATTCCAATGATGGGCTTCCTCAAAATGCCGGAGGTCTTCATTAGCAAGCAAGTTGGTTGCACACCCACTTAGTTTTAGTTTGAGATTTCATACACTTATAGCTCTTAGTGCATCTGTTACATGGCAACCCCTACTCCTAGCATTAATATCAATTGATGGGCATCTCCATAGCCCGTTGATGAGCTGTGTTGATGCGAGACTTTCTTTATTTTTGACTTCCCCTTATTGATCTCTATCATCGCATTCTATTCCACCCATAGTGTTATATCCATGGCTCACGCTCATGTATTGGGTGGGGTTGAAAAGGCTAAAGTGCGTTAAAAAGTATGATCCAATTGCTTGGCTTGTCATTGGGGTATTTCATGATTAATATTTTGTGTTAGGAAGACTAAGCATGATGGGCTATATGATTTTTGGAGGGATAGCATTCTTTAGCATTTTTATTGTAAAAGGCATGATTGTTTGTTGGTATGCCTGAGTATTGATGTCTTTATATCAAATTTTAGACTAATGCCTTGTTGTAAATATTCATACTGTAAAAGAGATAACATGGTAAACATGTTAGGTAGCATTCCACGTCAAAATTTCTGTTTTTATCATTTACCTACTCGAGGACGAGCAGGAATTACGCTTGGGGATGTTGATACGTCTCCAACGTATCTATATATTTTTATTGTTCCATGCTATTATATTATCAATATTGGATGCTTTATATGCACTTTTATAGTATTTATATCATTTTTGGGAACTAAGCTATTAACCCAGTGCCAGTTGTTGTTTTCAGCTTGTTTTTGGTTTTCCATAAAATCAGCACCAAAAGGATTCCAAACGCTATGTAACTTCTTAATGATTTTTTTGGACAAGAGAGACCCTAGAAGCTCCGGGAGGAGACTAGATGACGAATGAGGATACGGTAAGCCAATAGGGCGTGCCCAGGGGGCCGTGCCTTGTCTTGTGGGCTCATCGAGGCTCCGTCCAGCCTAATTCCACTTCTATAAATTCTCAAATATTAGGAAACCAACAGAGATCCACCCGAAACACTTTTTTTCCGTCGCCTTCAAGTTTCTGTTCTTCCATGATCCCCTTTGGAGGCCTTTTCCGGTACTCTTCCACAGGGGGAGTCAATACCGGAGGGCTTCTACATCATCCTTGTTGCCTTCCGATGATGCATGAGTAGTTCACCACAAACCTATGGGTCCATAGCTAGTAACTAGATGGATTCTTGTGTCTCTTTGATCTTCAATACCATGTTCTCATCGGTATTCTTGGAGTTCGATCCGATGTAATCTTCTTGTGTTGTATGTTTGTTGGGATCCGATGAATAGTGGGTTTATGATCTGGATATTCATGAGAAGTAATTGAGTCTTTTCAAGACATTATTATGCATGATTTTTAAAGCTTTGTATTTCTCTCCAATCTATTTGTTTGGTTTTGCCAACTAGATTTATCCTCAGTTGCAGAGGTGCTTTATGATGGGTTCAATCTTCTGGTGCTCTATATCCCAGTGACAGAAAGGGACAAGATCCATATTTGCTTTGTTGCCATTAAGAGTAAAACATGGGGTTTATTCATATTGATTGAGATTACTTTGTCTACATTATGTCATCTTGCTTAAGGAGTTACTCTATTTTTATGAACTTAATACCATAGATTCATGCTGGATAGTGGTCGATTGGTAGAGTAATAGTAGTAGATGCAAGCAAGAGTCGGTCTACTTGTCTCGGATGTGATGCCTATATACATGATGGTTGCCTTGAATATTGTCATAACAATGTGCTTTTCTATCAATTGCCCAACAGTAATTTGTTCACCCGTTGTATGCTATGTATTCGAGAGAGAAGCCTCTTGTGAAAACTATGGCCCCCGAGTCTACTTTGATCATATGAAAAACCAAAATACCTTTGCTCCAATTTTATTTCTTTTATTTTGTTTTGCAATTTGTCTATCTACCACTATGTTATTTGATCCTTGCAATTAACGAGTTCAAGAGGTTGATAACCCTCTTGCCCATGCTGGGTGCAAGTATCTGCTTTTGTGTGTGCAGGTGCTATTCACAAGGCTTTGCATGATTCTCCTATTGGCTCGATAAACCTTGGTCCTCACTGAGGGAACTACTTATCTCTATTGTACTGCATCTCCTCTCCTCTTCGGGGAAAATTCCAACGCAGTTTAGAAGTAGCATTTAACACAGACCTAAGGGTCCATAGTGATTAGCTAGATGACTTGTTTTTCTCTCCCATCTTCAATACAATGTTCTCCTTGATCTCCATGGAGTTCTATTCAATGTAATCTTGTTTTCCGGTGAGTTTTTTGGGATCTGATGAATTGTGGGTTTTATGATCATATTATTAATTGAAAGTAATTGAGTCTTCTCTAAACTTAATTATGCATGAGTATATAGCATTGTATTTCTCTCCGATCTATCTGTTTAGTTTGGCCAACTAGATTGATTTATATTCAGCGGGAGAGGTGCTTTGTAGTGGGTTCAATCTTGCATTGTCCTCACCTCGTGATAGAAGGGGTAGCGAGGCACATATTTGTATTGTTGCTACTAAGGGTAAAACGATGGGGTTCAATCATATTGGTTGGTCTCGTTATGTATACATTATTTCATCATACTTTAGGCATTACTCTGTTTGTTATGAACTTAATACGTAGAGAGGCAAGCATAGAAGCGCTCTTGAAGTGGAGTAATATCAGTAGATGCAGAATAGTTTCGGTCTAGTTGTCACGAATATAATGCCTATATACATGATCATTGCCATGAATAACATCATAACTATGCGCTTTTCTATCAATTGCCCAATAGCATTTTTTCTACCCATGGCATGCTATCTTTATAGAGAGAAGCCTATAGTGAAAACTATGGTCCCGGGTCTACTTTTACCATACTAATAAACCTAGCTGCAATTTTTATATTTTAGTTTGCAATTTATCTATCTATCACTATCAGATTTAATCCTTGCAAGTAACAAGATCAAGGGGATTGACAACCACTACTGCAAGATGCTGCTACGTGACACTACGATCAGAGACCCTTCAAGAAACTATGTGCGATGCAATAATCGCAAACAGTGGTGTAAGAAAACCGTCAAAAATGTGCAAAACGTTTGCGATGATGGATGCATCAAACATGGTTAAGATTTTAGTGCCGTGTGCGATGCAGGGCATACGTTTCAGTTCAATTAAGTGTTTGCGATGAGGAGGAACAAATGAAACAGGCAGCCAGATGAAGGCGTGTGCACTACACAGCATACGGTTCACTTGGATGAACTGTTTGTGATTAGGCAACACAAAAGAAACGGTTAGCCAGATCAAGGTGTGTGCGATATACAGCATGCGGTTCACTCGGATGAACTGTTTGTGTTGACAAGAGAACAGAAACGGTTCAATATAACAACATGTATGTGATACGCGGCAAACAGGTCTGTAATCAGAAATGTGTGCGAAGACCGATAATAACATAAACGATTGCTTCTAATAAGACATATGTGATATGCTCTGTCTACACAACATGTATTGGCCATTAGGGGATGGGCGGTCATCCGGATACGCCATAAGGATGCGAAGAGGCATCCTATATCAGCAAGGACTAGTTGCTCCACCAGTAGCTCATCTAATAGAACTCTCAAGTTAAGTGTGCTCAGGCTGGAGCAGCCAGCAGATAGGTGACTCAATGTGAAGTTGTGTTGATGTTAAATTAACTGATAGGATGGGTCATTTCGGTTCAAATGGCTGAAATGACCCATTCCCTCGGCTAATTTAACCTCGAGGTCCTTGTTTTTTATTTTAATTTTTTTCTAACATATGTTAAAGAAGGTCTACCGCATTATTTTTTGACAATGTGTATACGTGGCATACAGTTGATCTATCCGACCTATTAGTGATGGAATAAGCCGTGTGTGTTGCGGGCAAACGCTTGCTAGTGTACAACCGTTTGCGATTGATGAATTCATCACCAATGGGTTCCCTAGTGTGGTCCGTGTTCATCTCATCATCATCTACTTCTTGTGCTAGCTCGATGTTCCTTATATGCTAAGTTTCCATTAATTGATGGCATTCTATGAACACGCCACCGTTTCTCGCCATTTCCTCACCTGTTTCCCACCACTCGATGATATTGCACATAAACCTAGGCGCGACAGGATGCACGGAGGCAACAAGCGCATCCTGTAGCACATCCACCTTTTCCAAGCATGCCAACGCACCAAAGCGCCGACTCTGCCATCAACCTCGTCAACAAGGAAAACCAGAAGGTGCCATGGCCCGACGAGGCCGTGGCGCTCCCCGGCAACACGATGGACGACGTCGTGATGTGTGTCATCGCCAGGGTTGAGTAGACCTTTGGTGCACGGCGCTTCAGTGCCGCGGATCAAGATAGGCATGTCAGCACTGAGAGGCTGCAGCTCGCCGCACAACATGATCGATGGCGTGCTATAGAGCAAGCTAGGCGTGTCTGTGCCGATAGGCTGCGGCTTGCCGCACGGCGAGAGCGTTGGAGCGCTGCAGAGCGAGAGGCGCGGCGTGCCGCACTGCAAGAGCGGATCCATCGATGCTTGCCTGCTGTTGATAGGCGTCGCAGCTGGATACACGTCCCGTCAGTACCCCCATTCCTCGCGAAGAGTGGGCACATGCCCTCTGCGCCGTACTAACACCAGACATCCGTCGTGCCATTCGCATGGGTCGCGCCGTTCACCTTGTCCGCAGCCCGCTCGATGCCAACGCGTTGGTCGGTAGGCTCGAC
The DNA here is from genome assembly GCF_018294505.1 of Triticum aestivum. Classification (NCBI taxonomy): domain Eukaryota; kingdom Viridiplantae; phylum Streptophyta; class Magnoliopsida; order Poales; family Poaceae; genus Triticum; species Triticum aestivum. Next base: position 422,413,382 of record NC_057813.1, on the reverse strand, counting down.
CACCTCCTTGGCCCAGGTGGAACATGGCCGTCGCATCCTCAAGGTGGTGATCTACGATGAAATAGCCAACCTGGAGCTTGAGATCGCGCTCCAAATGTACCGCGAGCATGTCGACCGCTTGGACGAACTCCTGCACGAGTTCAGGCAGAGCCAAGACCTATCGTAGGCAAGGGCTACTGATCATGGTCTCATGGACGCGTTTTATTTTGTTGAGTCGTTTCGACGTGGATAGCTATGTATTCACAGCAATCATACTATTGCTATGTATATTGCTCTGTTTCAATGTGTGTATTCTGTTTTCCGTTTTTATATGTTATGTTCCAATGTGTGTTTATACGTTTTCCATTCTATACATGTGGATGATAACAAATAGATTCAAATTAGTATACAAAAACACATAGAAAATGGAATTCATAATATGTATAATATTAATTGTTCATTAGTTCATCACAGAATATATATAATATCATCACATATATGTGATGATGCTTAACTACTAGGTACAATGCATAAAATTGAAAACGAATAATACTAAAACTAATAATCCCCCTGGGGCCAGTATTCCAGCATCCCCTTGCCAGCAGCTCCCTGGTACGCGGCGTCTTCCCAGAGCAGAGGCAATACTCCGCCTCCTCCACCTCGCAGCGCTGTGGTGTGCTGATCTGCCTCTTGTAGGCGGACGCGCGTGAACGATCTCACCATTTTTGTGGGCGCCCACCAGAGCTCCTCATCGGTGGCACGCTGGAGCTTATTGGCCCAGCTCCACGCAGCGACGAGGCGCCTAGCGCCTCTGGCCTTCCTCGTGAAGTACATGTCTTCGCACACCTCCTCCGCACAACGACGCACCCACCCCCAAAGCTGTGTTGCCTCCTTTTTCTAGGCGGCAACACGGGCTTCATAGGCCGCCTGGTACCTAGCATTTTCCTCCGCCATCTTCTTCTTGAAATCCACTTGCCTGGCTTTATCAGCCGGCGGCAGCGACTTCCAAAGATAAAGATCGTACTGGCCCCAAAACCAATCCAAAGTTGGGGGGTCCGGTGCAATCTCATCTGGTGACGCGTAGGTGTCCTCGTCGCTGCTCTTCGAGTGAGCGTCCTCGGGGGATGGTGACTCCTCGTCGGCGCATGGGCAGACCGGCAGCGCCATGGCAGAGATTTGAGAGAGAGAGAGAGAAAGAGAGAGCAAGGGGAGGATCCAGATGAGAATGCAGACGGGGCGATGTGAGCAAGGTAGTATTTATCGGCGGCCGGAATCTAGATCGACGGGAACAGTACACGCGCCGGTCGTCGAAATTTACGAATACTGTAGTGTGAATTACACACGATTCCCGCAGCAAAATCCGTATGTGAACATAATAGCTGACGGTTCCCAATGCAGAACTGTGTCTGATTAATAAAGCCCGCCACTCACCTTCCAAACCTCAATGCATGAAATAGAGTGCCAACCGTGTGGGGCCGGTTGTTTTGCTAGATTTTATATTTTCTTTTTTGAACACCAGATATTTACATCGCCTGATGATTTTTTAACTCGCACACAAGTACACAAATATGATTTTTCAAACTGTTATGGTTAGCCATTGCATGTAGATGTAGTTCAAATTTGAATTACGGTCATTAAATGGCTAGAAAATCACTTAAATGTCTTCAAAAGGTCAAATGACCCCTGAAATTTTCCAAATTTTCACATGACAGTTTGTATCAGTGCACATTACACGTAGAAATTTTTTGAATGCCGTAAGAGGAAGCTATGTGCCGTTCGTCATCAAACATGCATTGTTCCCTCTCGGAACCATGAGCCTTCTAGAGAGTTTCTCCGTTTGTGAGGGGGGGTGTCCAAACTTTCATCAAACATGCCAATTTTTGTACCACATCATCTTGGTGGCATGACATTACATCAAGCAAAGTTTCATGTTTTCCTGATCATTTTTTATTTTATTTTTGAAATTAAAATGTCATGGCACTCCATGCATGTGTCCATGCCGTGAGACCAATATGTTTGAAAATTCATTCTAATTTACTGCACATGGAATTAACTTGCACACAAGTATACAAACATGATTTTTCAAGCCGTTATGGTTAGCCGTTGCATGTACATCTAGTTCAAATTTGAATTATGGTCATTAAATGGCTAGAAAATCATATAAATGTCTTCAAAAGGTCAATGACCCTTGAAATTTTCCAAATTTTCACATGATAGTTAGTATCAGTGCACATTACATGTAGAAATTTTTTGAAGGCCCTAAGAGGAAGCTATCTGCCATTCATGATCAAACATGCATTATCCCCTCTCGGAACCATGAGCCTTCTAGTGAGTTGCTCCGGCTTGTAAGGGGTGTGTGTCCAAACTTTCGTCAAACATGCCAATTTTTGTACCACATCATCTTGATGGTATGACATTACATCAAGCAAGGTTTCATGTTTTTAATTTTTTGGAATTTAAATACCATGGCACTCCATACTTAATTGTGTCATAGCCGTTAGACCAATGTTTGAAAATTCCTTCCAATTTACTGCACGTGGAATTAAATCGCACACAAGTACACACAATATGTCTTTTCAAACCGTTTTGGTTAGCTGCTGCATGTACATGTAGTTCAATTTCAATTACGGTCATTAAATGGCTAGAAAATCACTTAAATGTCTTAAAAGGTCAAATGACCCCTGAAAATTTCCAAATTTTGACATGACAGTTGTATTAGTACTACAAATTTTCTCGTACATTTAAAACACCATCCGTTGCCACTTTACTCCAAATTCGTCTTTCACAACTAATAAAAAATATCTACAACATCACACACAGTTGTTTTGTAGGAATCGCTTGCGACGAAAATTTCGGGTCCATTTAAGTCTTCCTCCTTAAGCTCCGCCGGCTCATGTGCTCTAGTGTCGGCAACCCCCGAATTCACAAATCTCGATCCCCATTCCCTCAGCCCCTTCTTGCAAAGATGACGGCGTGGAAATGCTTCGTGAAGGCCCGTACAATGGTCGTGTCCCCCACCCCCACCCCCCCGAGCGCCGCCGCCTACGCCGAGTGTGCTGCCGCATCAGCATTGAGCGCAACCGCTTCCGCTGAGAGGGCGTCTGCGGTAGCCGAAAGGGCAGCTGCAGCAGCCGAGACAGCTGCAGTTGCTGCTGCGACCGCGACTGCAAACGACGAAAGCGCTCGAGTTGCCGTCCTTTCCGACGATGTCACCCTCGCCCGGGTCGAGGCCATCCACGCCAAGATATTCTAGGCCACCTCGGAATCCAGCATGCAACCCACGTCCAAAAAGGTGGTGGTGGCCATGGAGCACCTGCTTCCTCATGAGGTCGTCGAGCGGCAGCCGGGGATGCAGGAGGCGGCGGAGATCAAGGAGCGCCGGGAGGAGGAGTTGTGTGTGGCCTAGGTCGAGGTAGAGAAGAGTCTTTTCGTCGAGGAATCGGCGGTGGAGTACCAATGCGAGCTTTGGCGCAGCCACTACTATGAGTACTACAACCTTGAGGGCGGTGCCAAGGACGAGGACGAGGACGCGGTCGACTTCAGCAGGGGGACGCGGAGTCCACCAACGGCGGCATGTCGCCAGGAGAAGTCATCGATGTCTCATCTCGCACCGGTGATGCATAGGCCGGCGCGGTGGCGGATTTGTTAAAATTATTCGTACTTAGGCTTTGTTTTTAATGCTGGTCTTTTGTTAGAGCAATGTTTAGGTGAACTATCTATGTTTAATTACTAATATTGCTCGATTCAGTAAGTCTGATCTGTGTGCTGTACGCTCTTTACTTTGCCCAAATTAGCAAGCGATGTTAAATTATGCAATGACATACACGGGGAAATTTCCACCAAAATTTCAATTATCAAACTCATCCCATGCACATTAAGCAGAAGAATCATTTGCGATGCACACTATCATTCAAAGTTCATGGTGTCCGGTGGCACCGCGCGCAAATTTTCCCTCCACATTTCAAATTTTTTGGCCTACCGCCGAAATATCTACCCTCCCCCTCCCCACCCCCTTTTCTCCCCGACCACAAGTCACATTTCCCCTGTTTCCCCCTTCCTTCCTTCCTAATCTATAGCCGCTTCCTTGCTTGCTTCCTCGCTCTCGCCGTCTCACATCCTACCGCCGGGGTCGCCATGGTCTTCTTCAAAGACCTCTCTAGCGGTCCCTCCTCCGACGACGACTCCTTCACCACCGGGAATGCCTCTCTTCTCTGTCTCGAGCTATGACTTGAAATGGAGAATTTTTACCTGGCGGTCGATTTGAGTCATTCTTCCTCTTGTAGTTCCCTAGGACCATCACTTGCAACGAATGGAGCAGGGTGGCTGAAGATTTGTCTTCTCGTTGTCACCATCAATCTCCATGCGTGAAGCTAGTTGCATTTGAATCTGTGGATAGTGGGAGGAAGTTTCTGGCATGTGTAGAGAAGGTTAGACCCTCTTTCGTTGTTACAAATCATTTGTTAGATGTGATTCAGACACTTTCACGGTCCCAACCCATTCATACAACACCTTCAACCAAACGCATCCTAAGACAATGTCACAGTTTGTACCTAGTATCTAAAAATGTTGCCATCTCATCAGCGGTGCCATTAGAAAATTATTTGGCACCGCTTCAGCAGTTTGTGGAGCCATTTGTCCACACATCCGAGCAGCCAAGCAGTAAAATACTAAATCTTTATGGCACGAAGGAACTGGGCGTCGGAGCAACTAGGTGCTCCGGAGTTCGAGTCCCTGATTTTTTTCCACTGCATCGGCTCGCTAGTGCAGGGCACCGGTGCGAGATGTAGCAACAACTGTCTTTACACCGGTTTTGGCATACATAGTGGACGCCTTAGTGCTATTGGTTCTATGTTACTGAATTTGTGCATGTACACACCTGTTAGTATCAATTTGTTGTCATCCAAACACTGTCGCTATGCTGTTGCAGTTATATTTACCTTTCTCTTAAAATGTTCAATTTGTTATTTATAGTGCATGAGTAAGAACTTGTAGCGTTGTTGTAGTTAATTAGCTTCTGATGTTTCAGAATTTGGTTGTTGTGTTAGTAGCAATTAATTCATTTGCACATTGATTTTTTTAAGAAGATATGTCATAATTAACCTATTTCTTTAGTTTTTCAAAATAAGTATTGGTGATTTTCTATGTTGCTATAAACCCATTTTCCCTACAATTGTTACTGATCTAGTTTTAAATATTATAGGATGAACGGAAGTGTTCTTACTTGGAGTGGGTTGATCAAGAATGGCCACAGTCTTTGAAGATGTGCCTAGCAAAGCTCTGGAGCATGTACAGAGGTAGGCTTAGAGAAAGGTGTAGAATAAGCTCAGATTTTTTAAATCGGACTTTGCTAAGATGATGTTGGCGAAGGAGGAGGCACTTTCCCAGTTGGCCAGTGCAAGACAGGTTCTTACTGAACTGAAAGCAGAGGTGGATAAGGTGAGTCTGGATGATCTCGATTAGGGAAATGAATATATTGTTCTAATATTGTTCTTATGAAGTTGAACTATCTATATGTTGTACTGTGCTATTTTCTGGTAGCTATCGTACTGTGATGTTAAAATATATCTATGTGCGTGATATAAAATTGGCAAACAACTGTTCGATATGAAACGTGAATTTGCGTAATACTAGAATTATTAATTGTAAACTAATAAACCTGCGAAATGGGTCATGGAACTTTGCAAACGGTTCTAGAAGTAAAAGCGCTTGTGATGGATAGCCCAATACCACACAATTTTCTTTATCAAATCGTGTGTGATGTAGTTGATAAAAGAAAACGGTTAACCAAAGCAGAGCGTGTGTGATAGTTACACGTATCACACACGAGTCTATACATAAACCTGTGTGGGATATACATACAAACGAAAACGTTTTTCCTGGATTGACTGTGTGGGATGTGCATACAAAAGGAAACGTTTTCCTTGAATTGACTGTGTGGGAAGTACATACAAATGGAAATGTTTTCCCTGGATTCACCGTGTGGGATGTACATGAGAATGAAAATGTTCTCCTTGGATTGACTGTGTGTGATATACATATGAACGGAAATGTTTTTCGGGGATTCACCGTGTGGGATGTACATACGAATGGAAACAATTGGGTTTCGATGCCCCGCCAGATCGCACACGAACTCATTTTGCCCCAGTCAGTGTGCCAGGAGGGCCTATCCCCGACGGTTTCTGGGTCGTGTGGGAAGGACCCCCCTATCGCCCACACTCACTTGGTGACGGTTTCAAATGTCATCGCGGAAAGGGGTTAAAAATCGTTTGTATAGCATCGATGCATACTAGTGAACCCTCTTGCTTGCGTTGGGTGCAAGTATTTGCTCTTGTGTGTGTAGGTACTGTTCACTAGGTTTTTGTGTGGTTTTCCTATTGGTTTGATAACCTTGATTCTCACTAAGGGAAATACTATCCACTACTATATTGCTTCATCCTTCCTCTTCGGGGAAAATCTCAACACAGCTCACAAGTAGCAACCATCTCTTGGACAAGGCCAATGAAGCACGACCATCGTACTGGATGACCGGCGCGGCATAGGAGCAGTTGGCCACCCAACGAAGCAGACACAACACCTCCACGCCACAACACCTCTATCGCATCTCCCCGAGAAGACGCGCGCATCCTCGGGCGGCCGACGACCCATGTCCATGCCAAAGCTCGCAGAGCCAAGACTGCCACCCTACCAAGACTTGGAATCTCCAGATCCGCCACCATCATGCCGCAATACGTCCCCACCTCCGCCCACCACCACCCGAGTTTTGCCTGGCGACGCACTCCGGCGCGGTGAGGGAAGAGGAGTAGGAGGGGGGCTTAAGCCACCGGTTTTTTGGGCGTCCCAATACAGCCCTCGGAGCCGCACGAGGGTAAGGTACATCCTCCACTTGAACTCGACAACGTTAGACTTTGTTTGAGTAGTGGTGGAGAACCACCGTTGTCTGAGACATTTCAAGAGCAAATTCAGTAGTACTCTCTTGGTCCAGTTTATTAGCTCACCTCTCATTTCATGCTAAAGTTTGATCATTGATTTAACTAATAAAATATAAACTCTATATCACAAAACTTAATATTGTTGAAAACCATTTTTTAGTACAAATCCAACAGTATTTTTTGTAGTATAATTTGTATTTTTGTTAGTCAAATAGGTGGTTAAAATTTTATCTAAAATACAAGGGACAGTAAAATCGGACAGAGATAGTACTACTCTAGTACCCTACGCTGACTTGCCATGGATCGGTCTGCGGAGGATCAATTTTTTCTAAGGTGGGGCGAACTGTCAAGTAAATAAAAATGATGCAAAAACATAATAGCCAATACAAACTGCAGTGAAGCTTTCAATGACGCTTGCAGTGGCAGTTGATATGTCTCCAACGTATCTATATTTTTAATTGTTTCATGCTATTATAGTATCAATCTTGGATGTTCTATATACATTAATAAACAACTATATATCTTTTTTGTGACTAACCTAATAACTTAGTGCCCTGTGCCAGTTTTTTTTTTGCTTGTTTTTGGTTTTGCGGAATATTAGTACCAAATGAAGTCCAAATGTCACGAAATTTTCTAGTGATTTTTTCCTGGACATAAGAGACCCTGGAAGCTTCGGGAGGGGACGAGAAGATGGAGCAGTGGTCCACGAGGCACCAGGGCGCGCCTTGGTAGCTCTTGGGGCCCACGTGGCTCCGTTTGACCTAACTCCGCCTCTATAAATTCTCTAAAATCGAGAAACCAACAGAGAAGTGCACGAAATACTTTTTCCGTCGCTGCAAGCCTCTGTTCTTGAGAGAACCCATCTAGAGGCCTTTTCTGGTACTCCGTCGGAGGGGGAATCAATCACGGAGGGGCTCTACATCAACCTTGCTGCCCTTCCGATGATGCGTGAGTAGTTTACCATAGACCTACAAGTCCATAGTTAGTAGCTAGATGTCTTCTTCTCTCTCGGTGTTCTTCAATACAATATCTCCTTGATGTTCGTGGAGCCCTATTCTATGTAATCTTTTTTTACGGTGTGTTTGTCGGGATACGATGAATTGTGAGTTTATGATCTGATCTATCCATGAATATTATTTGAGGTTTTTTTGAACTCTTTTATGCATGATTAATATAGCTTCACATTTCTTCTGTGATCTATTTATTTGGTTTGTCCAACTAGATTGATTTATCTTGCAATGGGAATAGGTGCTTTGTAATGGGTTCGATCTTGCGGTGCTCAATCCCAGTGAAAGAAAGGGAAATGTCATGTATGTATCATTGCCATTAAGGATAAAAAGACGGGGTTTATTCATATGTGAGTTTATCTTGTCTGCATCATGTCATCTTGCTTAAGGCGTTACTCCATTTTTTATGAACTTAATACTCTAGATGCATGCTGGATAGCGGTCGATGTGTGGAGTAATAGAAGTAGATGCAGAATCGTCTCGGTCTACTTGTCTCAGACGTGATGCCTATGTTTGATCATTCCCTTGGATATCGTTATCATTATTTGCTTTTTTATCAACTGCCCGACAGTAATTTGTCTACCCACCGTATGCTATTTTCAGTGAGAGAGGCCTCTTGTGAAAACTATGGCCCCGGGTCTATCTTTTATCATTTACTAAAACCAAAAGTATGCTATTTTATCTACCCACCGTATGCTAATTTGTCTACCCACCGTATGCTATTTTGCATTTTTGTCCGATTTATCTAACAAATACCATACAATTTAATCTTGCTCGTAACCGTCAAGGGATTGCAACGCCTTATTCGCATTGGGTTGCAAGGATTGGTTGTTTGTGTGCAATTGCTGCTAATGAGGTGTTGCTTAGTTTTCCTACTGGATTGATAACCTTGGTTCTTAACTAAGGGAAATACTTATCTCTACTATACTGCATCATCCTCTCCTCTTCGGGGAAATGCCAACGCAGTTCACAAGTGGCAGCAGTGCCCTACCCTCCTTTCAGTAGGCCAGCCACTAGACATCTATAAGTATTAGGTATGGTCACGTGATATCCCAGGAGTAAAGAGCAAGAGGGAATGAATATCTAGGAGCGATTAGGCACTTTGGACCGTTCGATCGTTCTACGTTCGCAATCCTGTCTGTTGGATCTCGGGTTGTTTTGATGTGAGCCGTCCGATTATGTGTACGATCACTTGGGCCGTTGCATAAAATTTCAATTGCAACTAAATGTAAATATCATGACCCCACTAGGGTATTTTGGTCATTTCAGACATGAGCTATAAAAGGTGGTAGCTCCCATGAAGAAAACCTAGCAGGCTCCTCGTCTCACATTTGTGTCGGCTCCTCGACCCTTCCTCTCTTCATCCCACCCCCCTCGCGTCAGCACCCTCCCGGTCTCGCCTCTTTCTCTCTTCATAAGTTGCATTAAGTTAATATAAAGAGAGATGTAGGTTGTGTCTGAAGTGGCTCTTGACTATATTATATAGTGTCAGAAGTGGTGTGAACATCCAAATTATAGCCAAAATATACAAGTTTGTGCTCTGTAAGAGAAAAATATACAGTAAACTGCATAAATATGTTTTTTTGTGCAGCATGCAAATGAATACAATATTGGCAAAAAAAATGGTTACGACTAGTCATCAGATAGTTGTCTCCGAAAAAGAAAGTCATCAAACATCCAGAACATAATTTAAGAAAATTTTGAAACGTGAAAATGAGAAAACTCAACTGATGAACATTTGTACCGGAGTCCATTTTACTACTTTCCCATTTATAGCAACGCACTATAAAGCTCCCATACAAAATATATATTATCTTGTAGGCAAAGTATCATAGGAAAAACCAAAAAGTAAAATAACAAGAAACGTATGAAACATAATGACCATATTAAAATCATTACATCATATATGAGCATTTTTTTTTCTTGAAAGTGCCACCGTTCTACAATCAACGATTTGAATTGATGGAACATGAATAGTAATAACGAGTCGACCTTGACGATATGCTTGTATCATTCTCATTTACTAGTGAAGAGTTCTTGGGAGGGCCGTTTTGGCTCGGAGGTGCATATGCTCCTAATGATCACTAAATTCAAAATAAATAGTAAATAAAATTTTAAATTTTGATTTTTTTGTAGATGTTCTTGTGTAACAAGTGTGTTTGATAATTTTCATACGAAACGGGATGACGGTGCTTCGTCAGTGAAAAAAAGTTTAATATTTGAAGGCAACATTTGTCGTTCGAATTGTTTTTTTTTTCACAGATCAAAATATTTAAGCTTCCTCCTAAAATTTTTGCAAGTAACGTTTTGGTGTGACAATGAACACATCTATATTTTTTTTTCTTTTTTTTGACATTTGCAAAAAAAACATTTTTGGTGGACAGGAGTATATGTTCCCAAGAGCCGAATTGGATTTCCGAGAGTTCTTTTCTTTTTGCAATGAAAGAATCAGCTGCCAAAAGGACTTGCATTAGAAAAATGAATTTTGGGGAGAACACTTACAAGAAGTATATTCAAAGTTGTTGATCGACATGATTGAGTAGGGAGTTAGTATGTAACTAATGTTGAATTTGTAATTAGTTTTTTTTTGGAAAAGGGGATTTACCCCAGCCTCTGCATTAGAACGATGCATACGGCTCATATTATTAAACGAATAATCCAGTAACAAAGTCTCGGAAGGTCGTAGTACAATCATCAACAAAAGCTGAAAAGAAGAAAGGCCCAAAGCCACAACCGGCTGGCAAAACAATAGGAGCACTACATGCCTATCCTATTACATGACCATCCAAACCGGTTGAAAATATCCCGAACTACCATCTCCCATCGGGTAGACGCAGTAACCAAACGCTCCCTGGCCTCCGTCGGAGTGAGTAGCGACCACATACGGATGAACGCCGTGGCCCTGAAGATAACCTGCAAAAAGTGAATGTTTGTTGATCGGTTAAGGACTAAGTCATTCCTGCAGTTCCATATTGCCCACAAAAGCGCACAAACGCCAACCCGAATGTGTCTTGCAATGTCAGAATCCACCCCGTCAAGCCATGTTCCAAATAACATGCTAATAGAGGTGGGCTGATCAATATTAAACGCAATATGAACCGACCGCCACAGAATCTTAGCCAAAGGACAATCTAGAAAGAGGTATTTAATGTTTTCGTTATGATCACAAAAGCTACATCGAGACGAGCCCACCCAATTACGTTTTGCAAGGTTATCCTTAGTCAAAATGACATGTTTATGCACAAACCACATAAACACTTTGATACGCAAGGGTACCTTAACTTTCCAAACATGTAATGATGTGGGGATGACGGAAGAGTTAATGACATCTAGATACATTGATTTGACCGAGAACACACCGTTCTTAGTAATGCAGCTGATCTGGCTATTGAGACAGCCAGACATCCATTAAACGTCGAACAAGATGGAGCCAGGCCTCCCAACGATTTCCAACTAGTGTCCGTCTAAAACTGATATTGAGGGGGACGGATTGTAAAACATTAGCAACATAGGCTTCTCTACGTTGGACAATGTTATACAAAGAAGGATATTGAAGTGCAAGTGGGGTCTCCCCAAGCCACGTATCCTCCCAAAACCTCGTCGTTGTGCCATTCCCAACAATAAATTTAGACCTGTTGAAAAAGAGTTGCTTAACTCTCATCAAACCCTTCCAAAATGGTGAGTCTGAAGACCTCACATTCACCTGAGCCAGAGTTTTAGCATAGAGATACTTATTGCGCAAAATCTGAGCCCAAGTGGCCTCCGTCTCAGATGACAGCTTAAAAAGCCACTTGTTAAGGATACATATGTTTTTGACTTCCAGATTTTCTATACCTAGGCCACCTTGGTCCTTAGGTCTGCATATAATGTCCCACTTCGCAAGTCTATACTTTCGTTTAAGCTCATCAATTTGCCAAAAGAATCTAGATCGATAGAAATCTAACCTTTTCCTAACTCCGACCGGAACCAAGAAAAAGGATAAGAGAAACATAGGCATACTAGTGAGGACCGAATTAATCAAAATTAATCGACCTCTGTATGACATGAGCTTTCCTTTCCAACAGCTCAGTTTCTTTTCAAACCGATCCTCAAGACATTTCCACTCAATATTAGATAGCTTACGATGATGAATGGGTATACCTAAATACGAAAACGGTAAAGAACCCAATTCACATCCGAACAATTGTTGATACGACTCCCGTTCATCATTGGCTCTTCCAAAGCAAAACAATTCGCTCTTGTGGAAGTTGATTTTAAGCCCAGACAATTGTTTAAATAAGCATAACAGCAGCTTCATGTTCCTTGCTTTCGCCAAGTCATGCTCCATAAAAATGATTGTATCATCAGCATACTGAAGAATGGACAACCCGCCGTCAACTAGATGTGGAACCAGGCCACCTACCTGTCCTGCATCCTTTGCCCGACCTATTAAAATAGTGAGCATATCAGCCACTATGTTAAACAGGATCGGTGACATAGGGTCTCCTTGCCGCAGCCCCTTGTGTGTTTGGAAATAGTGACCCACGTCATCATTCACCTTAATCCCGACACTCCCTTTTTGCGTAAAGGAATCAATCTGGTTTCTCCAGGCCGGATGAAAACCTTTCATACGCAACGCTTGTTGAAGGAAAGGCCACTTGACTTTATTATATGCTCTTTCAAAATCCACTTTAAAAACTACGCCATCAAGTTTTTTGGAGTGGATTTCATGGAGCGTTTCGTGCAAGACCACAACCCCTTGCAGGATGTTTCTATCCGGTATGAAAGCAGTCTGGGATGGCTGAACTACTGAGTGTGCTATTTGTGTAAGCCTATTTGTCCCCACCTTGGTGAAGATTTTAAAACTCACATTTAGCAGACATATGGGTCTAAACTGCTCAATCCGAACAGCCTCAGTCTTCTTAGGAAGAAGGGTTATTGTCCCAAAATTTAGTTTAAACAATTGAAGTTGTCCCTCAAAAAACTCCTGAAACATGGGCATCAAATCTCCCTTGATAAAATGCCAACACTTCTTATAAAACTCTGCCGGAAACCCATCCGGTCCTGGGGCCTTATTATTCTCCATCTGAGTAATAGCCTCAAACACCTCTTTCTCCGAGAACAGAGCAGTCAAGAGCTCATTCTCGGCAGTCTCTAGCTGAGGCACATCCTCAACCCTAGACTCATCCATCGACACGAAAGTCTCTACCGGGGGACCAAACAACTGCTTATAATAATTGGTGATGTAATCTTTGAGATTGTCCTGACCAACTATCGTCCCTTCATCTTGTTCTAGTTGGAAGATTCTCTTTTTACGATGCTTCCCATTAGCGATCATGTGAAAGAATTGAGTGTTATCCTCGCCTTCTACGATTTTGCAAACCTTGGCTCGCAATGCCCACTTCAATTCCTCCTCACGGAGAAGCTTTTTAAGCTGCATCTCTGCATCTATCTTTGTTTCCAACTCATTGGAATCCAAGATAGAAGTTTCTGCTTTAGCTTCGAGGTTTTGAATAATCAGAAGGAGTCGCTCCTTCTCCACCTTATAAATCCCATGCGTGTGTTTAGCCCAGCCACGAAGGAACCGTCGGAGATGACGAATCTTGGATTGCCACCTGTCGATAGGTGACCTCCCTCCCGAGTCCTTAGCCCACTCTCTAGCTAACATCTCGAGGAACCCTTCTCTTTCAAACCATGCAAGTTCAAACGAGAAAATGTTCTTGTTACCCACGAAATTTCGAACTCCGGAGTCGACTAGTAACGGTGTATGATCCGAGACACCTTGGGTCAAAGCGTGCACCATTACCAAGGGAAACTTCTGTTCCCACTCGACACTAGCTAGCACGCGGTCCAGTTTCTCAAAAGTGGGAACCGGTAACGAATTAGCCCAAGTGAATTTCCTACCCGAAAGCTGGATCTCTCTGAGATCCAAACTTTCGATGATAGTATTGAACATAAACGGCCATCTACCGTCAAAATTGGCATTATTCTTGTCCTCTTGCCTTCGGATTATGTTGAAATCCCCGCCCACTAAGAGAGGTAGCTGTTCATTACCACAGATGCGCACCAGATCCGCCAAAAAATCTGGCTTGAGTTCTGGTTGAGCAGCTCCGTAAACTGCCACCAAGGCCCAATCAAACCCATCTGCCTTAGTTCTAACTCGAAACTTAACAGCAAACTCGCCCATGACTACACTCCGGACTTCCAACGTATCACACTTAACCCCAAGTAAGACCCCGCCGGATCTTCCTCGAGGTGGGAGGCAATGCCAATCAAAGTCTACCCCCCAGACAAAGTGGCAAGAAATTGAGATGTGAAATTGCTTCTTCCAGTCTCAGACAAAGCAATAAAATCTAAATGATGTTCGAGTGAAGCATCCGCTAGAAACCTCCTTTTAGCCAAGTCTCTAAGACCTCTGCTATTCCAGAAAATGCCTTTCATAAGTCATCATGAAAGTTTTTGACAGTACGGATCCTAGCACTCCTACGCACTGCGGAGACTGGATAGACCTTTCGCTTCCATGTCCGCTTAGGCTTTGTTTGACCATTAACCATGTCACCACCCTCATTCTCCGCATCAAGCACTAAAGGCTCATCTACATGAAGAGACGTCTGAGGATTGGTATCATCCTCTGTCTCTAGACATGCAGGGTCAAGATCGGCACACATGTCATCAAGAACCCTCACCCCAAGCGCATCAATCTCCGAATCATTTATAGGTTTAACTGCGGCAATGTGACGAATCATATCTACCGCACGCTCAGCTTCCAAATCAAGAATGTCATTAACCGATTTGGCAATTTGATGATCATTATTACCAAGTGAAATTCCTAATTGATTTGCATTATGTATGATTTCATTATCAGAGAAATGCAAAATGGAATTTGACTTAATAACAGACATACCGGTGGAGGTCTCGAAGTTATGCAACTTGGCAGCCCTCAATGCACACCTCAGTTGTATATCATCGACGTCCGGCTGCTCCTGCAGCCTCCCGCTGATCCGCCCCCCCTGGGTAGCAAAGTCCGGGATACCCCCAAAGGCGATGACCTCCTCGCGAGAAGCCCTGCAAGGGGAAGGGCCGCCCACCCATCCCCCCACACCGGCGTCTCGGGTCGCGGGCACCAGAGTAGGAGAAGAGCGATGCGGCGACACCGGCAGCCCGTCCACGGGCGACCCGCCATCAGCTGGCTCCGGAACCGCCCACACGACGCTCACCGGTGAGGAGGCAGTAGCAGCTGTCGCGCCACCCAGCCCACCTAGAACGGGGGCCGGCGAGCCGACCACCACCTGCTCAGCCACACCGGCGACATAAAGAGATGACGCCGCCCGAGCCACAGTAGCAGTAATAGTCGGTGAAGCACCCCCCGCGGCCGACCCTCCCAGCATGGCACCACCCGCCTCGGAGGTAGAGGGAGTTGTGCGGGCCTTGAGCTCCATCGAACAAGGCGCTGGCAAGGTAGGAGAGGGCCTGACCGCACTCCCAGCCAACTCCGCCGAGTCTTCCTGCTAAGTCATCACCACCTGCCGAGGCACCGGCGATGAAGGAGGATAAGCGTGAACCTCCTGTGCAGCTAATCCTTCCGGACCATCAACGCACACGACCTCCGAAATCACCGGAGGCACATGCTCAGACGGGTCGTCCAGATCCACACGATCACTCCAAAGATGAGGGGGCGCCTACAGAACCAAGTTGAAGCATGTTGGACGGTGCTGAAACCGGCATTTTCCCCTGAGCCGACTCTGCTGGCTTAGACGAATCCACAGGCCTGGAACCCCTGTCACCATCACTAGGTGCATCATCTCCATGGTTTCCAGAAGCGCCTCCCCCCTCAGAAGTATCCATAGGAAGCACCTCCTCAAAATCCTAAAACAAGTCCGGGTCCTCATACTCGACATTCAACATGTAAGCAATACCCTCATGACACCATCTGACCACGTCCGGCAAGAACTGAATGTTAGCCACACTAACCAGCAAGCGAGCCACACCGTGAGCACGAGTGAAGGGCATATCCACCTGCTCCGTCTTATCGAGCAAGGACCCCAAGCTCCATGTGACAAAGAAATCATCCAAGGGCTCTGAGGGTGCCCCCGAAAAACGAACCCAGATCTGGGTCAGAGGGGTGCCCTGTGGCTCCTTCTTTTTCCACTCATCAAACTGCAACACGAAGCTAGTTCCTGTAACCCGACTCATACCAAACTTTAGAATGCTCTTCTGATCCTCTTTAGAGGGGAAATCCACTTTGTAAGACTTATCTGAAAGTTTCAATAAAGACCATTTGAAATTCCCCGAAGCCAACTCCCTTAACTGCTGAATAATATGTGCTTCAATGAGCGGTCCAGTGACCACCTTAACCACCCCAGGAAGGAGGTTTCAATGACAGGGGCCACCGGAGCCACGTATGGTGACTCGAAGAACATCAACTCCGAGCAACATAGCCCATAGATATTAAGTGTCGGTTTGGGGCCGAGAAGAAGCGGACACTCAGCCGCCACATGCTTAGGTTTCCGACAAATATCACATAACTCAGCAGAGCAATCAACCATGAAGTGACCCGTCTCCCCGCACCGGAAACAGACAAGTTTTTTCTTCTTAGCCGCCCACTTGGACAGCTTGTCACCTCCGGCCTTCTCCGAACCTTTATCAGACTCAGTTTCATCCGGTTGCACGATCATCGGTACAGACACATCGGCGAGAGCCTTAGCCGTCTCCACCACCGCCTGATTTAGACCAGCAACATCAGTGGACATCTCAGTATCATATGAACCCGTGGCACCAGGCAGGTTACGCGGAGGACGCTGATAGCCACCACGACCACCACGGAAGCGGCCCCGGAAGCGGGTCGGGCCAACCGCGCCCTCAACAAAGTTCCCCGGCCGCCCTTGAAAACCATGGCCAGCAGTACCATGATCTGTCCAAGCATAACCTCGCCCACCACCGGTAGACGAGAACCCCGATGAAGACCCTGTCCATAAGCATCGTATCCATCATCGCCCCACTGACCACGTGGAGGGTTGCGGCTGTCCCCCGCAAACGCACCCGTCCCGCGCCGGCGGCACCGGTGGCAGCTCCTCCCCGCCCGGCCGCCATTTGACGAGGCCACGGCCGCTGCATCGGAGGTGGCGCGGCCCCATGCGGTGGCGGCGCCGCAGCCCTGGCGGTGGCCGTCGCAACCGGCGCAGTCCCTGCAGCCCTGGCTGGGGCCGTCGTAGCCGGCGCTGGCGCCGTAGCCGCAGTCAAGGGCGGCACAACCGCTGCTGGACCCCCTTGCTCGGCCCTCGCAGGCGGCTTCGCCGGAGGAGGTCCTTTGGCCGGCGGCGGGGCCTTGGGCGGCATGTCTTCCTCGCCGGCTACCACCGGACCGCCACAACAGAACTGATTCCCCCGCCGCACACGTCGAACCAAGGCAGCAGGAAAGCCGACGTTACCACGGCGGCGAACCCTAGAAACAACGTATCGGCAGCGAGGCGATGCACGTGCATGAGATAGCTCCCGATCCGATGCGATCCCGTGCACTCCGATGGCCACCGGTTTTGCCTGGGTCCGAAACCCAGCTAATCCCGGCCCATCCCAAAGCTCATTCCCTTGGCCCAAAGGTCTGTTAGCGGACGGGCCCTCACGAAGCCCATTAGCGCTAAGCAGCGAATTCAAACGCGAGATCCGATTGGCCTGGATCACGGCTGCTCTGTCGATCGCCGGCGGCGGCGCCTGCGCCGCCGACGATCGCCGAGACTTCTTCCTCTTCACTACTTTCCACGAACCTTCTGTGAAGAAATCGGACAAGGTAGGTTTTGGTAGAATTACCTTTGGAATCGGCCCCTTCCATGGCCGGACCGCCGTTGCCGCCGTCCGTCTATGAACAATGCGTCGGACGATCTCGATCTAGTCCTCTGGTCCCAACCCTTGCCGCGCTGGATCATCAATTGGCACAATGCCATCGACAATCGCAGCCACTTCGTCTTCCGAATATCCTGGATCGAAAGCTTCGCAGATGACCGACGACGGCGTCGGTGAGTAGAGTTCCGGCGAGCTTCTGGAGCAGTCCCCGTCGTCTTCGTCCTCCGCTTCAGACTCCGTGAGTGCCCAAAACCTTCCCCCTACGCGCCCCTCACCGGAGATGGACACCGGCGGCAGGCACGCGGTGGACGCCACGGGCGTCGCCCGCGTCGCCCCAGTCCACGGGTTGGCCTGGCCTAATTTGTAATTAGTAGGCGAGATCTTGTGCTTGCATGGAGGCAGAGCAATGTACAGTTCAGTAATTTGCCCCCTCAGATACTTATGATTTGTCTTTTTAGAATACACATAGGCACGTGCATCATATATTCATAGGACACGTGGGCAAAGAAACCCATCCACTGCCCACGTTTTACAAGGGTGTGGCATTATAGCCAGATTAACACGACCAATCCCGGTATGCCCACCTAAACAACCTCTGCAAGAAGGGTGACACATCACCCTTAAACAACCCAGCTGATTGCCACACGCATCCCTCCTCATAAACTCTTCTCAACAACACTCTAACTGCATTGTCAATGACAATGGCATTTCTATGCTTCCAAACCTCCTAAACATACTGGCAAGCAGATTGTGTGATAATCCTTCCGCTCCTGTGGCACCGTCGTAAGCCAGGCTGCCCATGCTCAATAGTATTTCCTAAAGAGAACAACACAATTGTATGAATAGTTTGGACTGTTTAAATCCAAAAAATGTAATCTTTTTTTTGCAGATAGAAACAAAATGTAATCTTCTACATCTAAATAGCTAGCCCCCCTTAACATATTTCTCTCAATATTCACAAATGCCACCTCATCATGTAAACATGCATGAAAAACACCCACCTCATAATGCAAATGTGCATGGGAAAAGGCCCACCTCAATAAATAAATGCAATACAGTAGATATGTTTGTAGTTTTAGTACTCATATTAACCATCTAAATATTAATGTGCAAAATAGTCAAATATCATGAAAGTATCGTCAATCAATTTCTGCCACAAGGTGTAGGATATCACCTAGTTTCGGTTGCAAGTATAGATTTATTGGTGCCCGTGAGAAATTAGCTAAAAATAAAGGTACATGGGGAAAAATGCAGGTCCGCCCAAACAAGAAGAAGAAAAAAAAAACAGCGAGTGTATCATGTAGCCTCCTACCGAGGAGACATAATCCTCTGTCAAGGGATTCGCCAGCCACTAAGCCTACCCATGAATCAAGAGAACTATTCCATGTGCGCAACGCGCTTCCTCGCCGTGGCCGTGCATGATTTGTTCTCCTTCCACAAAGAAATGCATCCGGTTGCTTTACGTTCTTTTCATGAGGAATTGCATGATGTGTTTCTTTCTGTTGCTTTCAATAAATATGGATAACCTTTCTTAATGACGGGAATGTGCTGGGATCATCTGATTGTTAGTCCAATCAACGCCTTGCTCCGGTGACCCATCAATCAGTGGATGCCAACTCTCGCCATATGCTCCATGTTACTGTACTACAGTACTAGATGAAATTCAAATTCTACGTGATTGTTTTGCATCAACCTTACAATTCTACTTTCCCGTGGGTGGATCATGACTGAGGCACATGCAGTGGGTGGTTGATTTCTACTTTCCCGTGCGACAACAAGTCTCACTAAGGCCGGACAAGGGGATTATGCTAATGCACATGACAAGGGTTGATACTCATGTGTGTGTATTTATGCGGAAGAACACATGTACATGTCCCGGTCCTTTAAACACTTGTAAATCATAGAGGAACAAAATATTACTTTTGCGAATTTGATAGATGTTTATTTATGCATAAGAAATTGCGTTTTAAGAGCTTGTTCATGAAAATTTTAAAAGTATATGAAACGCTCACTCAATTAGCATGGCTACTTTTGTTTTGATCTCTTGGACCATTTAAAATACGTTCAATTTTTCTGTTCACTGCGGGCGGCAACACGTGATCGGTAAATCTCTTGACCCAAAAGGATGCTCTGAGAACATTATTCTAAGGGATCGCACATGACAAGAGCCAAAAGGTGAATCAATTTTTATAACCACTTTAAATTCGGTGGTGAAACGACGTCAGCCAGGCATGTTCCGCATGTGGATTAAGTGAACTTTAAGATAACTAGGTAATTGCCCGTGCGTTGCACCGGGGCATACATATATATGTTCGAATGGTTCAACATCAATTATGTCTAACATTTACCTTTAAAATCTTCATGCCCACCATGCGACATTTACAAATACTAATTTTGAGCTAATAACTGTGTTTATAATTAATTCTATTTCCTCTGTCCCAAATTATGAGTAATCTGGGAGGTACTAATTCTCAATGAAAGTCACTATGAGCAGACAAAAAAGAGAAGATGTTCTCTGAAGCTATTGAGAGTTATACTAAACGGAAAGGTGTGGCTACACTCATGTGTAATACACCTGAGCTTTCAAAAAACCGACAAAACACATATCAAACGTTATCCAAAAATCCATTTTTTTGTGACATCAAACATGATCAAATCTTTTAGATACTTGCAAAATTTCAGCCACAAATAGCATTGGAGGTGCTCTCACAAAAAATCACTCGTTAATGTTTTCTTCATTTTTGAGTGCATGATTTTGTGTTTTATTCGAGAGCTCCTCAAATGTTTTTCGTGGATGAAATTCTGCAATAACCTAAAACATTTTATCATGTTTCATATCACAAAATTTCAGAGTTTTTGGATCACATTTGATATTGTTTTTTGTTTTTTTGTAAGGTGTAGTACACTCGAGAACAGAAAATGCACTGCCTATATTAAATTAAACATCCAGGGCAGAGAATTGTACTCGAAAATACGATGGTAATACATAGCAATTACTACCTCTATAAACTAATATATGACGTTTTAGATCACTTACAGAGGGAGTATTATTTTACTCTCACGTTCATGTGACAAACTGAATCTGTGACCATCTCGTTTAATTTCATAAGTTTCAACAGTTGTGATCTTAAAGAGTGTGTATCTGAAATTCCAAATGGTTGGTGTTAAATGCTTTCGCACAACTTGCGCACCCATGTAGAAGTTATTCTATCTAGCAAGTTGCTACTTACTTGAACTATATGAAGGAATCGTCGACATTGACCACATGGCATTTCGCTTTGGCTCAACATAGGAGAAGCAATCCTGTACAACGTAGGATATCACAAAGAAGTTCAGCTGGTCAGGAACCAAATGTTCAGACTCTGCTTGCTTTTGGGGATTGCTTTTGCCTCCTTGCTCTTGCATGGAACAAAATCATAACTCATTACTTTCTATGCAACAAACAATACTAACCATGGAAACACGATCAAAATAATATTAACCATGAATCAATCAAGAAACACACAAACAAATGGGCATGTTTGAAGAAGAAAAAGTTCTTGCAGTCGGCACATTAAAAATACCAACAGAAAATGGAAAGTGGGAATACTTTGAATTTTCCTAAAGGCTGCAGTGGGCATTCGAATCGTTTGTATCCTTCTAGTGCCTGCTCTGGGCATATCCTCGGATCTACTACGCAACAATTTGATGACACAAACTGAAGGTATGTATATGTTCATCTAGGCAATGAGGAGGTCAATGGCGTGAGTAAGAGTCAAGGCCGAACAGGAGGCCAAGTGTAGCATGCCATCTGAGCCAAGTTCTACATCGACATGTGTGAGCTGAGACTGCATCGCGACGATCAAGATCATGGCGGCAGAGGGGTGGTGGGAAGAATACGATCTCGTGTACCTGAGTTTCCTGGGCTGTCCGACGTATCCGATGGCTGGTTTAGCTAGCTAGCTTTCCTACGTGAAAGCCAAAGATCGATCCAGTAGCTTGGTTTGGCCTAAGCATTGTACGTGCGCGTACCCGCCGGAAGAACTTGGCGGCGGACAGCGTCGTGAAGGTCGAGGCTGCGCTAACATCCGGCAGAGAATTGGAGCGCACAATCGAAGGTCCAGCTGCAGGGAAGATGTTGCCGTCCTGGAACCCTCCACATCGCCTCTGCGCTTTCAGGGCAGGGTGGCTCAAGATCTACGCGGCAGGAGTTAGCTAGGCTAGACGACGGCGTCGACGGGAAACCCTAGTATGGCCCGCCCAACCTAAGGCAATTGGGGAGACAAATTAGAGCCTAATTTAAGGCTGGTTTTGTAGAAAACCGGTAAAACGAAAACCAGAGATGGAAGGGGCGAAAAAAAAACGTAGGGGCACGGGGGGAGGGGCGATCGAAGGAGGTCGGACGAAGCCTGCGACGTAAGAGGGGAAACGGAACGTTCCGTTTCTTTTAGGTAGTAGAGATAGAGACAAGAGATCTCACCGCGAGGAAAAAAAAACTTTAAGAGCAACTCCAACGGGGCAACCCATTTCGTCCACCGCCGTCTGTTTGGATCGCCGCGGACACAAACGGCGGTCCAACGCGCCGACCCAAACGGACGCGTGTCCGCTTTTCGTCCGCGGGCGACCCATTTCTCGCCCATTTTTGAGCCGGATTTGCATCGGCGCGGACAGGAGACGGACGCGCGTGCCTACTCCTCTCCCCGGGCCCGCCGGTCGGTGGCAGCCACCATCATTTTCCCCATTTCACCCAAAACCCTCCCGCCCGCGCGCGCTCCCGTCCCACACCCGCATGGACGACGACCTCGACCTCGACGCCGCCGCTCGCCTCGTCTTCCTCGCCTCGTCCGACATGAAGACCGTCCCCTCCGGCAAAGGCAAGCCTCGTGCCCCGCGCAAGACCGCCGCCGCGACCAAGCCAAAGAAGGCGCTGATGTCCGAATAGCGGTCGGCGGAGTCGGCCAAGAGGAAGGCGGAGGCACGCCGCGGACGCGAGGGATGAAGCCGTCACAGTTGCCGCCGTCGCCGCCACCGCGCAGCAGGAGGTCACCAATGCCCGCGTCGCGGCAGCAACGAGGGAGGCGCTCTAAATGCTAGGGTTAAACCCTAGCCAGCACCGCCTCGTCAACACCGTCATGGCCGCCGCAGCCAGCACCGGCTCGTCCGCGTTCCCTTAGATGGTTCTACCCGGCTCGCCCCGCGCGTCGGCTTGCACCCCGATGCCCGGCTTCCACGTGTACCCGCAGCCCTCCCGCCTCTCCGGGGAGTGCTCGCCCGACGTGAGCGTGGTGGCGCCTTCCACGCCCACGCCCGCGCCCATCGACCTCAACGCCACACTGATAGCCAGTGGCTCGTCATCTGGAGGAGCGAGGAAACGCGCGCAGGAGATGTCGGCCAACGTGCTACCGGACGCCCGCAACCTGTTCGACGGAATGTCGGCAGCCGGCGATGAGGACTACATGCAGAACCTCATCTTTGAGGGCAGTGCGCCCGCCGCTGGCTATGATCCCGACGAGACACAAAGCCAAGACGGCCGCGGGGTGTTCATGCCGGGCGCTGGCTATGATCCCGGATCAGTCGGCCTTCATGCGTGATCAGGTCGGGATGGACCTGGACAGCTTCCCACTTGACCACGAGTTTCCGGACGACTACGGGCAAGAGGAAGAGGACGAGTGCGACATCGAAGTGGAGCCTTTGTTTGAGGACGAGCTCGCCAACCAAGCCGCCGGACCGAAGCCAAAGCGCAAGAGCAAGCGCACGAAGGCATACACGGCAGCCGAGGAAAAGCTTATTTGCGAGTGTTGGAGAGACATTGGACAAGACCCCAAGATAGGCGTCGAACAAAAGCATTCAACTTTTTGGATTCGTGTCCACCGGGAGTTTCATGAGCGCAAGAAGTTTCCTCCCTACCAAATTGTGAGCACGCGCGGGTGGGTGTCCATTTCAAAGCGATGGAGAGTGATCCAGTAAGAGTGCAACAAGTTTTGGGCCACTCTTGAGAGCGTCAAGGCCCGCCCCGTGAGCGGCATCGGCATGCAAGACATGGTATGGTAGCAAGCCGCCCTCGTTTGTGTCATAAAGTTCATGCTTGCGTGTTCATTTGCATACCATTTTTGCCAATATGCTTGCATGAAAACATTTGTAGGCATTTCAAGCTTTGGAGGCATTCAAGGTCCAACACAACAGCAAGTGCTTCAACCTCTCCCATTGTTTTAGGTGTTGGAGAACGTAGTAATTTCAAAAAATTTCCTACGCACACGCAAGATCATGGTGATGTATAGCAACGAGAAGGGGAGTGTATCTTCATACCCTTGAAGATCGCTAAGCGGAAGCGTTTATCAACGTGGTTGATGTAGTCGTACGTCTTCACGATCCGACCGATCCAAGTACCTAACGCACGGCACCTCCGAGTTCTGCACACGTTCATCTCGATGACGTCCTTGCCTTCTTGATCCAGCAAGACGGGCGAAGTAGTAGATGAGTTCCGGCAGCACGACGGCGTGGTGAAGGTGTTGGTGAAGAACAATCTCCGCAGGGCTTCTCCTAAGCACTACGGAAACTATGACGGAGGATAAACTAGAGGTGACGGGGTTGCCGGCACACGACTTGGTGTTTCTTGATGTGTCTTTGGTGCTAGCCCTGCCCCTCTATTTATATGTTGAGCCTTGGGGTCGAAACTTGGAGTAAAAGCCTCCACAAAGTCGGTTTCACCCGAAAGGCAAGAGTCCTTCTTGGACTCCAGGGCCAGACACCAGGGTTCCCGGCGTCTGGACACAGACGCCAGGGACCCTGGCGTCTGGCCCCTGGACTCCGCAATACTTCCTTTTGCGCTTTCCAAAAACCTTGTGGGCTTTCCCCTTTGGCCCAAATAACGTGTTCTCGTACCCAAACATTTCGGGAAACATCCGGAACTCCTTCCGGTGAATTCCGGAACCCTTCCGGAGATCAAACACTATTATCCCATATATCAAACTTTATCTCCGGACCATTCCGGAGTTCCTCGTCATGTCCATGATCTCATCCGGGACTCCGAACAACATTCGGTCACCAACATACATAACTCATATAATACTATATCGTCAACGAAACATTAAGCGTGCGGACCCTACGGGTTCGAGAACTATGTAGACATGACCGAGACATGTTTCCGGTCAATAACCAATAGCGGGACCTGGATGCCCATATTGGCTCCCACATATTCTATGAAGATCTTTATCGGTCAAACCGCATAACAACATACGTTGTTCCCTTTGTCATCGGTATGTTACTTGCCCGAGATTCGATCATCAGTATCTCAATACCTAGTTCAATCTCGTTGCCGGCAAGTCTCTTTACTCGTTCCATAATACATCATCCCGCAACTAACTCATTAGTTACAATGCTTGCAAGGCTTATAGTGATGTGCATTACTTGAGTGGGCCCAGAGATACCTCTCCGACAATCGGAGTAACAAATCCTAATCTCGAAATACGCCAACCCAACATGTACCTTCGGAGACACCTGTAGAGCTCCTTTATAATCACCCAGTTACGTTGTGACGTTTGGTAGCACACAAGGTGTTCCTCCGGTAAACAGGAGTTGCATAATCTCATAGTCATAGGAACATGTATAAGTCATGAAGAAAGCAGTAGCAACATACTAAACGATCAAGTGCTAAGCTAACAGAATGGGTCAAGTCAATCACATCATTCTCCTAATGATGTGATCCCGTTAATCAAATAACAACTCATGTCTAAACTTAACCATCTTTGGAATAATGAGCTAGTCAAGTAGAGGCATACTAGTGACATTATGTTTGTCTATGTATTCACACATGTATTATGTTTCCGGTTAATACAATTCTAGCATGAATAATAAACATTTATCATGAAATAAGGAAATAAATAATAACTTTATTATTGCCTCTAAGGCATATTTCCTTCAGTCTCCCACTTGCACTAGAGTCAATAATCTAGTTCACATCATTATGTGATTTAACACCAATATTCACATCTGTATGTGATTAATACCCATAGTTCACATTGTCATGTGATCAACACCCAAAGGGTTTACTAGAGTCAATAATCTAGTTCACATTGCTATGTGATTAACACCCAAAGAGTACTAAGGTATGATCATGTTTTGCTCGTGAGAGAAGTTTAGTCAACGGGTCTGTCATATTCAGAGCCGTATGTATTTTGCAAATATTCTATGTCTTCAATGCTCCGCATGGAGCTACTCTAGCTAATTGCTCCCACTTTTAATATGTATCCAGATTGAGACTTAGAGTCATCTGGATCAGTGTAAAAGTTTGTATCGATGTAACTTTTACGACGAACTCTTTTATCACCTCCATAATCGAGAAACATCTCCTTAGTCCTTACTAGGGATATTCTTGACCGCTGTCCAGTGATCTACTATTAGATCAAAATTATATTCCTTTGCCAAACTCAGAGCAAGGTATACAATAGGTCTGGTATACAACATAGCATACTTTATAGAACCTATGACTGAGGCATAGGGAATGACTTATCATTCTCTTTTTCTATTTTCTGCTATGGTCGGGTTTTGAGTCTTACTCAACTTCACACCTTGCAACATAGACAAGAACTCCTTCTTTGACTGTTCTATTTTGAACTACTTCAAAATCTTATCAAGGTATGTACTTATTGAAAAATCTTATCAAGCGTCTTGATCTATCTTATAGATCTTGATGCTCAATGTGTAAGTAGCTTCACCGGGGTCTTTCATTGAAAAACTTTTATTCAAGTATCCTTTTATGCTATCCAGAAATTCTATATCATTTCCAATCAACAATATGTCTTGCACATATAATATCAGAAATGCTACAGAGCTCCCACTCACTTTCTTGTAAATATAGGCCTTTCCAAAAGTCTGTATAAAACAATAATACTTTGATCAACTCATCAAAGCGTATATTCCAACTCCGAGATGCTTGCACCAGTCCATTGATAGATCGCTGGAGCTTGCACATTTTGTTAGCACCTTTAGGATTGACAAAACCTTCTGGTTGCATCATATACAACTCTTCTTTAAAGAATCCATTGAGGAATGCAGTTTTGACATCCATTTGCCAGATTTCATAAAATGTGGCAATTGCTAACATGATTCGGACAGACTTATGCATCGATACGAGTGAGAAAATCTCATTGTATTCAACACCTTGAACTTGTCGAAAAACTTTCGCAACAAGTCGAGCTTAGTAGATAGTAACACTACTATCAGTGTCCGTCTTTCTCTTGAAGATCCATTTATTTAACATGGCTTGCTGATCATCGAGCAAGTCAATCAAAGTCCATACTTTGTTCTCATATATGGATCATATCTCAGATTTTATGGCCTCAAGCCATTTCACGGAATCTGGGCTCATCATTGCTTCCATATAGTTCGTAGGTTCATCATGATCTAGTAGCATGACTTCCAGAACAGGATTACCGTACCACTCTGGTGCGGATCTTACTCTGGTTGATCTATGAGTCAGTAACAACTTGATCTGAAGTTCTATGATCATCATCATTATCTTCCTCACTAATTGGTGTAGTAGTCACAGGAACAGATTTCTGTGATGAACTACTTTCCAATAAGGGAGCAGGTACAGTTACCTTATCAAGTTCTACTTTCCTCCCACTTACTTCTTTCGAGAGAAACTCCTTCTCTAGAAAGGATCCATTCTTGGTAACGAATGTCTTGCCTTTGGATCTGTGATAGAAGGTGTACCCAACATTTTGGGTATCCTATGAAGACGCACTTCTTCGATTTGGGTTCAATCTTATCATGTTAATTTTTTCACATAAGCGTCGCAACCCAAACTTTAAGAAACGACAACTTTGGTTTCTTGCTAAACCATAATTCAAACGCTGTCGTCTCAACGGATTTAGATGGTGCCCTTTTTAACGTGAAAGTAGTTGTCTCTAATGCATAACCCCAAAACGATAGTGGTAGATCGGTAAGAAACATCATAGATTGCACCATATCTAATAAAGTACGGTTACGACGTTCGTACACACCATTACATTGTGGTGTTCCAGGTGGCGTGAGTAGTGAAACTATTTCACATTGTTTTACCTGAAGGCCAAACTCGTAACTCAAATATTTTACCTCTGCGATCATATCGTAGAAACTTTTTATTTTCTTGTTACGATGATTCTCCACTTCACTCTGAAATTCTTTGAACTTTTCAAACATTTCAAACTTATGTTTCGTCAAGTAGATATACCGATATCTGCTTAAATCATCTGTGAAGGTCAGAAAATAATGATACTTGTCGCGAGCTTCAACGCTCATCAGATCGCATACATCAGTATGTATTATTTCCAATAAGTCAGTTGCTCGCTCCATTGTTCCGGAGAACGTAGTCTTTAGTCATCTTGCCCATAAGGCATGGTTCGCAAGTATCAAGTGATTCATAATCAAGTGATTCCAAAATCCCATCAGCATGGAGTTTCTTCATGCGTTTTACACCAATATGACCTAAACGGCAGTGCCACAAATGTGTTGCACTATCATTATTAACTTTGCATCTTTTGGCTTCAATATTATGAATATGTGTATTACTACGATCGAGATCCAACAAACCATTTTCATTGGGTGTATGACCATAGAAGGTTTTATTCATGTAAACAGAACAACAATTATTCTCTAACTTAAATGAATAACCGTATTGCAATAAACATGATCAAATCATATTCATGCTCAACGCAAACACCAAATAACACTTATTTAGGTTCAACATTAATCCCGAAAGTATATGGAGTGTGCGATGATGGTCATATCAATCTTGGAACCACTTCCAACACACATCATCACTTCACCCTTAACTAGTCTCTGTTCATTCTGGAACTCCCGATTCAAGTTACTAATCTTAGCAACTGAACTAGTACCAAATACTGAGGGGTTGCTACGAACACTAGTAAAGCACACATCAATAACATGTATATCAAATATACCTTTGTTTACTTTGCCATCCTTTCTTATCCGCCAAATACTTGGGTAGTTCCGCTTCCAGTGACTAGTCCCTTTGCAGTAGAAGCACTTAGTCTCAGGCTTAGGACCAGACTTGAGTTTCTTCACTTGAGCAGCAACTTGCTTGCCGTTAGTCTTGAAGTTCCTCTTCTTCCCTTTGCCCTTTTCTTGAAACTAGTGGTCTTGTTAATCATCAACACTTGATGTTTTTCTAGATTTCTACCTTTGCTGATTTTAGCATCGCGAAGAGCTTGGGAATCGTTTCCGTTATCCCTTGCATATTATAGTTCATCACGAAGCTCTACTAACTTGGTGATGGTGACTAGAGAATTTTGTCAATCACTATCTTATCTGGAAGATTAACTCCCACTTGATTCAAGCGATTGTAGTACCCAGACAATCTGAGCACATGCTCACTGCTTGAGCTATTCTCCTCCATCTTTTATCTATAGAACTTGTTGGAGACTTCATATCTCTCAACTCGGGTATTTGCTTGAAATATTAACTTCAACTCCTGGAACATCTCATATGGTCCGTGACGTTCAAAACGTCTTTGAATTCCCGATTCTAAGCCGTTAAGCATGGTGCACTAAACTATCAAGTAGTCATCATATTGAGCTAGCCAAACGTTCACAACGTCTGCATCTGCTCCTGCAATAGGTCTGTCACCTAGCGGTGCATTAAGGGCATAATTCTTCTGTGCAGCAATGAGGATAAACCTCAGATCACGGATCCAATCCGCATCATTGCTACTAACATCTTTCAACACAATTTTCTCTAGGAACATATCAAAATAAACATATGAAAGCAACAACGCGAGCTATTGATCTACAACATAATTTGCAAAATACTATCAGGACTAAGTTCATGACAAATTTAAGTTCAATTAATCATATTACTTAAGAACTCCCGACATCCCTCTAATCCTCTAAGTGATCACGTGATCCATATCAACTAAACCATGTCCGATCATCACGTGAGATGGAGTAGTTTCAACGGTGAACATCAATATGTTGATCATATCTACTATATGATTCACGCTCGACCTTTCGGTCTCCGTGTTCCGAGGCCATATCTGTTATATGCTAGGCTCGTCAAGTTTAACCTGAGTATTCCGCGTGTGCAACTGTTTTGCACCCGTTGTATTTGAACGTAGAGCCTATCACACCCGATCATCACGTGGTGTCTCAGCACGAAGAACTTTCACAACAGTGCATACTCAGGGAGAACACTTCTTGATAATTTTAGTGAGAGATCATCTTAATATAAGTGATATGATATGGCCATCATCATAAAGGATAAACATCACCCGTCAATCAAAGCAAGATAAGATGCATAAAGGATAAACATCACATGCAATCAATATAAGTGATATGATATGGCCATCATCATCTTGTGATTGTGATCTCCATCTTCGAAGCACCGTCGTGATCACCATCGTCACCGGCGCGACACCTTGATCTCCATCATAGCGTTGTCATTACGACATCTATTGCTTCTACGACTATCGCTACCGTTTAGTGATAAAGTAAAGCAATTATAGGGCGTTTGCATTTCATACAATAAAGCGACAACCATATGGCTCCTGCCAGTTGCCGATAACTTCGGTTACAAAACATGATCATCTCATACAATAAAATATAGCATCACGTCTTGACCATATCACATCATAACATGCCCTGCAAAAACAAGTTAGACGTCTTCTACTTTGTTGTTGCAAATTTTACGTGGCTGCTACGGGCTTAGCAAGAACCGTTCTTACCTACGCATCAAAACCACAACGATAGTTTGTCAAGTTAGTGCTGTTTTAACCTTCGCAAGGACCGGGCGTAGCCACACTCGGTTCAACTAAAGTGAGAGAGACAGACACCCGCCAGTCACCTTTAAGCACGAGTGCTCGTAACGGTGAAACCAGTCTCGCATAAGCGTACGTGTAATGTCAGTCCGGGCCGCTTCATCTCACAATACCGCTGAACCAAAGTATGACATGCTGGTAAGTAGTATGACTTGTATCGCCCACAACTCACTTGTGTTCTACTCGTGCATATGACATCTACGCATAAAACCAGGCTCGGATGCCACTGTTGGAGAACGTAGTAATTTCAAAAAAATTCCTACGCACACGCAAGATCATGGTGATGTATAGCAACGAGAAGGAGAGTGTATATACCCTTGAAGATCGCTAAGCGGAAGCGTTTATCAACGCGGTTGATGTAGTCGTACGTCTTCACGATCCGACCGATCCAAGTACCGAACGCACGGCACCTCCGAGTTCTACACACGTTCAGTTCGATGACGTCCTCGCCTTCGCAATCCAGCAAGACGGGCGAAGTAGTAGATGAGTTCCGGCAGCATGACGGCGTGGTGACGGTGTTGGTGAAGAAAAATCTCCGCAGGGCTTCGCCTAAGCACTACGGAAACTATGACGGAGGATAAACTAGAGGGGACGGGGTTGCCGGCACACGGCTTGGTGTTTCTTGATGTGTCTTTGGTGCTAGCCCTGCCCCTATATTTATATGTTGAGCCTTGGGGTCGAAACTTGGAGTAAAAGCCTCCACAAAGTCGGTTTCACCCGAAAGGCAAGAGTCCTTCTCGGACTCCAGGGCCAGACGCCAGGGTTCCCGGCGTCTGGACCCAGACGCCAGGGACCCTGGCGTCTGGCCCCTGGACTCCGCAAAACTTCCTTTTGCGCTTTCCAAAAACCTTGTGGGCTTTCCCCTTTGGCCCAAATAACGTGTTCTCGTACCCAAACATTTCGGGAAACATCCGGAACTCCTTCCGGTGAATTTTGGAACCCTTCCGGAGATCAAACACTATTATCCCATATATCAAACTTTATCTCCGGACCATTCCGGAGTTCCTCGTCATGTCCATGATCTCATCCGGGACTCGGAACAACATTCGGTCACCAACATACATAACTCATATAATACTATATCGTCAACGAAACGTTAAGCGTGCAGACCCTACGGGTTCGAGAACTATGTAGACATGACCGAGACACGTTTCCGGTCAATAACCAATAGCGGGACCTGGATGCCCATATTTGCTCCCACATATTCTACGAAGATCTTTATCGGTCAAATCGCATAACAACATACGTTGTTCCCTTTGTCATCGGTATGTTACTTACCCGAGATTTGATCGTCGGTATCTCAATACCTAGTTCAATCTCGTTACCGGCAAGTCTCTTTACTCGTTCCATAATACATCATCCCGCAACTAACTCATTAGTTACAATGCTTGCAAGGCTTATAGTGATGTGCATTACTTGAGTGGGCCCAGAGATACCTCTCCGACAATCGGAGTGACAAATCCTAATCTCGAAATACACCAACCCAACATATACCTTTGGAGACACCTGTAGAGCTCCTTTATAATCACCCAGTTACGTTGTGACGTTTGGTAGCACACAAAGTGTTCCTCCGGTAAACGGGAGTTGCATAATCTCATAGTCATAGGAACATGTATAAGTCATGAAGAAAGCAGTAGCAACATACTAAACGATCAAGTGCTAAGCTAACAGAATGGGTCAAGTCAATCACATCATTCTCCTAATGATGTGATCCCGTTAATCAAATAACAACTCATGTCTAAACTTAACCATCTTTGATTAATGAGATAGTCAAGTAGAGGCATACTAGTGACATTATGTTTGTCTATGTATTCACACATGTATTATGTTTCCGGTTAATACAATTCTAGCATGAATAATAAACATTTATCATGAAATAAGGAAATAAATAATAACTTTATTATTGCCTCTAGGGCATATTTCCTTCATTAGGGTCATCAAAGACGAGGAGTAGTTCAAGGTGCAATATATCGCCCTCAAGTCGCGCGGGGGGAAGAAAGCCTTGGAGGAGGTTGGGGACGGTGAGCCGGCTCAGCCGCGGGGGAAGACCAACTCCAAGAAGGAGGACAAGCGGGGTGCGGCATAGAACGCCTTGATCACAAGCGTGGAGGGCATGATGAACAAGAAAGACTCAAGAGAGGAGGAGCGCCGGCGTTTCAAAGAAGAGCAAATGAACGCCTTCGTGACGATCCAAAGGAGGAGGCTAGAGATGGACGCAGAGAAGCAAACCAAGATGCTTGAGCTGGAGGCGGAGAAGCAAGCCAAGATTCTCGAGATCGAGGCCGCCAACACCAAGACAAGGCGAAAGAAGTGGCTCTCGCGAGCATGATCACCGGGGTGGAGATCATGAAGGTGGATCTCAACATCGTGTCGCCAAGGAAGAGGCCGTGGTTCGAGAAGATGCAGGCTGACATGCTCAAATTCACCGACGAGTGATCTCGTGGCCACGAGCGCCTTCCTTTTTTGTATGCTGGCTTATGTGCTGGCATGGCCACAGGGCAGTGATGGCATGGTCGAACTCAAGTCCCACCCCTTTTTGTGTGATGGCATGTGGCCCGTCCGCTGGCGAGTGCGCCAGCATGAACTATGTGGTGATATTTTTTGAAGCTGGCAATGTATGCCAGCGCTGGTATGGTTCCAGCATGAGACATGGCCGCCGGCATGATCTATGGCCGCGGGTCTTTTTTAAAAGTTTTAAAAACTGAGTGCGGACATGAAAATGGGTCGGCGCGTTGGGTGCACTGCCGACCCAAATGCAAAACAGGGCGGAAGCTGGACGGGCGGCCGACCCAAACAGACATAAAGCAGACAAATGCGCCGTCCGTTTTGGTCGGCCCGTTGGAGTTGCTTTAAGATACTAAAAGATCTAATCATTGAGCTATGGGTCGCCGGCATGATCTATGGCCGCCGGCATGATCTATGGTCGCGGGTCTTTTTTAAAAGTTTTAAAAACTGAGTGCGGACATGAAAATGGGTCGGCGCGTTGGGCGCACTGCCGACCCAAATGCAAAACAGGGCGGAAGCTGGGCGGGCGGCCGACCCAAACAGACATAAAGCAGACAAATGCGTCGTCCGTTTGGGTCGGCCCGTTGGAGTTGCTTTAAGATACTAAAAGATCTAATCATTGAGCTGATAAATCCAAGTAAATTGCAAAAGACTATTAACACCGTCTCAAAATATAAGACATTTTGTAGGCTTTTAAGTTCAATCCCGAACACAAGCCTCGGTTTCAAGTGAAAACTTAAAAGGTCATTCCTATGGTTATCTTCTAGAATAGGTCATTCCCGGTTTCTAGTTTATACGATTGCAGATTTGCTAGCTAGCACATTTCTTGGGTGCTACATAAATCCGCTGGTTTTCTTACTAATTTTCTAATAAACTCTTATGACCGATTTAATCAAATTTCTGACTGGAACTTGCCGCATTGGATGGGGGAGACTGAGAAAGGATGACGGCCTTTCACTGACGTTGTCGGTGGGTCGTCTTCACTAGGTTAGTTCTCTCTCTCTCTCTCTCTCTCTCTCTCTCTCTCTCATGCGATGGCAGCGGCCAAAGCTAGTGGTGATGGCGAGTCAATGGCGGTGGAGGGACCGACGGCGAGGGGAATGAGTTCGTGGGGGTGGACAACTGGATGGGTAACCAGAGCTTAGCGACAGGGCCCCAACAACCATCACATGGGTCACTGGCGCATAGGACGGCGGCAGCCCTGGCCGTGCAATAGTGGCAGCTCTGACTAGCAGCCATCACTGGGATTCTCCCCTTCGTGGTGTCGAGTAAGTCATCCCCCCCCCCACACCCCCCCCCCCCCTCCTATCATTTGTTGTTGTAGGGTAGGATTTCTTCAGAATTCAGGGTTTGTTGTTGTATGTTATGGTTTATGCAAAATTGGGGATTTAGGTTTAGGGTTCTCATGGCCTCCAATTTAGAAATTTCTGGAATCGCTATGAATTAGAGTAGATTAGTTAAATTAGGTTTGTCTGGTTCATGTGCCAACTGTAGCTTACTATATTACTGGAAATTAGAAAAATGTGAAATAAGTTCCATCGTTTCATGTAGTATATGTTCTTGCAATGTGAATTACCGAAATAAACAGAGAAATGGTGTGCGTGCCTGGTGTGGTTTGTGTAGTGTAGCTTAATGTAATGGCTTAGTGCTAGGAAAATTGGCATTACTAAAATAAGTTAAAGCCGTTGCGCGTGACAGGGCCCATCGGGGATACGCGTCAACAATCTCCTCCACTTGGGCCCATGAGCATTGTACGATCTAGGGTTAGGTTTTGGCTGCCTTAGGGACGTGCTTCCACCCCTTATGCCGCCACCCCTGATACGTCTTCAATGTATCTATAATTTTATTGTTTTATGCAATTATATTATTAATCTTATATGCTCTATATGAAATTTTATATCATTCTTGGAAAGTAACCTATTAATCTACTGTCTAGGGTGAGTTGTTGTTTTCTGCTTGTTTTTTGTTTTACAGAAAATCCATACCAAACGAAGTCCAAATGCGACAAAACTTTTTGACGATTTTTTCTCGACCAAAAGATACCCTGAAAGCTTCAGAGGGAGTCCATAAGAGAAATGAGGAGACGACAAGACAACAGGGCGTGCCCTGGGGGGTAGGCCCGCCCTGATGTCTTGTGGGCCCCCTTGGCTCCGTCGGACATAATTCCAGCACTATAAATTCCTAAATATTGGAAAACCCCCAAAAGTACCAAACAAAACAACTTTTTTGATGTCGCAAGTCTCTGTTCTTTCGCGATCCTATCTGAAGGCCTTCACTGGTACTCTGCCCGAGGGGGGATCAATTACAAAGGGCTTCTACACCAACCTTGCTGCACCTTAGATGATGTGTGAGTAGTTCTCATAGGACCTATGTGTCCATAGTGATTAGCTAGATGGCTCTCTCTCTCTCTCTCTCTCTCTCTCCATCCATAATCTTCAATACAATATTCTCTTTGAAGATCGATTTGATGTAATCTTTTGCGATGCATTTATTGGGATCCAATGAATGGTGGGTTTATTATCACATTATTCATTGAAAGTAACTGAGTATTTTCTGAACTTTATTATGTGTGATTGCTATAGCTTTGTATTTCTCTCCGATCTATTTGTTTTTGTTTGGCCAACTAGATTGATTTATCTCCAATGGGAGGGGTGCTTTGTAGTATGTTAAATCTTGCGGTGTCCTCACTCCGTGATAGGAGGGGTAGTGAGACACATATTTGTATTATTACTACTAAGGATAAAACGACAAGGTTTAATCATATTGCTTCATTTTATTTTGTCTACATTATGTCATAATACTTCATGCGTTACTCTGTTTGTCATGAACTTAATACCTAGAGAGGCAAGCATATAAGCGCTCTCGAAATGGAGTAATTATAGTATGCGTCAGTAAGTTTAACGGTCTACTTGTCACAGACGTAATGCCTATGTACTGATCATGCCATGAATAACATCATAACTATGCACTTTTGTAATACTTTGTTTGTCATGAACTTAATACCTAGAGAGGCAAGCATATAAGCGCTCTCGAAATGGAGTAATTGTAGTAGGCGTCAGTAAGTTTCACGGTCTACTTGTCACAGACGTAATGCCTATGTACTGATCATGCCATGAATAAGATCATAACTATGAGCTTTTCTAACAATTTTCCAACAGTAGTGTACTATCTTTTGCTATGTTCTTGAGAGAGAAGCCTCTAACGGAAACTATGGCCCCCGGGTCTATTTTAATCATATTACTAAAACCCTAAATATGTTGCTACAATTTATTTACTTTTATTTTACTTTGCAATTTATATATCTCCTACTATCAGATTTGATCCTTGCAATTAACGAGTACAAGGGTTGACAACCCTCTTGCATGCGCTGGGTGCAAGTATTTGGTCTCGTGTGTAGGCAATGTTAAAGGTCGTTTGCATGGATCTACTATTGGTTTGATAAACCGAGGAAAATACTTTTGGCTACTATACTACTTCACTCTTTCTCTTCGGAGAAATTCCAATGCCTATCACAAGTACCAATCCCTTAGCTTAAGTGAAACTGTGCCAAGAGGGGGATTTCAATTAAAGAAGGTATGTGTAAAAGGATAATTTGACAGTGAACACCGAGCACATTAGCAAGGAATTTCTGTGTTTGCAAACACAGAAGTGTCAATTATCCTCAAAATCTGGCAGAAAATGTGGCATATCCCTAAAGAGTATAAGCTCCCTCAAAATGGGATGCTCTCATTGCTCATAGTATTTTAATGATCCTGCAGCCGGATGTCAGTCGTTGAGCGTGTCATTCCTTTGTTATTTTGTAGTATGTGGTTGTGGCCTGCTCACAGCTACAAGTCTACGGCCAAGGCACTCATGCATCCAAATGACCACACATGTTTCTAAAAAAACACAGGTGCAAGTTCACTGTGTCTTTTTTCCGAACACAGTACAGACATTATACATGCCACCGTGTCTTTAACTGAAATCCCCCTCTTGGCCATGCCCCAGGCGGCAACCCAGCCTGCCTGGGGCCTGTCTCCGCCACTGACTACGGTCCTAACCATCCAACCACAGGTTGGTTCACACTATGTCGTCAAACAATTGAGCACTTTGCCTTTCACGTAAATGGATCATTGTCCAAACTTAGCTTATAGACTTCTTTTGTGAATACTAGCTCAACTTATGTACATATGGGCACAAACGAGTGCCCAAATTTTGGCTCTCGGCTCCATGTAGCCTGAAATTTTAAATAATTTTGAAAATGTTTTTTTTTGAAGTTTACAAAAAAATTACAATTTCTTCTGTAAGTAAAGATGGATATTTTTGTGTAACTTCAGATTTTCATTAAATAATACTCCCTCGGTCCTTTTTACTCTGCATATAAGAATTGTGTGAAGTCAAAATTCGTAAAGTTTGACCATATTTATATGAAAAAAATATCAACATCTACAATGCTAAAGTTATACAATATAAAAATTTAAGTCGCGACGTATCTAATGATAATGATTTCAGATTGTGAATGTTCGTATTTTTTCTATAAAGTTGATCAAACATTACGAGATTTGACTTTGGACAAATCTTATATGTGAACTAAAAAGGACTGGAGGGAGTACGACATATTATATGTTAGCAAAAGGACAGAAATATGGCCCCAAAACAACAAGATAGAAACCCAGTTTTCATCATGTGTTTGCTTTTCTTTCTTCTATATATCATATACAAATATGTTTATTGGTGAAACTTTGTAAGGTACTCCCTGGAGTCCGGCAACTAAAGCGACTTTATGCAACATACAAGCACGCGCACGCGCGCACACACACACACACACTATCAACCAACTGAGAAGCGAAGGGAGTAGCTAGGGTTTCCCCATGTTCAGTCTTTGTTGTTAATGCCCCCACACATCGGATCACCTTTCTCCAACACTCTCCGCTTCCACCGCGTGAATGTGTTGACCTTGGTCCATGGAGGTAGCAACTGATGCTAACTTCCCCAGGCATTGGGAAATCATCTCCGTCCAACGATGCACGCTCCCACCGCGTGGAGATATTGACTTGGGTACTATGGTTGAAACGTCCTGGAGCAGCCGACGCTACCGTCCCATAACTCAGTGCTCTACTGCTTCCATTTCCACATCATTGTGTGATATGTGTCCAAGGGCCTCTTGGTTTGCTCATTTCCCTCTCTTCTTTCTTCCTCCTCTCAATAGCCCAACTCCATTCCCTTCAACAATTTTGTATGTCGACCTAATTTTGCCAGGAGAAGTTTTGATCAATATTGTACTCCCCCCTTCTTTTTATTTATGTGGCGACTACCACAACATCTCGGGCTGCATTGGTTTGCTAAACTGAACCATCTATCCTAATAATGTTTGGTTGTGCAAAATTCTTTGTATCGATGTTGGCAAGGTATTTGATGGAAATCCATGCAGATCTGCAGGTGTGCTTGTGTAGATTTTTTTTTGTCCACAAGGTTTTTAATGACAGTTTATACATGTTGCAGGAAGAAATGAGTTCTGTGGGTATACATGTTGTAGATTTTGTCCCCAACTTAATATCGTGATGTACATACTTTTACCGATGAAAGAAAAATATATTTCAATCCTCCAGTTGCTTTCACCCAGTTGAACCAACTTACTGACGTGTTCGCAGCAACAAACTTCTATTGATACATTTGTTGTCCAATGATTTTTGGATTAGTATGTAGTTTGGCTAAAATTATGTAGTTCTCTCTTCACTTTCAACAACATTTAATTTGAAATTTCAAAGTATTTGGGTTAGGGAAATGGAAAACTAGAGTTCATGGTTTAGCAAGACTCATATCCATCACCTCAGTAATGAAATTCAATTGACTTTGTTCCAGATTTGCTTAATTTTTGTTTTTGAATATTTCAAGAAGACACAAATTTGCAAATGGAAAATGCAGAAGAACTCCACGCCAATCCAATGATACGAATAAGATATAATGGAGCAGGATGGTGTTGCAAGGATTAAAATCCTATAGATTAGGTGAGATAAACATATCAAAAGTTAATTTTGCTTTTTGGAATGTGAAATCATATCTTTGACAGAAGTGTTTATGTTTGTTTTAGTTTATGGATTTTTGGTTCGTGTGGTATCGTCATCATTGGTAGATGGTTAGAGAAACTGTAACATCCCAAAATTCTAAATTTTGGAATGTTATAATAAATAGATAGTTTTGATTGATTGTTTGATTGTTGAGTGATTGATTGAGTGAAATTCAAAACTTTTTGAAAGTTAAATGAGAGGGAATAAAAGGACTTTCCCAAACTTTCATTTTGCATTCGTGATCTCCGTGAATTCAAATTCTTTTCACCACAAAACCCTGGAGAGAAGATGACATGACTTCTTCCATTTATTTAAATGACAAGGGGTGTTGAAAATATTTGTATTTCATTTGGAAAATATCTCCAACCCAGAAACTTTATGAAACTCATTGATTTTCACGAGCGAAGATAAAATGACTTCTTCAAAACATATGAAATATGAGTTGGGAGTTTCAAAGAATTAAATTCAAAGCTCTTTTGAATTTATTTTTCAATTTGGAGTTATTTGAGTTTTATTCAAATTATTTTTCTCCAAAAACAAAATATACAGAAATTAGGGTAACATGATTCCCTACAATAGAAAATTGGAGTGAAATAAATTTGAACTCGTTTTGGTATTTTTAAAATGATTTTCTTTGGATTTTATTAGAGCAGCAGCAGTGTTTGATTTATATGAATTTTTATGGATTTTATTTGACTCTAGAAAAATGTTCATATTGTAGAAAATCTTTTTCTGAAAATTTTGATATATTATATGCCTATATAATATATTTTTTCTTTTCTGTTTTTATTTGTCTGATAAAACGTTTTATTAAAAAAAAACTTCTCCCCGAACTGGGCCGGCCCAGCCGAAGCCAGGCCAAGGCCCAGCTCCGCGCCGCCTCGCCCGTCGTCCCCGACGGGGACTCCTCCCGAGTCCGCCGCCGCACCGCCATGCACGCCGTGCCCGCCCCGGCCTTCTCTGCCCCCTCCCGCATGCCTTGCGCCTCCCCTCCCCTCCTTAAATAGTGGCCCCGGGCCCTGCCTCTCTCTCTGCCGCGCCGCGTCGCTCCTTCCGCATCTCGCCGGAGCCCACAGCCGCCGCCGCCATTGTCAACCGCCGCCGCCGCCGCTGCTCTGCACCACCGCCGTCGTCGCACTCCGCCCGCGCCACCTCCGCCACCTCGCCGCCCTCGCCCCTCGTCGCGAAGCCGCGCCACGCCGGAGCCCGCCGTCGCCACTGCCCCGCCTCGCCGGAGAAAGCCGTCGTCGCCGCCTGTTCATCTCAACCGACCCGGTATAAACCGAGAAAACCCGGCGGTTTTTCTTTTAGTTCGGTTTTCTGAAAAACCCTAGATTTGTTTTTTTGGTTTAATATTTAACGAATGTTTTCTGTTTAGTTAGTTTTAGTGAATGTTTTCGTTCTGTCGATCTGTGTAGCGAACGTTCGCTTTTTAACCTTTTCTTTTTCTGTTATTTTCGGCCAGGGACCCATCCGTGAATATTTTATTCACAGATTAGTCCCTAATTTTCAAACACTCACAACTTTTTGTCCGTTTGTCCAAATCCAACGAAACCAACGCCCACCTCTTCGTTATGATCTCCACTTTCCAGTAAAACAACTCAAACATGTTTTTGAAAGTTTAAAACTTGAATTAGATCAGATTTGTATTTGAACTTCGTTTGATCGTAACTTGAGTTTCGTAGCTCCGTTTGAGTTGATTCTTTTTGCAAAGCGAAGCTCTTGATCTAGACTTTCTGATAAGGCCAAATTCACATAATTTTGGTACTGTTAGAAATTGTTTTATGTTGCAAGAGTTATTTGCTTGGTTTTGATGTTTTCCGAATCGTCTTCTTCGTTCTTTCCGATCTTTTGAGTGATTGCTTATGTGTGGTTACCATTGCTTGCTCACGATAGATTGACCGGAGTGTGACGAGTAGAACTATCAAGAGTTTTGAGTGCGAATCATCTTCATCAACATTGCAGGCAAGTTCACACTTTGATCATACCTCCTCATTACCCAGTTTTATTGCATTAGTTCAATCCTCAAAACATTGCATGATTAGGATCTGAATTAAATTGTGGGTTTTGGGAAGTAGATTGAGGTAGCACCTATTACCTGTTTTATTTTCAAACCCTTGGGAGTTACTTCTACGTTTGCTTATTATGCCATGCTATGCTAGTAGACGTGGATTGGGTGAGTGAATTTCCATGACAGATGTGAGATTGTTAATTAATGGTTTATTTAAGGTGGCAACTTAAACACACATCTGGGTGGATTGAGGCACCTGGTTACTCCAGGACTTGCCTGTCTAGGCACCTGGGTTTCCAGGACTTGCCTGTTTTTCTTCGGACCGCCACCCAGGCTCAAAGGGATCATGAGATTATTCAAACTAGAAACTTACGTGTGCAGCCACAAGACATTATGGGCTCTGGCATAGTTGATTAAGTCATGCGAACTCTTACGGGTAGACTAGCAGATGTAGGGGAAAGTAGGTGTACCGGTCTACCCTATGTAAGGTGCTAGCGCTTCCGAAAGACTATGTCTCGGTCATCCGTTTCTCAAACATCATGTAGTGCGAGAAATCAAACAGAGGCGATCGAGTCTTGTGGGAAAAGTGCGCAAACCTCTGCAGAGTGTACAAACTAATCATGATTAGCCGTGTCCCTGGTTATGGACATCTTGAGTATCTAGTACTTGATTTTCCTGTGAATCTCATCATGTTCCTATAATCAATATTGTTGGGTTGTTAATGAGTACTTTTAATTGGGATTGAGAATGCTGTCAACCATTCTCAATGTTTAACAACCACCATGATAGTTAAATAAATTTATTCCTTTGCAGTAGGGAAAAATTGGCTTTACGCAAAAACTATAACCATAGAGCCTTTCCACCAGCCAAATATGCATGTAGTGATAGCCTTTATTCATCATTGCTCTATGGTGTGAATTTCCCAGTACATTCAATGTACTGACCCTCTGTGGCTGCAACGTCTCATGTTGCAGGATCTTACGACGAGTAAGTGATACGTTAGGGTTACAATTTCCTATACTCAACTTTGCCGTTGGTGTTGATGGGAATCCACAACCTTGTTACTTCCGCTATTTTGGATTGAGGTAATAGTATTTATGTTATTTTATACATGTGATTTACCTCTGTTATAAATCCTCGAGTACTGTGTGTGTCAGCATACCAATCCAGGGATGACACTTAAGCACAGAGACTTGACCGTCTGAGGTCGGGTCGCTACAAGATGGTATCAGAGCACATGTTGACTGTAGGACGTGACCCTAGAAACTGGCAAGCCCATAGGAAAGATTATTTCTCTACAACTTTCTTTTCAAAAGAATCTTTTACCTCTCTTCTCTTCTGAGCTTATTCAAATTCACTTTTAGTGAGACCATACCCCTTTCCCCTTTTGACCCCTCGAAGATTCGACTGATGAGACCACTCCAAGGAGGACCAGATATCGGACAACTAAGACCACTTCGGAATGAAGAGGATTTTACCGAGCATTATAATGATGGAAACTACGACGGATAAAGACTTCGAAGACTAGGAGAATATGAAGAATTTCCAGATTTGGTATGACTAAGGAAGGCTACACTTATGGAACTTGACAGACTATGGAAGTTGTCAATACCCAAGATCAAGGTGTATCGGAGAAAGACCAGTAACATGGGCATAGACATGGCTAACCATGGTGTTATTACCCGTTATGCTATTGTCACTGTGCGGAGTTAAGCATGCAGATGCATGGAAGGATTGGATGGTAGAAGGCTGATGGAGCACCTGCCAGCAAGAGAACAAGTTTTAACCTTAACTGGTGTATCACTAGGATCTGGAGTATTACATCAAGGATTTTAAGATGGACTTTCGGAAGTCATATTTGACAAGGAGGCAATTCATGAAGAACGCAGGAACCCGAAGCTGAAAGTAGCCAAGCTGGAGGAGCAAAACCTCGAGATACCGGAGATTCGTCAGGAACTGAAAGACAGTAGGACATGGTTCATGTCAAGGAGGTTAAAACCCAGGAGTTTGGAATGCAACCCCAGAAATATTAAAGGATGTCATGAGAGACTTCGCGTCAATAGAGATGATCTGACAAAAGAACTTGAGAAGTACAAGCATGATCAGAAGAAGCTATCAAAGACATGACCAAGACTTGAAGAGTTTGATGACGCTGAGATCTATAGACCATTAGAAGACCCAAGCCCTGTTATATACTTACGTTAGATGCGACGATTGTGAGCTGTCATTTGTTTGTTGTTTTTCCGGCAGCCACAATAAAATCTGTCTTTTCAAAACTATTGTTTGTACTGTGTGCATCCCTCTCGATCTCTCTTATCCCACCCCAACCCCATGGACCCAATAGAGGATGAATGGAGATGAGCTCATATTTTTTTTGGACCGATGAGTAAATTGGAGATGGACCAATGGATTCAGAACATGGAGGATCATATGGAGAGTGACACTATAGCCAGAAAGGATATGACCCAGCATGCTCTTCAATGCTTTGAAAGAGGTGCTGCTACTTGGTGGAGGATGTACCAAACCATCAATGGATGGCAAAGAGTAACCACTTGGGAAGAATTTAAGTTGACTTTGCAAAGATCTCGTCTTGTGTCCCAGAAGTTGAGGCCTTATGGAAAGGATATGAAGAAACCTTGTGCATGTAAGCTTTGTGGAGAAATAGGACACAACCATAAAGAACACCAGGATGAATACCCTCATAAGCAGAGGATTACCAAAGGAGTTAGACGAAGATCTCAGGGAACTTCGGTTGGAGATTGTTCCCAAAGGTTTTGTTGCAGCAATGGAAGTTCAGTCTACATTGTTGGGAAAGATCCGTGAAGCTCAGAAGGATGACAAAGAGATTGCTGAGATAAAAGAGAGGATGAGCAAAGGAAAGGCCAAAGGTTTTCGTAAGGATGAGCACGACACCTTATGGTTCGAGGAACGTGTATATGTTCCCAGTAATGCAAAGATCAGGAAGTAAATACTTTAGGAGGCTCATGACTCACCATACTCGATTCGCCCTGGAAACACCAAGATGTATTTGGATTTGAAGGAGTGTTTCTAGTGGACTGGTATGAAGAAGGATATTACGGAGTATGTGGTCGTAGGTGATATATGCCAGAGAGAGTAAAAGCAGAGCATCAGAAGCCAGCAGGATTAATACATCTTATGCCGATACCCGAATGGAAGTGGGATAAGCTT
The DNA here is from genome assembly GCF_018294505.1 of Triticum aestivum. Classification (NCBI taxonomy): domain Eukaryota; kingdom Viridiplantae; phylum Streptophyta; class Magnoliopsida; order Poales; family Poaceae; genus Triticum; species Triticum aestivum. The sequence continues at coordinate 422,369,106 of NC_057813.1, read as the reverse complement.
GGCATGGATTTTACCGGATTTCCCAGAACCCGATCGGGATATGATTCTATCTGGGTAGTAGTTGATTCGCTTGACCAAAGTGGCTCACTTTATCCCAGTGAAAACCACCTATACAAGTGCGAAGTTGGCCAATATATATTTGACCAAGATCGTATGTCTGCATGGAGTTCCGAGGACCATCGCATCAGATAGAGGAACACAGTTTACCTCAAAGTTTTGGAATCAGCTGCACCAGACTTTGGGTACTAGGCTAGAGTTCAGTACAGCCTTTCATCCGCAGACAGATGGATAGACCGAGAGAGTCAATCAGATTCTGGAGGACATGTTGAGAGCGTGTGCGCTAAATTATGGATCTAGTAGTGATGATAATCTACCTTATGTGGAGTTCTCATACAACAACAGTTACTAAGCCAGTTTGAAGATGGCCCATTTAAGGTTTTGTATGGAGAAGGAGCTAGACACCGTTGATGTGGGATGAAGTTGGAGACCGTCAGTTATTTGGATCAAATGTGATCAAGGATTTAGAAGAGAATGTTAAGTGGATTCGAGATAGACTGAAGGTAGCTCAGTCCAGGCAGAAGGGTTATCCAGACTCAAAAACGCAAGGAGGTAGTCTATGAAATTGGAGACAGAGCATGTCTTCGTGTGTCCCCTCTGCGAGGAGTCAAACTATTTGGAGTTAAGGTAAAGTTAGCCCCGAGATTTGTAGGACCATACCGAGTTTTGGAGCATATGGGAGAAGTGGCCAACAAATTAGAGTCACCCGAAGGACTGTCAGGAGTTCATGATGTGTTTCACGTTCCCCAGATGAAGAAGTGCCATGCAGAGATGGCCAATATTCCCCTTTAAGGACGCTTGACCCTGGAAAGGATAATGATGTTCCACGAAGTGGAGTATGGACTTCATAAGTATAAGTTTTTATCTCGGTATGTGGGACATCCCACGAGGATGAAGAGATGAATTACTATTGGATAAAGGAGGTATGATGTTGGAAATATGGATCAATGTAACTCCTTGATGAGTTTGAGAAATCACGTCTTAGTGGGATACAACAGGAGGAGGCTGGAGACCGTATCATTGTATGGATTTAAGAAATGCTAGGAAGTTGGATGTGGAGTAATGGTCATTTGCCCCAAGAATGAGTTCAAAGTTTACAAGTGATGAGATGGGCCATAACCCACAAGCCCCAGGACATGTCAAGAATCAAGCACACTCTTGCTAAAGGAAAAACCCGGGAAAGAGTTACGATTTTATCAACCGACGATTTTATAGGAGCAACGCAAAACCTGAGAGTTGTGAAGGAACGATAGTTGTTTGTCTGGCTTGTAGAATCAATGGATTTATCCGAACTTAGTTCGTCGACAAGAGAAATTCTGCAATGCTTGTGAGGATGACCGAGTGTTAGAATGCGAGATTCGCTAAACCATATACAAGATAATGATTTGGGTGCGGGATGGTTTGATCACCATACCGACTTACTCTTATTATTCACCTTGCTATGTGGGATGGTAAATCTGAGTGACTTACCTATAGTAGAGAGACGACGATCAAAACCTTGTTTAAACCTTAGAATGGTATAAGTATTTTCCTTGTACAAGGTAGTAGTTGCCAATCGTAGGTTATACGGTGAGGTTCAACCCAGACCCGTTTTCTGCAGGAGAAACCATAAATTGTTGACCACCATGAGATATCGATAGTTGTTTAGTATTGGCGCCAGACCCGTCTGATAAGAAGACCCAGTCATGAAATAACCTTACCAAGATGAAAGGACAGAAGAATTGCGGTAAAGGTTATGCCACTACTGGAAGAGCCCAGAGAAGGAATTTTCTTGAGATCTGAGAAGACCGACACTGTCAACAATACGGATGGAGTATATGAGTTTTGATGGAACCGTAACAATGCTTTTAAGGGTGGTAGCACCCGAGACCCCGGAGACGATCGATGGATTTTGAAGACCCCCAAACCCAAACCTATTTCTTGCTAGCCTCTCCGAATCTCGAGGACGAGATTCATATTAAGGGTGGTAGGTTTGTAACATCCCAAAATTCTAAATTTTGGAATGTTATAATAAATAGATAGATTTGATTGATTGTTTGATTGTTGAGTGATTGATTGAGTGAAATTCGAAACTTTTTGAAAGTTAAATGAGAGGGAATAAAAGGACTTTCCCAAACTTTCATTTTGCATTCGTGATCTTCGTGAATTCAAATTCTTTTCACCACAAAACCCTGGAGAGAAGATGACATGACTTCTTCCATTTATTTAAATGACAAGGGGTGTTGAAAATATTTGAATTTAATTTGGAAAATATTTCCAACCCAGAAACTTTATGCAACTCAATGATTTTCACGAGCGAAGATAAAATGACTTCTTCAAAACATATGAAATATGAGTTGGGAGTTTCAAAGAATTAAATTCAAAGCTCTTTTGAATTTATTTTTCAATTTGGAGTTATTTGAGTTTTATTCAAATTATTTTTCTCCAAAAACAAAATATACAGAAATTAGGGTAACATGATTCCCTACAATAGAAAATTGGAGTGAAATAAATTTGAATTCATTTTGGTATTTTAAAAATGATTTTCTTTGGATTTTATTAGAGCAGCAGCAGTGTTTGATTTATATGAATTTTTATGGATTTTATTTGACTCTAAAAAAATGTTCATATTGTTGAAAATCTTTTTCTGAAAATTTTGATATATTATATGCCCATATAATATATTTTTCCTTTTCTGTTTTTATTTGTCTGATAAAACGTTTTATTAAAAAAAAACTTCTCCCCGAACTGGGCCGGCCCAGCCGAAGCCAGGCCAAGGCCCAGCTCCGCGCCGCCTCACCCGTCGTCCCCGACGGGGACTCCTCCCGAGTCCGCCGCCGCACCACCATGCACGCCGTGCCCGCCCCGGCCTCCTCTGCCCTTCCCGCACGCCTTGCGCCTCCCCTCCCCTCCTTAAATAGCGGCCCCGGGCCCCGCCTCTCTCTCTGCCGCGCCGCGTCGCTCCTCCCGCATCTCGCCGGAGCCCACAGCCGCCGCCGCCATTGTCAACCGCCGCCGCCGACGCTGCTCTGCACCACCGCCGTCGCCGCACTCCGCCCGCACCACCTCCGCCACCTCGCCGCCCTCGCCCCTCGTCGCGAAGCCGCGCCACGCCGGAGCCCGCCGTCGCCACTGCCCCGCCTCGCCGGAGAAAGCCGCCGTCGCCGCCGGTTCATCTCAACCGACCCGGTATAAACCGAGAAAACCCGCCGGTTTTTCTTTTAGTTCGGTTTTCGGAAAAACCCTAGATTTGTTTTTTTGGTTTAATATTTAATGAACGTTTTCTGTTTAGTTAGTTTTAGTGAATGTTTTCGTTCTGTAGATCTGTGTAGCGAACATTTGCTTTCTAACCTTTTCTTTTTCTGTTATTTTCGGCCAGGGACCCATCTGTGAATATTTTATTCACAGATTAGTCCCTAATTTTCAAACACTCACAATTTTTTGTCTGTTTGTCCAAATCCAACGAAACCAACGCCCACCTCTTCGTTATGATCTCCTCTCTCCAGTAAAACAACTCAAACATGTTTTTGAAGGTTTAAAATTTGAATTAGATCAGATTTGTATTTGACATCTTGAGTATCTAGTACTTGATTTTCCTGTGAATCTCATCATGTTACTATAATCAATATTGTTGGGTTGTTAATGAGTACTTTTAATTGGGATTGAGAATGCTGTCAACCATTCTTAATGTTTAACAACCACCATGATAGTTAAATAAATTTATTTCTTTGCAGTAGGGAAAAATTGGCTTTACGCAAAAACTATAACCATAGAGCCTTTCCACCAGCCAAATATGCATGTAGTGATAGCCTTTATTCATTATTGCTCTATGGTGTGAATTTGCTAGTACATTCAATGTACTGACCCTCTGTGGCTGCAACGTCTCATGTTGCAGGATCTTACAACGAGTAAGTGATACGTTAGGGTTACGATTTCCTATACATAACTTTGCCGTTGGTGTTGATGGGAATCCAGAACCTTGTTACTTCCGCTATTTTGGATTGAGGTAATATTATTTACGTTATTTTATACATGTGATTTACCTCTGTTATAAATCCTCGAGTACTGTGTGTGTCAGCATACCGATCCAGGGATGACACTTAAGCATAGAGACTTGACCGTTTGAGGTCGGGTCGCTACAGAAACGACGCGACAAAGCGCGCGTATGCTTCTAGTGCATTGTGAAGTTGCAACCCGAGGTCTCACCATTGAGGCAAGGTGCAACATGAGTGGGTGCTTTAGAAACATGACTATTATTATCACACAAATTGCAACCTCGAGACGTAACAAGGCTATAGAATGGTAAATACACATAACACCTATTTGCCGCAGTAGAGCAACGTTGAACATCATAACGGAAGCATACCAACCATATAACAATCCATAGAATGGTTAGAAATTTCATCAAATGAGACAGCGCAGTGCAGATTTCAATAACAATAGCTTTAAATAAAAATAGTCTTGTGAAAGTTGAAGGTCCAATCGGTGTTATGTTTCACGGCATAGGGCAGATTCATTATTTTCAAGACAGCGATCAAGTTCTAACTGGCCTCGGTCTCGAACTTGAGGCGGTTCCCCATGCGGACTTGCAGAACCCATAGTAGGGGCCATGGACCTTCCTCCTCCCTTCGACGGGCCTCAGGACCACATTTGCCACCCACTCGCACACCCGGCAGATGTGCAGCTACGACAAGTCGTTGAGCGTGAAGAGCCGCTCATGGAGGTTGGCGATGGCCACATGAGCGAGGACGCAATCACGCTCCATCTCCCCGAATTTTTCTATACATGTTCAACATTTTTAGAATGCTTGATATACATTTTTCAAATACTTGTTCAACATTTTCCGAATGCTTAATTAACATTTTAGAATACTTGTTCCAAAATTTTAAAATGTTACAACATTTTTTGAATGCTTGTTCAACATCTTTCAAATGCTTTTTCAATATTTGAAAAATGTTTTTATAAGGAAAATGTGTGTGTGTGTGTGTGTGTGTGTGTGTGTGTGTGTGTGTGTGTGTGTAGAATATTTTAAAATACAGCCAAAAAGGAAAGAAACAAAAACTGAAAATTGAAAAAAAAAAGAAAAAAAAAGAAACAGGCTTTGCCCTCCCGCGTGCATGGGTGGCCCACCTTGCTCGCCCCCTTCAGCGAGTCGGGAGTTAGACTCGCTGAAGGCAAGATATAGGGACGCCCATGTTCACAAAGGGTTCTTCTATTCCGCGCGTAGGTCAAGCTTGAGCAACTGCACACCTACCCCCCGGCACCCCCGCGCGTACATGGGCCGGCCCAATTAGCTCATGTACGGTTTTGGGAAGGTTCTAGAACCTTCCAAGCTGTTTTTATCTCTTACATTTTTTATTTTTCCTTTTATTTTTCTTTTTTCTGTTATCTTTTATTTTATTTTGATTTTATTCTTTTCCTCATTTCTCTTTTTCGGTTTTTTCCTTCCAAATTTCACAAATAGTTTCTTAAATCCGAGAATATTTTTTTCCCAAATTGGTGAACATATTTGTGAAATTACAAAAAAATCAAATCATGTGAACAATTTTTGAAATCAAATTTTGTTCATCGAATTCAAAAAATATTCATTTTATTCTGAAACTGTGAACATTTTTTAAATTCTTGAACATCATTCAAAAATTTGTGAACCTTTTTGGAAACCATGAATAGTTCTTGGAATCATGGACATTTTTTTAAATTTATGAAGACTTTTTGGAATCTTGAACATTTTGTAAATTCGTTAACACTTTTCACAAATTCGTTAACATTTTTAGAATTTCATGAACATTTTTTTGTAAATTGCGTACATTGTTTTTAATATTTGACATATTTTCTAAAAAAATTCATGAATATTTTGTAAAATTATGAATTGTTTGAATACGCACACATTTTTTTAATCCGTGAGCATGTATCATTTTCCGAACATATTTTTTCAAATCATAAATATTTTTTTAATTCACGAACATTGTTTTCACAATTCGCAACTTTTTAGAAATCCCAAATTATTTTTAAAAAGTAAAAAACTGAAAACTGAAAAAAGAAAAATGAAGGGGGCTTCCCACCCTGCACATGGGCCGGTCCATGAGGCGGGCGGGGCCGCGGGGTGCTCGCCATATAGGAGGTCCCGTTGACGAAGACTATTAATTCGTTCCAAGGACAGCTGGTCTCTTTTGTTACTCCAAGTGAAACTGCAACCCAAGAGGGGGATTTCAATTAAAGGAGGTATGTGTGTTTCTGAAAGGATAATTTAACAGTGAGCACCGAGCACATTAGCAAGGAATTTCTGTATTTGCAAGCACAGAAGTGTCAATTATCCTTCAAAAACTGGCAGAAAATGTGGCATATTCATCGGAAAGTTGCAGCCCGAGGTCTCACCATTAAGGCAAGGTGGAGCATGAGTGGGTGCTTCAGAAAGGTGACGATTATTATCACACAGATTGCAACCTCAAGATGTAACAAGGCTAGAATGGTAAATGCGCATAGCACCTGCTTGTCGCAGCAGAGCATCGTTGAACATCATAACAGAAGCATACCAACCATATAACAATCCATAGAATGGTTCGAAATTTCATCAAATTAGACAGCACAGTGCAGGTTCCAGTAATAACAGCCTTAAATAAAAACAGTCTTGTGAAAGTTGAAGGCCTAATCGGTGTTAGGTTTCACAGCATAGGGCAGGTTCTTCATTTTCAAGAGAGCGATCAGGTTCTAACTGGCCTCCGTCTCGAACTTGAGGCAGATCCCCATGCTGAAGAGCTCCTGGTAGAGCAGCTTTGCGCCGTAGGGCACCTTGATCCGGAGTATGTTCTCCGCGGATTTGCAGAAGCCGCAGTAGGGGCCGTGGACCTTCCTCCCCCCTTCGACGGGCCTCAAGACCACGTTCGCCACCCGCTCACACACCTGGCAGATGTGCAGCTGCGACACGTCGCTGAGCGTGAAGAGCCGCTCTCGGAGGTTGGCGGTGGCGCCATGAGCGAGGAGGCAGTCACGCTCCATCTCCCCGAACTTGACACCGCCGAACCTCTTCCTGTCCACCACTGGCTGCCTCGTGAGCGGGTGCACCGGCCCGGTGTTGCGCAACTTCACCTTGTCCTCGGCCATGTGAGTGAGCCTCTGATAGTAGGTTGGCCCCATGAACACCAAAGATCTCGTCCTTTCACCGTTGTGGCCATTCAGAACGCTCTCGCTTCCCCACCTTGAAAAACCAGCCCTGGATTGTGGTGCAATGAAACAAGGCAAAAGTGCATCAGCAAGAGTCACAGAATAGTAAGCGTGTGGGCATGAGCATGTAAATTTGCATCTTATTCTGCTGGGCGGTTTGCGTTTTGCATGACGTGTATGTTAATTTGCGTGTGGAATAAGAGAATCATGGTCGCAACAGAAAATTAAAGAAAACAATCAAATTCCTCATTACACACTTACTTGTGCAATTGCTCCGTGATCACATCCACAGACGGAGTGGTAAATGGCGTTGCAAATCTGGACATCCCACCAAGTGCTATTCCCTTGCCCAATGCAGCCTCAAGCAGCTGACCAGGAGTTTGGCGAGTTGGAAAGCCATGTGGATTTATCACGATGTCTGGAACTATTCCTTGGCAAGTAAATGGGAAGTTCTCCTGAGAATCCAAGAGACCAACAACTCCTTTCTGGCCATGCATGCTGGCAAACTTGTCTCCAACACAAGGTTGGCGAACCTACAGCAAGTGTCAGATTTATAAAATGACTAAATTTAACAAAATGTCAATCAAGCAGCAAATTTTACTCTATTTATATGGTGCAACACATTCCAATGCTCAACTTCGACCATCAATATCTCCAATAAAACATAGACTATATGCAACAAAAGTTATAACATTGAATTCTTTCTTGATAAAGTGTTTGATGGTATAAGTTTTATAACACATTACTTATACTTATATAGGTTTTATTGATGGTCAAAGTCAAAACACGGAAGACAGTGAGGCCATGTAAATAGGGACGGAGAGAGTATATAGGAGTTCAGAACCATCGAAAGTAAATATTGCTATGGTTCATATGCAGGTATTAGAACAGAACAGAAATACGAAAACAGAAAACAAAGATTCACAATACAATGGCAGCTGAGGTGATCTCAGAGGCTCAAGGCTCTAATCTAAATAACAGAGGCAAACATTGTAGACCATCTATCAGTATCATCTCCTAAAATTATACTCCCTCCATTCCATAATGTAGTGCGTATAAATTTTTTTCAATAGTCAAACTTTGCAAACTTTGACCATGTTTAGAGAGAAATATATTTACATTTATAATACCAAATGCATATCATTGGATACATAGTGAGTTAAATGTTTCGTATTTATATGTTTGGTATTGTATATATAGATAGTTTTCTTCATTAAATTGGTCAAATTTGCTAAGTTTGACTTTGCAGAAAATCTATATGCACTACTTTATGGAATATAGGGCGTAATAACCATCATCAGATGAGCAAAATCAAACATGTCATCAAAAGGTAAACACTATTAGAATGGATGTTTAATCACTGTTCCATGGGGGAATGCCAATATATGTTATGTACTAATTAACAATCACATCATATAAAATATACTTGTAGCATAAACCAACCATCAAATTATTGACATCAATAACATGAGTGAAGGGGAATTCACGAGAGACAAACCAAACCAAACATGTGCACAACATCATGTTGAAGTCACATTGTATTTTCTGCATATGTCGTTACAATTGATGGAAAGGCATCACGGACAACAAAAAAAACTGATCGAAGATGGGAAAAGTCAAAGGAAACATATGGTGCCTGGTTAGCTGTTTTTAAACTAGACTAACAAAGATAGGAGTCCTTGATAGGTGAAGATTTTTTGCTCCCAAACTCAAGTGAACACTAATTTATTTCGAAGTGTATTTTTATGTTTCAAAATACAATATGGTAAGCAAAACTGAATTCTCTTCATTTCCAGGCTGCGCAAAAAAAGGTGGTCTAGAATAGAAAATATTTATTTTGTACAACCTCTGTACACTAATATAAGCGTTTTGCAGTTCAATTCAATTTGAACTGCAAAAATGTCTTTAGATTAGTTTGCAGAGGGAGTACTTTACTATGTTAGCTTATCTTTCTTTTCTTGCCCACCCATGAATGAAAACACTTTCCGCAAAATCATGTAGATTTGTAGAGTATTTCCACATGTGCACATGGGGATTTTTCAGGCTGTTTTTGAAACTTCGAAAATAAAATTTCCAACTTTATAAAAAATAAATAAAGAGTAGTATCTAGGAGGAGCATATGTCACCTGTCCAACACAAAAGAAAATATTGATAGTAAAAATTACATTGTAGAAACGCAACATATGAGGAATTTCAGTTTGATCTTTTGGATATAAAGACAATTAAACAGATAAAATATAATGCCAAGCAGAACTGTCTATTAATGCCACATCATGTAAACAAGGATCATGAAATAAAGTGCAGAATAACTTCTGTAAATATTATATTATTCACCTGTCTTAGAGTAACAACTGCAGAGTTCTTCCCATCATCATTAGCTGAAAGAACAACCTTGTCCACCATCCCTCTTTCAGTATGCATAAGCTTCCTACTATGATCTTCACCAGACTCTGAGACCTTCCCAATGACAATGTCGCCAGTTTGAAGACTGGCTCCAATATATGGTAATCCATCGATATCCAGACTGTCAACACGTCCTTTCTTGCTTTGGGTTTTTCCAAAGTCAATTTTTTCCCTGTGTTTGAGTCTTCTGGTCACCTCTTTGTTTTCTATCTGTGCTTTGTAGCTCTTGAAATGAAGTGTCCGGAACATGCCACGCTCTAACGAAGCCCTATTAAATACCAGGGAGTCTTCTTGGTTAAAACCTTGATGAACATTGATTGAAACTATTGCATTTTGGCCATTGAAATACTCTGGTCTAGTAAGGCCTCTCTTACCAAGACAGTCAGATAATACAGTTTTGAACAGGGGTCTCTGTGGATAGTACATTTGATGAAAAAGGGTATCGACTCTATACTGAGAATTTGTAGGCGAGTAGCCAATAGCCTGTTGTGATAGTTTTTCAGCTTGCATCAAAACTCTCTTAGCAGCATTGTGGTTGACAAAGGGAATGATACCACAGCTCAACCCTAGCAACAAAGAAGGGTCGAGCTCACAATGGCTATAGTACAAAAGACCCTCTTTTTGGTCCCCTGAAAAGAGATCCTTAATTCCACAAGCACATTGGATATCCTCCTCCTCTTCAGCACCAATCAGTTCAATTATATTTTGGTCCATAAGTTGCTGAAACGAGTATGATCCACCATTCGGTTTAGCGATGCTTTTAAGATTTTCAACTATAAGAAGTGGTCTTAGAATTCTCCCGGCATCAGAAAAGACACAAACTTCTTTATGTAGCTTGTCCCTTTTGATTTCCACCTAAATAAAGTTACACATGGAAACAAGAACCATGTTATCTTGTGGTACTTATGTGTTCTTACATACTCCACAGAATAGAAAACCATATTCTCATGCTTGTGGCAAAATATTGCGCAACAATGATATATCTCAAATACACAATGTCTGAGCTCGGATTACCGAGATTTGGTAAGAAACTAATAATCATGCACAAAATGAACAATGTAAATAAATCATGAGAAATATTTCAATTTGCACGAAAGGGCAAATGGACTTCAGGTATAAAAACTAACAAACATGATCCAAGGTGAAAATTGGGCAATTAAACAGAATCAGGAAATAGGCAAACTGCAAACCTGTGGATCAATTTGCTTGCTGCGTCTCATATTTCTTAGATTCGTAACAAATTCGCCTGGGTATGCACTCACACCAACCAAATCTCCATTCAAGAAGATCTTTTCTGTACCGCCAATCTCTTGTACAAGAACTTCATCTAGTTTCTTCATTCCACAAGAGACAAATAAGTCAATCAAAGGCTTCCTCATCACAGAGCTAACCACAGCACTGGCAGCTAGGTTCTTCACAAATCCACATTTTTCACCATCAGGAGTGGACATGAAACATAATTTACCCCAGTAGGAGGGATTCCTACAGAAGTATTTTCCATGTCAGTTCACAATATGATATTTAGAAAGCATAGAATGTACATGAACCACTATGCGTAAAAAGGGAACAACTTACGGATATCTAGCATCTCCAGCACTTCCCCAGTATGCAGATAATTGTCTTGTCTTTCTCATGTCCGACATCATTTGAAGCGGATTTGTTCTTCTAAGCGTTGCAACAATCCCTGAGCACCTTCCATATTTATATGGGTGGCACCAGGAACCGGTGGAGAAGGCACGGTTCAGACCATTGGTAATAATTGAGGCATCAACATAATGATCGAGAACTTGTAAGTCACCATCACCACTCAAATGCTTCTGCATTACCTTGACCATGCGTCTCGATGCATGCCTAAGATGACCCCAAAGTTCTCTACGGAGCAGCTGGCATGCTAGATCTAGCCTCTTGTTACGGAAATCATCCTTATTATCACATTTCCGACGGCCACAGTAGGCCATTAGCAGGCATTTCATCATGTAACCCAAGAAAAGTGCTTTGCACCTATTGTCACTGACTTCAGGAAACAGATACCTACCAACATACCCATCGAAGGATTCTTCTGGCGGGAACTTCGTTTTCCTGATATACTCATCAACATATTGACGGGCTCTACCTCCTCCGCGGAAGCCTTCACATTGTTCATGAGATTGTCTTATAGTTGCTGATAATATGTTGACCAAAGAAGCATCACAATCTTGTATATCGATCATATCAAAAGCTTCCTTGTCTGATGATACACCTAGTGCAAAAAACATTATCCATATTGGCATAGTCGCACCCAAGAAGGAGAGATTAATGACTTTGTGGAAACCATCATTCTCTTTAGACGGAACAAGTTTAACATATATCTTTTCTCGTCTTATTTGAGACAAGTAAGAAGCATCCCAACTCGGGGAGTTAGTGACCCAAATCCTGGATAAGCATCTCCCTTCTTCAGCAATGAATGCCTACAGATTTGAAAGCAATTAAAACATCTGAGGTTAAAAACCCAGATGTGGTACAAAGACAACATTTCTACATGGCATAAGTAATTAATGTTAAGAGTTATATTATGTTTCTGTGTAGCCTGTATAGCCCCCCTATAGTATATGGGGCTTTCTGCATATTTACCACCTGTAAATTGTATGTATATATATACTGGCCCCAGGAAATACAAGTTGCATATTTCCTAGCAATAGACTTCCTCAAAGCCATTCCAGAAGAGATTAAGTCTGAAGAATTGTGGGCAAGGGCAGTTCAGCAACTGAAAATTTCTTCACGAAAATTACACTATAATTCAAGTATGAGTTATTCGAACAGGTCTGTATTAGAATATTGCATAACAGATCTAAGTAGCACAATCAATTTCCTTACACCTATAAAAAAACAAGTTGTGGTTATGGTCTGTTTCCCCTGGGGTTCTAGTATACCAACTGTTGGGTTTGCTTCCAACAAAGAGATTGAGATCGGATTGCTCACCATCCAGTAAATTCTGTTTTGCCAAAAACAACCCAATCTATATAAAGCTTGCAGGCACGCCGAGCACCGAGCAGTACTTAAAATTAGTTAGTCTTGTAAATATGCAATATGAATTATTTTTTCCATAGCAACGCACAGGTTCCTTGCTAGTAATTCATAAAGTTCCAGTTTAACTATGGTTACGTTCTTAAAAGTATATCACAAGTCAAGATAGATTTTGCTAAATTCATATATATGTATGACAGTAGCAGGATTCCTCTCTTGCATGACTTTTGAGATGTTCTACTAAATAAGTGTCATCGGATATCTGAAACGAGATATTTCCATTCAAATTTAACAATAGCATAGAGTTGCAGCTCCTTTAAAGGATATAAAATGTGCAATACAATGTGAAGATGCAATGATTATTGTGGAAACATGTTCAGAACAGAATTAATAGGATACATCATGTAAGGCAATACCTTTTCTGTTCCCTTGATCAGAAAGTATCCACCATAATCAAACTGGCATTCAGTTTCCTGAAGTTCATACAGCCAGCACAAACTTGACTTCACCATGACAGGTAACCTGCCGATGGTGACCCATTTAGTTTCTGGAGACAATATAAGTTTCTTCTGGATATATGGATCCTTCCCAGTTTTTGATTTGTCGCTTTGGTTGAGTGAATAAACCTAATACATACAGTGAAAACACTAATAAATCAGATGGAACAACATATAACAAGATCTCAGATTCTCGGTTACACAAAATTCAGCATGATATATTGATTACAAACAGGAGAATAACTTTAACTCACATCCACTTATTAGTAGAGGAAAGCAATTGTGTGGTTTCGCTAAGGTGCGACATGTCAAGATCAATGTTAGAGTGCTGAGAAAGAGCGTACAACACATGTAATGCAAACTTACAAGAGCATTGCATGCACAGTAAGAGAAAAAATATATAAGAGACATTGATAAAGTGTCATATGACGTTCAACACAACAAGTAAACATCAGTTTCATCACAAGAAGTTAAAACCCATTAAGCATTAACTTCTGTGATACTTCTAAAGTAGAAAATACTATCCAAAATGGTTGAGATCAATTTTTAATTCCCTATGAAGGCATGACTTAATCTATCATTTCCTTTTCTTGTACATATGGTGCAGTTGTACCAAATACAGTATAGTTGTCCATTGTGTAAGGAGTAGGGAGCATCCTGACCTGAACAGTCATTTCTACATTCATCTTGGAAGAATATGTCATGTTCTGAAGGCGAGCATGTACAGGCTTCAGTCTGAGTTTCTGCTCATCGAGCTCACTGTTGTCAGCCCAAAACGTCGGCTTCTCAAGCGCCACTCTGCCAAACTTAACGGTTGCATGTCTCCAGTCACCTACACTCTTTGAAGGATCATAATCAGGTTCAACAGTTATTTCCCCTAGAGAATCAACGAGCTCTTGTAGCCCATGGGAGATAAAATCATTGTAAGAGTTTATCTGATGGCTGATCAGTCCTTTTTCAGTGAAGAATGATCGTGCCGCTTCTTTACAAAACTTCTCCAGGCTTTCAATATTGAAGTCAATTGGTACTTGCGCACTTGGGTCTGAAGAAGACTTCAGTTTCCCTTCATCTACCACAGAAGGTATTCCTTTCAAATCCACATCCATAGGAGACAGCCCTCCAGATGGTTGCTGCTCCCCTTTTGCATCCTGTTTTACATAAAACTTGCCTTCCTCGTCGCAATCCAAAACCATGAAATCCGAGACATCAATCTCAGTATCTGGTCCATTTGGTGACTGCTGACCGAGGTTCGTATCCGGCTCTTCCATCGCTGAACCACCGGGTAGCTGCCAAATGTCAACAAAGGGATTTTTTATCAGTTTTCACGAGAGAAAGAAGAGGAACACATGACATTCTGCTCAAAAAAAAAAAGAGAGAGAAGAGGAACATTGCAACAAAGTCATCAAATATACTCCCTCCGTCCGAAAAAGCTTGTCCCAAGCTTGTCTCTCAAATGGATGTATCTAGCACTAACTTGGTGCTAGACACATCCATTTGAGGGACAACCTTTTTCGGACAGAGAGAGTACCACATTATGCAATCTGGCTGCAATTAAAGGACGAGTAAACAGAAGACATGCAGAGATAGCTCCACAAGACAAGACATTGGCCACTGAATACCAGAACTACCAACAATTTCCTAGACAGTAACAACATATAACATACTCCATCCCTTCCTAATTATAAGTCTTTTTAGAGATTCCAATATGGACTACATACAGAGCAAAACGAGACTTATATTTAGGAATGGAGGGAGTAACAAATAGTGCAGATACAACACGCGTCAGACAACCATTTCGCGTAAACCGGCCACTTGAGCAGCGCAGCAATCTAACAAAACGCCAATTTTAAGAGAACTTTTGTGTCCAATCGTGGTAGGCCACATGTCGCAAGCCAATGGCAGCAGATGGAGAAACCGACCACTTGGCGCAGATCAAGACAAGGATCCCTCCGCACTAATATAACCCCAGCGTCGCAAAGCGCGCCGCTCAATTCGACGCATCACACAGGGCACAAACCACCGAAGGGTATATATAAACGAAAAGCAGAGCACCGGCGGCTCCTGGGCGCGGCGAGGCCACGGGCTCCCTCCCAAAACCCTCGCTCGTGCCGCACAAACTCTCTCTTTTTTTCTCAGAAGAAGAGCACAGGCTCGAGCCGCGACCAGACGAACGATCCCGTGCGGAAACCAACCAAAGGGCGGCCGCGAGCAGAGCAGAGCAGAGGCGACATTGCACCTGAGACGCGGCGAGAAAACCCCCGCGACGGCGGCGTCGAGAAACAAAACACGAGACAAAAGCGCGGAAATGACGGGGGTCGGGAAGGACTACCTGCGCGCCGGCGATCGCCGAACGCCGCCGCCGGGGGCGAGGGAAACCCTACGACGACGTTGCGGTCGAGGTTGGGGTTTTCTTTTGCCTTCGATTTGGAGGTTGGGGTTTTAGGCAGGCAGGCAGGCAGAGAGCGTGAGAGCGACGCGACCGAGGAGAAGCAAGGACAGTGAGGCGCTTCCCCTTCGCTTTATGCAATGCAGGTGCAGCAGGAGGATCGGCACAGCGGGGGTGGTTGGGATTGGGGCTGGGGGTTTTGCTCCGCTCGTCCTTCCCCTCTCTCTGTCCCTTTGACTGCTGGGTGCCGGTCCCATCTGTCGGTGTGATGACCGGAGGCGCGGGGGTCCATTGCCTTCCGATCTGCAACGGGTGGACGGATGGCTTCCTCTCCGATGTTGGGTTGGGGATGGGAGCAGACGGCGAGTGCGGGCACGGGCGGCCGCTGGTCCGTGCCATCTCACCCATGGCATTTTTCTCTTGTGGTACCGGCCACAAAAGTTAGGTAAATCACACATCTTTAACAAGAGAGAAATTCACTATACGTCACTAAATTTGAACCGGATGACAGTTTGATACCACTATTTCAAAATACCCTAACTACGGTCCAAATACTTGTGCAAGGGGTTCACTTTGATCCATTTGTACGATTTCATGTACGTATTTGCTGACTTGGCCGAGTCAGCGGCCGCCAGCTCGCTTTGACCAACACCTAGTCGATCCTAGGGTGAATACTACTCGATCCGTTTTTTTTTTGCAAAAACGCCATGACCTGGTCGCACCTGGTCGGCCGCTCGCTTATCCCCGCTCTCCTCTTCTTCTCCTCCCAACCCTAGCCCAACTCCCGGCCCCGCCGCCGCAGCCATTGCCGACGTCGACGCCCTCCGCCGCCGCAGCCATTGCCCATGCCCTCCTCCGCCGCCTTCGGCCCCACTGTCATGTCGTCTTCCAGCTCTGTCCGCAATGCATTGCGTGGCCGCTCCGTTGTTGTACCATTGATCGGGTGCCTGGATTGCGGCGAGCAGGTGAGGTTCTACCGGTCTAGCACCGATGAGCACGATGGATGAATCTTCTACAAGTGCGTCAACCACACTGTAAGTGCCAGTTCCTAGCTACTTGTTGATTCATGGCGTGTCAATTCTAGCAACAGTAGTATTGAAGCAGAGCACTGATTAAATTAGGCACATTAATTGGTTAACTAGGCATTGCTCTGATTAATACGGTAGTTTAGACTATCCTTGGTTACAAAATTACTGACAGAACTAGTTGGTTAACTAGTCTGCCATTGAGTCATGCACTCTGAACTTTACTGTCATTCTGTAGGTGAATAGAGATGTAATTTTTTTCTCAGGTCACTTGTGATTTCTAGCGCTGGGAGCTCGAATATGTGGTGCATCTGGTTGAAACAAGGCGTCTGGTTGGTGATGCTGCTGTAGATGCAATTGGTGCAACTGAGGACATGAGGAAAGAGCTTGAGAGGCAGAGGACTGAATCAATGGCAGGCAGAAGCACAGTTGGAAGGGGCATGGTTGGAAGAGGCACTGTAGGCAGAGCTAATTATGCCAGCTCCAATGAGAATAAGTATGCTACCAAGCAGCAAGTTGCTATGATGTTAGGATTAGGCAGAGAGATTTTGCTGCTGCTAAAGCTGCGGATGGCTTTTGTTATAGTGCTTTTGTGTGACGTGTTTCACCTTAATTATGAAGAAGTGAAGTGTTGTTAAATGAGTAAGTGTAGGTGTTCTAAGAGATCTCTTGTTCTAAATTGAGCATACTAAAAGCCATTGTAGTGGCACGGTTGTTTGCTCAGTATGAAGTCTTGGTTGTAATGCTTGTTGTAATGGATAATATATCAGTAATATGAAGACTTTGTCCTAATGTTTGAACTTTCTCCTAATTCTGTCAGAATTGTACTTAACCTCATTGCTTTGAAATTACCGACAGAACTGCCGTCATAACTAACTGCTGACAAAAATGCACTTAACCTAATTGCTGTCATAACTAAACTAACTTATGTTAACTAATTGTTGTCATAACTGTAACTCATGTCAGCCCACGTCCCCTTTCTCAACACAACTGAAATCAAAAGCAAGCATGTACTTGCACCTGCTGCAAACACCCACCTAGCAACTTGCACTCTACATGTAGCTTTGGTCCACCACCACCACATCCCCTTTTTCTTCCTCATCTTTCATCTTCAATTTCGTGCACCACCAGACCCCCTTCTCTCCTCTGTCCAAAGCACCACCAGATCCCCTTCTTATCTTCATCCAGCAGTAACCATGGTGTCTTGGGATGATCTTCCCAGTTCTTTTGAAGATGACTCTGTGACCAGCAAGGTTAGTGTGCTCCCCACCCAGTCTAGAGTTTCTCAGCTAGAGTTTCTCTGTCAACCAAATGTCTTTGTTTTAGCCACCAGACACAATTTCCTGTGAGGAATGGAGTGGATTGGCTACAGATCTGCCTAGTTTTAGATGTGGGCATGGATCTTTGTGTGAGAAGCATGTGGCATTTGAATCTGTTGATAGTGGCAGAAGGTTTCTAGCTTGTGCACAGAAGGTTAGTAATTCTTTTGCATTTGGCACTGTTAAACAGGAAGTCATTTGAAGTATGGTTTAAGTTTCATCATCATGCATAGAACTGAATACTAGCAGTTAACTGAATTTTTTGTCTGGTCTAAATTGTTAGGAAGTACCTAAATGCAGATATGTTGAGTGGGTTGACCTTGAGTGGCCTGATGCTCTGAAGATGAGCTTAGATAGTATATGGACCATGTATGAAGAGGAGAAAAAATAGAGGCTCAAACAGAATGTTGCGAGTGCTGAAGAAAACTTGAAGGTTCTTGAAGAGAAGAAGAAGATGGAGAATGAGTTGAGGCATTTCAAGCTTGATTTTGCTAAGATGGTGGCTGAGAAGGAGCAGACAATGAGCCAATTAGGCAGCACACAACTTGCTCTTACTGATCTAAAGGAAGAACTTGAGAAAAAGAAGATGACAGACAAGTTAGTAACCAACATTTATCAGGTCTTCAGGGTTAAAACAGAGAAAGAGAGGAACCAAGCAGTGCAGGAGAGGGACCAAGTGATTCAAGAGAGGGATGATTTGAAGCATGAGAAAAGGAAGCTTGAGTACATGATTGGCCACCAAGGAGAAGATAAAGAAGTTGAAGGGAATGCTGAATGATTTTGATTGAATTTGTGTCATTGTAAAAAAAATGACTTTGTATCTTTCCTAAAGTGTGTATTGTCTGTCAAATGAACATGAACCTCCTCCTGGGTTTGTATCTCTTTTCCTCTTATTTGTAACTTAATTTGATTGAATTTGTGCCAGTGTAGTTAACCAAGGGCATTTTTGTTATCAAACCATTTTTGTTAACTCAATTTCTATCTTTCCTGACATGTGTAGTTAACCTAGGGCATTTTTATTATCAGGACATTTTTGTTGTTAACTCAAGTGTTGCATCTCTCCTGGCTGCCATCTGTCTTTCTTTCTCTCTTTTCATCTTCAGCAACTTCATGGTCTGGTTGCCTTCATTTGTAGCTGTTGTTGTCTGTGCTGAAGTGTGAGAACTTGCTGCTAGTGAGATGAATGATGAATCTGGCATAATGCTTTCAGTATCTTCTCTAGGAACAGGTCTGGATTGTTGCAACCTATGAAGCACTGTAAATCCAAAGTCCTGCACCTATACAAAACAATCATCACATGTTAGCATTATACTGGTGTATCTGCCTAAAAAATACAAATAAAAAAGGAAGGGACAAAAGTGGAGAATTTGCTTGAAAAACAACTGGTGTATCTGCTCCATCATCTTGTGTGACAATGACCTCCTCATGTGTATCTTGGCCATCAACATGGACCTCCTCATGTGTAACTTGGCCATCAACATGGACCTCCTCATGTGTAACTTGGCCATCAACATGGACCTCCTCCTGTGTAGCTTGACCATGATCTTGTGTGACATGAACCTCCTCCTGTGTACCTTGGCCATCATCTTGTTGTGCCAGAACAAGTTCATCATCTGACACATCATCAGGAATGGCCCTTGGACCCCTTCTTGTTGTTCTCTCTACTAGATTTGGCAAAATGTCAGCCTTTCTTTGATTACATCCTTTGATGTTGTGCCCTGGTTCATGGCAGTATGAACATGTTATTGCGATTCCATGTCTGCTCATCACATTGGTTCCATCTTTCTTTTCAATCTCATAAGGCTGCTTTCTCCTATTCTTGTTTGAAGGCCTCCCTACTTTTTTTTCATAAACAGGTGGCTTGATTTCACAACCATTCATCTTCTGCCACTCACTCCTATCTCTGCAAGGCTTGATAATGGGTTTGTATGCTAGCTTGAATGCTTCTATACTGTAACAGGAGTGCACCAAACTCTCAGGATCAATCCTCTCATGCATGCAGCATGCACTTGCATGGTGTCATGGAACTCCACTAAGATCCCACCTTTTGCATGTATAACTTTCTTCCTTCATGTCAACAATGTATGTCATGTTCGTGTTGTCAACCTGAAAGATGCCATCACCAGCCCCTGAAACCATGCATGTAGCTGACAATTCTATATTCTTCTCAATTCTTTTCCTAATTTTTGGGCATATTGAGCCAGGCCAGGTCTCTGCCTCCTTTCTTTTGTTGTAGAATCTGACCATGAGCTGTGTTTTGATCTTGTCAATCATTGATCTAAGATGCATCTCCCTAGCCTCAAAAATATTTTGTTGAAAACCTCACAGTTGTTGTTCAGAAGGATATCACTTGACCAATTCTCTTTGGAAGCCCCTAACCTAAGTGTTGGGTGGTAGCTGCTCAAGCCATTTGTATGTTTCTAGGATGATTACCTTCATTTCCCCCATGCTTTCAGCCCATAGTTCTGGTGTTGTGCTCCTTGCACACTTCCACAACTGGTTCTTAAGAACATCTCCTTTGTGTGTTTGCTAAAAATTCTGCCATATATGCCTAACACAGTGTCTGTGCTCTGCATCAGGAAAGTGCTACCTCACTCCCTCGATCAGCCCCTTTTGCTTGTCTGACATTATAGTCCATGGCTCTGTGTTTAGAATTCCCAAGTCACTCTTCAAATTTGACAGAAACCATTTCCATGTGTTAGTGTTCTATACCTCAACAACTGCAAAAGCTAGAGGGTAAATGTAGTCATTAGGATCCATGCCAACAGCACACCGCATGACACCTCCATACTTTGTCTTCAGGTGGCATCCATCCAAACAAATGACAGGCCTACAAGCTTGCATGAAACCCCTTTTTCAGGCATCCAGAGAGAAATAACAACTTCCAAATATGCCATCACTGACACCCACATAGAAAGAACTGCCTGGGTTTGATCTTCTAAATTCTTGTGCATAATCCCACATGTTGTTGTACTGCTCCAACTCATCTCCTTCAATGACTTTCTTCACTAGCCTCTTAGCCCTTCTGAGCTTGCTCCTTGTTGTTGTCATGTTCCAATATTTCTGAACCACCCTTGCAAAAAATTTCATATTCATGTTTTCATTTGCTCTGAAAAGAATCAACATATTTTCCAGCCATAAAAGGAGCAGTGAATGACTTAACACACCATTTCTTTATGCATGTATGCTTTGGGTTGTATTTCTTGATCATGAAGCAGTTGATTCTCCCATCAAATGATGCAGACAAGGTCCAAGGTCACCCATCTTCACAAATGGCATTGAGTCTTTTCCTATCATTTCTGGGGCATTTAATGTCAGCTCTCTCCTGGCAGTTATACTCTTTGATAGCTTTCCTCAGGAACTCAACAGATCCAAAGGTCTAGCCAACTTGAAACTGTGGTTTAGTCAGGTCTTCCTCTCTAATTTTTTTGAAATTCAGCTTCACCTTATCTTCATCATAAGAAGGCAGACACATATCCACATCTTTAGTAGGATCATCATGTTCTTCTTGCACTGCTTCACCTTTACCTTTCTCACAATCAACATTTCTGTCAAATAATTCATCATCATCTTCAAGATCAATGTCTGAATCAACAAGCTAAGGATTGTATTCTTCATCTGAACCATGGATTACTAAATCACCAACTGCATCTGCTGCATCCATGTTCAAAAACCTACAGGATTTTCTGGCCCTAAACCCAAACTGAGATGAAAGGTAAATACTTCCTGGTTGGGGTGGACTTGGTATGAAATCATCTTCTTCTAACTCTGCTCCACTTTCTGACTCTGCTTCATCTTGCTCATGCTCATGCTCTTGATCATGCTGAGGCAGCTCCTGTTCCACTTAAGGGAGCTCAGCCTGCTCCTATTCCACTAGAGTGAGCTCAGCCTGCTCCTCTTGCTGCTGTTGTGCATGCTCCTCTTGCTGCTGGTGTGCCTTCTCCTTCTTTGGCCTAATGCCACTGAACCTGGCATTGGAGGTTCTTCATCATCAGAGTGAACATGAACAAGAGAAATAAATGATCTCATGCTCTCATCATGATCAAGGAAAATCTATTGGAAGTGGTTGCCATTCAGAGCACAATCCTTCATGTTTTCTGTCATAGTGTTGTTGTCGGTGTCAAAATCGGCGGATCTCGGGTAGAGGGTCCCGAACTGTGCGTCTAAGGCTAATGGTAACAGGAGGCAGGGGACACGTTGTTTTACCCAGGTTCGGGCCCTCTCGATGGAGGTAATACCCTACTTTCTGCTTGATTGATCTTGATGATATGAGTATTACAAGAGTTGATCTACCACGAGATCGTAGAGGCTAAACCCTAGAAGCTAGCCTATGATTCTGATTGTTCCTGTCCTACAGACTAAACCCTCCGGTTTATATAGACACCGGAGGGGGCTAGGGTTACACAGAGTCGGTTACAGAGAAGGAAATCTACACATCCGAATTGCCAAGCTTGCCTTCCACGCAAAGGAGAGTCCCATCCGGACACGAGACGAAGTCTTCAATCTTGTATCTTCATAGTCCAGCAATCCGGCCAAAGTATATAGTCCGGCTGTCCGAGGACCCCTTAATCCCGGACTCCCTCAGTAGCCCCTGAACCAGGCTTCAATGACACATGTCGAGCGGAGGCGAGAAGTCGGGGCATTTTTTCATTTGCCACCCTGACCATGCAAGTAAATCGTTTATTTAAAGAGTTGAGGATCCTCAGATCCAAATCACACCACCTCCTCCCAGCGAGTATCCATCAGAGCGCGCACGGAAAAATCCATTCCATCATGGTCGTTCGTCGCAGCTCCTCCTCTCGCTCCCTGATACGTCTCCAACGTATCTATAATTTTTCATTGTTTCATGCTATTATATTACCCCTTTTGGATGTTTATGGGCTTATTTTACACATTTATATCATTTTTGGGACTAACCTACTAACTGGAGGCCCAACCCGTATTGCTGTTTTTTTTGCCTATTTTAGTATTTCAAAGAAAAGGAATATCAAACGGAGTCCAAACGGAATGAAACCTTCGGCAGCGTGATTTTTGGAACGAACGTGATCCAGAGGACTTGGAGTGCAAGTCAAGAAGCAGCGAAGGCAGCCACGAGAGGGTAGGGCGCCCCCCCTATAGGGCGCGCCCCCTGTCTCGTGGGCCCCTCAGGCGGCCACCGACGTACTTCTTCCTCCTATATAAGCCTACGTACCCCGAAAACATCCAGGGAGCCAACGAAACACAATTTCCACCACCGTAACCTTCTGTATTCGCGAGATCCCATCTTGGAGCCTTCGTCGGCGCTCTGCCGGAGGGGGAATCGACCATGGAGGGCTTCTACATCAACACCATAGCCCCTCCGATGAGTTCTGAGTAGTTTACCACAGATCTTCGGGTCCATAGTTATTAGCTAGATGGCTTCTTCTCTCTTTTTGGATCTCAATACAATGTTCTCCCCCTCTCTTGTGGAGATCTATTCGATGTAAACTCTTTTTGCGGTGTGTTTGTCGAGATCCGATGAATTGTGGGTTTATGATCAAGTTTATCTATGAGAAATATTTGAATCTCCTCTGAATTCTTTTATGTATGATTGAGTTATCTTTACAAGTCTCTTCGAATTATCAGTTTGGTTTGGCCTACTAGATTAATCTTTCTTGCCATGGGAGAAGTGCTTAGCTTTGGGTTCAATCTTGCAGTGTCCTTACCCAGTGACAGAAAGGGTTGCAAGGCACGTATTGTATTGTTGCCATCGAGGATAAAAAGATGGGGTTTATATCATATTGCATGAGTTTATCCCTCTACATCATGTCATCTTGCTTAAGGCGTTACTCTGTTCTTATGAACTTAATACTCTAGATGCAGGCAGGAGTTGGTCGATGTGTGGAGTAATAGTAGTAGATGCAGGCAGGAGTCGGTCTACTTGTCACCGACGTGATGCCTATATGCATGATCATGCCTAGATAATCTCATAATTATTCGCTTTTCTATCAATTTCTCAACAGTAATTTGTTCACCCACCATAATACTTATGCTATCTTGAGAGAAGCCTCTAGTGAAACCTATGGCCCCCGGGTCTATCTCTTATCATATTTGCTTCCAATCTACTTTTATTTGCATCTTTACTTTTTGCATCTATATTATAAAATACCAAAAATATATTTATCTTATCATACTATCTCTATTAGATCTCACTTTCGCAAGTGGCCGTGAAGGGATTGACAACCCCTTTATTGCGTTGGTTGCGAATTCTTTGTTTGTGTAGGTGCATGGGACTTTTGAGGAGCGTCCTACTGGATTGATACCTTGGTTCTCAAAAACTGAGGGAAATACTTACGCTACTATTGCTGCATCACCCTTTCCTCTTCAAGGAAAACCAACGCAAGCTTAAGACGCAGCAAGAAGAATTTCTGGTACCGTTGCCGGGGAGGTCTTCGCTCAAGTCAAGGCATACCAAGTACCTATCACAAACTCATCTCCCTCGCATTTACATTATTTGCCATTTGCCTCTCGTTTTCCTCTCCCCCACTTCACCCTTGCCATTTTATTCGCCCTCTCTTTCCCAATCTCCTCCTCTCTCTTTTTGCTTGCCTTTTTCTGTTTGCTTGTGTGTTGGATTACTTGTTGCCATGGCGCTAGATAATACCAAATTGTCTGATTTCTCGAATACCAATAATAATGATTTCCTTAGTACTCCGATTGCTCCTCTTAATGATGTTGAGTCTTGTGAAATCAATATTGCTTTGCTGAATCTTGTTATGAAAGATCAATTCGCCGACCTTCCTAGTGAAGATGCCGCTACTCATCTAAACAACTTTGTTGATTTGTGTGATATGCAAAAGAAGAAAGATACAGATAATGATATTATTAAATTGAAGTTATTTCCATTTTCATTTAGAGATTGTGCTAAAGTTTGGTTTTCGTCTTTGCCTAAAAATAGTATTGATTCTTGGAACAAATGCAAAGATGCTTTTATCTCTAAGTATTTTCCTCCTGCTAAGATTATCACTCTTAGGAATGATATTATGAATTTTAAACAACTTGATCATGAGCATGTTGCCAAATCTTTGGAAAGAATGAAATTGATGATTCACAATTGCCCTACTCATGGTTTGAATTTATGGATGGTCATACAAAAATTTTATGCCGGTTTGAACTTTACTTCTAGAAATCTCTTAGATTCTGCCGCGGGAGGCACGTTTATGGAAATCACGTTAGGAGATGCTACAAAACTTCTTGATAATATTATGGCTAATCATTCTCAATGGCACACCGAAAGATCTTCTAGGAAAAAAGTGCATGCTATAGAAGAAATCAATGTTTTGAGTGGAAAGATGGATGAACTTATGAAATTGTTTGCTACTAAGAATACTCCTCTTGATCCGAATGATATGCCTCTACTTTGATTGAGAATAATAATGAATCTATGGATGTGAATGTTGTTGGTAGGAATAGTTTTGGAAACAATGCTTATAGAGGAAACTTTAATGCTAGACCGTTCCCTAGTAATTCCTCTAATAATTATGGAAATTCCTACAATAATTCTTATGGTAATTTTAATAAGATGCCCTATGATTTTGAGAATTGTGTGAAAGAATTTATGATTTCTCAAAAGAATTTTAATGCTTTGCTTGAAGAAAAATTGCTCAAAGTTGATGATTTGGCTAGGAACGTTGATAGACTTTCGCTTGATGTTAATTCTCTTAAACTTAGATCTTCTTCTCCTAAGCATGATATCAATGAGTCTCTCAAAGCCATGAGAATTTCCATTGATGAGTGCAAAGAAAGAACCGCTAGATTGCGTGCTAAGAAAGATTGCTTTGTAAAGGCGTGTTCTTCTAGTTTCCATGAAAATAATGATGAAGATCTTAAAGTTATTGATGCGTCTCCTATTAGATCTTGGTTTTGCAATATGAATCTTGATAATTATGGGACTGAAGATGAGTCAACTTTATTTAGAAGGTGTCCCAAGAATTCAGAGTTTTTAGATCTTGATGCTAAATTTGGTAAAAGTGGGATTGGAGAGGTCATGACTTTAAATAGTATTGAACCCACTATCTCGGATTTCAAGGAATTTGATTATGATAATTGTTGTTTAGAAGGTTGTATTTCCTTGTTGCAATCCGTTGTTAATTCTCCTCATGCTTATAGTCAAAATAAAGCTTTTACCAAACATATCATTGATGCCTTGATGGAATCCTATGATGAAAAACTTAATTTGGAAGTTTCTATACCTAGAAAACTTAATGATGAGTGGGAACCTGCTATAAAGATTATAATTAAAGATCATGAGTGTTTTGCTTTGTGTGATTTGGGTGCAAGTGTTTCCACGATTCCGAAAACTTTATGTGATATTCTAGGTTTCCATGATCTTGATGATTGCTCTTTAAATTTACACCTTGCCGATTCCACCATTAAAAATCCAATGGGAAGGATCAATGATTTTCTCATTGTTGCAAATAGAAATTTGGTGCATGTAGATTTTATCGTTCTTGATATAGATTGCAATCTTTCTTGCCCTATTATTCTTGGTAGACCTTTCCTTAGAACGATTGGCGCGATTATTGATATGAAGGAAGGGAATATTAGATTCCAATTTCCATTAAAGAAAGGCATGGAGCACTTTCCAAGAAAGAATGTCAAATTACCTTATGAATCTATCATGCGAGCTACTTATGAATTTAGTGTCAAAGATGGCACTACTTAGATCGATCTTCGCTTTTATGCCTAGCTAGGGGCGTTAAACGATAGCGCTAGTTGGGAGGCAACCCAATTTTCTTTGTGTTTTTTTGTTTTTGTTCCTGTTTAGTAATAAATTTTGCATCTACCTTATGTTTAGATGTGTTTTTATCTTTTAATTAGTGTTTGAGCCAAGTAGAACCTATAGGATAACCTATGATGATAGTTGATTTGATTCTGCTGAAAAACAGAAACTTTGCACGCACAAATTTAGTTTTGTTAAATCACAGAAGCGTGATTTTGCATTGATTCTTTTTACTTCTGATCAATAGACAAATTTTCCAGGACTTCCTAGTTTGGTAGGATTTTTAGAGTTCTAGAAGTTTGCGTTAGTTACAGATTGCTACAGACTGTTCTGTTTTTGACAGATTCTGTTTTTCGTGTGTTGTTTGCTTATTTTGATGCATCTATGGCTAGTAAAATATTTTATAAACCATAGAGAAGTTGGAATACAGTAGTTTTAACACCAAAATAAATAAAGAATGAGTTCATTACAGTACCTTATGTGGTGGTTTTCTTTTCTTTCACTAACGGAGCTTATAAGATTTCCTGTTGAGTTTTGTGTTGTGAAGTTTTCAAGTTTTGGGTAAAGATTTTATGGACTATAGAATAAGGAGTGGCAAGAGCCTAAGCTTGGGGATGCCCATGGCACCCCAAGATATTCAAGTATAGCCAAAAGCCTAAGCTTGGGGATGCCCCGGGAAGGCATCCTCTCTTTCGTCTTCGTTCATTGGTAACTTTACTTGGAGCTATATTTTTATTCGCCACATGATATGTGTTTTGCTTGGAGCATCATGTATTATATTAGTCTTTGATTTTAGTTTACCACAATCATCCTTGCTGTACACACCTTTTGGGAGAAGCCCACTTGATTAGAATTTGCTAGAATACTCTATGTGCTTCACTTATATCTTTTGAGCTTGATAGTTTTTGCTCTAGTGCTTCACTTATATTTTTTAGATCACGGCGGTGGATTAATTTTCAAGAAATTGCTAGTCTCTCATGCTTAACTTATATGATTTTGAGAGTCTTTTAGAACAGCATGGTATTTGCTATGGTGACAAATTTGGTCCTAGAATGACAAGCATCCAAGTTGGGTATAATAAAAACTATCATAGGAAGTGAATTGGATGCTATGATCAATTTGATGCTTGATAATTGTTTTGAGATATGGAGGTAGTGATATTAAAGTCATGCTAGTTGAGGTGATTATGAAAAATACTTGTGTTGAGGTTTGTGATTCCCGTAGCATGCACGTATGGTGAACCGCTTTGTGATGAAGTTGGAGCACAATTTTATTTATTGATTGTCTTCCTTATGAGTGGCGGTCGGGGACGAATGATGTTCTTTTCCTACCAATCTATCCCCCTAGGAGCATGCGTGTATTACTTTGTTTTTGATGACTTCTAGATTTTTGCAATAAGTACATGATTTCTTTTGACTAATGTTGAGTCCATGGATTATACGCACCCTCACCCTTCCACCATTGCTAGCCTCTCTTGTGTCGTGCAACTTTCGCCGGTACCATACACCCACCATATACCTTCCTCAAAACACCCACCATACCTACCTATTATGGCATTTCCATAGCCATTCCGAGATATATTTCCATGCAACTTTCCACCGTTCCGTTCATATGACACGCATTACTTTTGTCATATTGCTCTTTGCATGATCATGTAGTTGACATTGTATTTGTGGCAAGGCCACCTTCATAATTTTCATACATGTCGCTCTTGATTCAGTGCATATCCCGGTACACCGCCGGAGGCATTCATATAGAGTCATATCTTGTTCTAGCTTTGAGTTGTAAATCCATAGAAGTGTGATGATCTTCATTATTAGAGCATTGTCCTAGTGAGGAAAGGATGATGAAGACTATGATTCCCCCACAAGTCGGGATGAGACTTCGGACTTTACAAAATGAAAAAAAGAAGAAGAAAAAAAGGAAAGGCCAAAAAGAAAAAAAAAGAGGCCTAAGAAAAAAAAAGAAAAAAAATGAGAGAAAAAGAGAGAAGGGACAATGCTACTATCTCTTTTTCCACACTTGTGCTTCAAAGTAGCACCACGATCTCCATGATAGAGAGTCTCATATGTTGTCACTTTCATATACTAGTGGGAATTTTTCATTATAGAACTTGGCTTGTATATTCCAATGATGGGCTTCCTCAAAATGCCCTAGGTCTTCGTGAGCAAGCAAGTTGGATGCACACCCACTTAGTTTCTTTTGTTGAGATTTCATATATTTATAGCTCTAGTGCATCCGTTGAATGGCAATCCCTGCTCACTCACATTGATATCTATTAATGGGCATCTCCATAGCCCGCTGATATGCCTAGTTGATGTGAGACTATCTTCTCCTTTTTGTCTTCTCCACAACCACCATTCTATTCCACATATAGTGCTATGTCCATGGCTCACGCTCATGTATTGCGTGAAAGTTGAAAAAGTTTGAGATTATTAAAGTATGAAACAATTTCTTGGCTTGTTATCGAGGTTGTGCATGATTAAATACTTTGCGTGATGAAGATAGAGCAACAGGCAGACTATATGATTTTGTAGGGATAACTTTCTTTGGCCATGTTATTTTGAGAAGACATGATTACTTTGATTAGTATGTTTGAAGTATCACTATTTTTATGTCAATATGAACTTTTATTTT
The DNA here is from genome assembly GCF_018294505.1 of Triticum aestivum. Classification (NCBI taxonomy): domain Eukaryota; kingdom Viridiplantae; phylum Streptophyta; class Magnoliopsida; order Poales; family Poaceae; genus Triticum; species Triticum aestivum. The sequence continues at coordinate 422,339,899 of NC_057813.1, read as the reverse complement.
GAATCATTTGGATCTAAACATGCATGCCCCAATAAAGAAAATTACATTGAGAATTATGCTAGGTAGCATTCCACATCAAAAATTCTGTTTTTATCATTTACCTACTCGAGGACGAGCAGGAATTAAGCTTGGGGATGCTTGATACGTCTCCAACGTATCTATAATTTTTGATTGTTTATGGGATTTATTTTACACATTTATATCATTTTTGGGACTAACCTACTAACCGGAGGCCCAGCCCGTATTGCTGTTTTTTTTGCCTATTTCAGTATTTCGAAGAAAAGGAATATCAAATAGAGTCCAAACGGAATGAAACCTTTGGGAGCGTGATTTTGGAACCAACGTGATCCAGAGGACTTGGAGTGCAAGTCAAGAAGCAGCCGAGGCGGCCACGATAGGGTAGGGCGCCCCCCTACAGGGCGTGCCCCCTATCTCGTGGGCCCCTCGGGCGGCCACCGACGTACTTCTTCCTCCTATATAAGCCTACTTACCCCGAAAACATCCAGGGAGCCAACGAAACACAATTTCCACCACCGTAACCTTCTGTATTTGCAAGATCCCATCTTGGAGCCTTCGCAGGCGCTCTGCCGGAGGGGGAATCGACCATGGAGGGCTTCTACATCAACACCATAGCCCCTCTGATGAGTTGTGAGTAGTTTACCATAGATCTTCGGGTCCATAGTTATTAGCTAGATGACTTCTTCTCTCTTTTTGATCTCAATACAATGTTCTCCCCCTCTCTTTTGGAGATCTATTCGATGTAAACTCTTTTTGCGCTGTGTTTGTCGAGATCCGATGAATTGTGGGTTTATGATCAAGTTTATCTATGAGAAATATTTGAATCTCCTCTGAAATCTTTTATGTATGATTGAGTTATCTTTGCAAGTCTCTTTGAATTATCAGTTTGGTTTGGCCTACTAGATTGATCTTTCTTGCCATGGGAGAAGTGCTTAGCTTTGGGTTGAATCTTGCGGTGTCCTTACCCAGTGACAGAAAGGGTTGCAAGGCACGTATTGTATTGTTGCCATCGAGGATAAAAGATGGGGTTTATATCATATTGCATGAGTTTATCCCTCTACATCATGTCATCTTGCTTAAGGTGTTACTCTATTCTTATGAACTTAATACTCTAGATGCAGGCAGGAGTCGGTCGATGTGTGGAGTAATAGTAGTAGATGTAGGCAGGAGTCGGTCTACTTGTCACCGACGTGATGCCTATATACATGATCATGCCTAGATAATCTCATAATTATTTGATTTTCTATCAATTGCTCGGCAGTAATTTGTTCACCCACCGTAATACTTATACTATCTTGAGAGAAGCCTCTAGTGAAACCTATGGCCCCCGGGTCTATCTCTTATCATATTCGCTTCCAATCTACTTTTATTTGCATCTTTACTTTTTGCATCTATATTATAAAATACCAAAAATATATTTATCTTATCATAGTATCTCTATTAGATCTCACTTTCGCAAGTGGCCGTGAAGGGATTGACAACCCCTTTATTGCGTTGGTTGCGAGTTCTTTGTTTGTTTGTGTAGGTGCGTGGGAATTTTGAGGAGCCTCCTACTGGATTGATACCTTGGTTCTCAAAAACTGAGGGAAATACTTACGCTAGTATTGCTGCATCACCCTTTCCTCTTCAAGGAAAACCAATGCAAGCTCAAGACATAGCACTCCCGCAGCACTAGGCCAGGCAATTGGGAGAAATGTTCTGTCCCCCACAGCCGACTAGTAGAGTTGTAGACCAAAGGGTTCCTCCCGCCTGCGTACATGGTCCCTGTCCGAGCTGGACTAGCCACTTATAATGGCGGGGAGCCAGCGGAGAGTTCTCCAAACCCATCCAAGGGGGAGCGAGTATGCTTTGTCCCCTATTTGCTGAGGGGACTCGGATTTCCAATCCATCCTTTCCTCCGCGGGCTCCTGGAGTTCTACGGCATCCAGCTGCACAACTTTACCCCAGCATCCATACTGCATATCGCAGGCTACGTCGCCTTCGGCGAGCTATTTCTGGGTTGCGAAGCTCATTTTGAGTTGTGGAAGAGGCTATTCTGCCTCGTACCCCACACTCAGGAGGGGTCGGTATATCGAGTGGGCGGAGCCGAAATATGGCGCATCACCGGGACCGGATACCTGTCCGGTACCCTGAAGAAGACATCCGAAGACTGGCCTTCGGAGTGGTTCTACATGGAGGATGTACCTCTTCTGGACCCTATTCGGAAGGGCCTTCCCGAGTTTGTAAATGCCCCGTTGGAGAAACGCCACAGCTGGCGCCCCTGGAGCCCCCAGGAGGAAGATAACAGAGAGATCCTTTTCCTGATGAATAGGATAAAGACACTGGCCAAATCAGGACTGACAATAATTGAGGTTATGTCCATATGTATAATGCGGGGTGTGCAGCCACTTTAATATCGGGGGAAACCCATGTGGCACTACAATGGAGAAGACGACGCCACCCGCTGCGGCCGTAAAGGCCCGGACTCCGCCGCCGCTCTAGTGAAAATATTGTCTGATTTGTACAAAGGAATAGAAGAGGAGTTTACCCGTATCAAGCCACAGGATGGATTCTCCATGTACAACCCCCCAAGCTGGGTGAGCCGCCATCTTTTATTCGAGTCTTTCCCGCATTCTTTAGCACAAATGTTTACCTTGTCAATTTGTAGCAGGAACTGCGAAAGGCTATGAGGGAGGTTCACAGCCTGTCTCCACAGCCAGAGGACCCCAGCCGGGCCCTCGACCCCGGACTCAAAGAAGATCCAGACACATTTGTGGAGCTCGTCGACAGGACATTTTATCAGTTTCTGCGATGGTGCGTTGGTGGCCATCATAGCTGATTATCCTGGCCTACTCCCTGTATCACATGTAAGTAAGACCGAAGTCCCAACTTCCAAAAAGGAATCCCTCTTTGCGCCTTACCCACCGCACATGTATTGCGTTTTACAGGGAAGGCCATCGGGACGCCATGCCGAACCCGCGGTGACTCGACAACAAGGGGCACCGAAGCTGGGTAGGCTTAAAAGGAAGGCGGTCAGGACTGACACTACAAAAAAAATACACATCCGTGATGATACGTGTTTGTCACAGTAGGTCGCATTTTTTGTCATGCATGTACATCCATGAATAATTTATGACAGAATCAAGATAGTCATACCTGTGCTGTCGTAGAAGTGTTCCATGACATTACCAAAATTATCATCACGGAAGTGTCCACTTACATGATGATAAATCGCGCGTCACAGAAGTGCTTTCGTCAAGGGTGACCGACACATGGCATCCACCGTAACGGAACGCCGTTAAGCTATCGGGTCGGGTTTTGGATCCGATAACCCGTTAACAGCCCCGACCAGTGGGGATTTTCCACGTGTAAAATCATCATTGGCTGGAGGAAATACGTGTCGGCTCACCGTTGGGACAGATGTCATATGCTCATTGGACCGAAGTCGCCTATGATACGGCGACACGTGGCACGGCCCTTCAGAGGCCCATTCCTGTGAAAAGGCCGGCCCGTTTGACTTGGTCAAAAGGTGGCGGCCCGGCCCACGGAAAGCATGTTAACCGCCTGTTCGCATATAGCCCATTTACAGCCCGCTAACCCAGGGCCCGTTACGACCTATCCGAATTAGGCCCAGTAGCGTCATCTGGGCCGTCCAATATGATTCAACCCGCTTTAACTTTCGGCCCATGTGTGGCCCATGACTTCTTTCGGCCCATATGAGGACCTTTGTAACTCTTGGCCCATTAACGGCCCATGGTGAAACTGGCCCGTAATGAACAATGTATCACTTTATACCCATTAACGGCCCGTTATTCCATTGGGTCGTTTCCAGCCCAAGTTATCTTTCGGCCTTCTCAGGGCCCATTGATTCTTGGGCTCATTTGCAGCATTCGGTTACATATGGCCCGTTACTGCCATTTTCTGCTTGTGGGCCAAATTCAGCCCGTCGTTACAGTCGGCCCATTTGCGGATCGTTAATACGTTGGGCCGTTTTCATGTCAAAAAAAACTCGTTGGGCTGTTTTCATAGAGTTATCAAATACGACCTATTAACGGCCCGTTATGGTCCACGAATAGTATGGCCCATGATTGGCGAAATGATGATACGCCCCGTAGAAAGCCCATGGATCCTACGACCCGTATGAGGCCCATGGATAGTACGGCCCTGTAGATGGCCCATGGATTGTACGGCCCGTAGAAGGCCCATGGACCCTAAGGCCCGTATAGAAGGCCGATGGATCCTACGGCCCGTATAGAAGGCCAATGGATCCTACGGCCGGACGAAGGCCCATGGATCATATGGCCTGCAGGAGGCCCATGGTTACAACAGTCCGTGTGTTGCCATGATTATTTTGGCCTAGTTACCAAAAATAGGCTATTATGGCCACTAGAAAAACACAGAAAAAGAACTGCAGTGACTACAAGCAAACAACTAAACAAGACAATAAGGAAATAAATAAGCAAGCAATTAACGCTAGCCTATTACCGCTATTACACATATTACATCCACTGGGCATCAAAGTTCGCCACCAGTGCAAATATAGGGAACAAAGCAGCATATTACATACACTGGCCATCAAAATTGGCCACCAATGCAAATAAACGCGGCAGCAAAACAAGAGCATAACAGAAACAACTTCAGAAGAGCTCAAGAAACGTTATCCTGGGTATCCACCATGCTGGCAATAAGCTTAGCAAGCTGATTAGCTTTGTCCTGTTTGGCGCTAAAATCCTCCAACACTTGATGTTGCACCAGAAAGTATGCATCTGAATGCTCCAGGGACTTCCGCAGTCCTTCTACTTCTTGTCGCAGCACAACTGATCAATGTCTTTCAGCTTGTAGTTGAGACTCAAGAAACCGAACTGATTCAGATAGTGAGTTTGAATAGCTTGTGCAAGCGGTAGTGGCCAGTAACTCGAACACTAAACCAAGACAGGACTTTGGGTTGTCTCACTGTCTTCACGCCCTTGCCGAGGACATCCGCGGGGCCACAGCCAGGCCCATGCCCGCCAAGTATCCACCGCTGCTCCCATGTAGCTGCCAGCCCACCAGCTAGGCAGGCACCTACGTGTCGACCTGAGGCTTCCAAGCCAACTCAGCGCATGCCTACGTGGTGGCATGCAAATCTTCGTGAAGGCCCTACCATTGCGCCACCTCAGCAGCCTGCCAGCCTACATGGCACTGACCACCTCGCTGGCCCGAGCATGTGTCAAAGCAGGGCAAGGCGGCGGTAAAGTGAGGGGGACACCTAAGGGGCGCATTAAATGCGTCTTGTCCTGTAATGGCTAAGTGATAAGCTTAGCCACAGTACACCGATGCCACCACCTGTGTGCCACTGTGGCGACCCCCTTGACTATAAAAGGGGGCCCGAGGCATCTAGGAGAAGGATTCGGATCCTTGGACAAGTTACGCTCATCATAGCTAGCTCAAGAACTCCAAGAACACTGATATACACACCAAACCAGGACTAGAGTATTACGCATCCTCGCGGCCCAAACCTAGGTAAACGACTCACATGCTTGTGCTGACTGCTAATCTCGCTCTTCTCACGACCCCGTGCCCCACAACCGAAGTAGGGATTCCCGTGATCCCATAGGTGTTGTTCCCACCGACATCTTTGACGAAACACTCCAAGTCAGATGAGGATTAGAAGATGACGAACCTCGACGAGATCCTTGCCGAGAAAACCCACAAGACCTATGGCAAGATCCTTGCCGGGGACGACCACAACGCCACGGCAAGACCCTTGCCGGGGCCCCGGCAGGGCCCTTGCCGAGGACATCCGCGGGGCCACAGACAGGTCCACGCCCACCAAGTTTCCACCACCGCTCCCATGCAGCTGCCAGCCCACCAGCTAGGCAGGCACCTATGTGTCGACGTGAGGCTTCCAAGCCAACTTAGCACATGCCTACTTGGTGGCATGCAAATCTTCGTGAAGGCCCTACCATCGCGCCACCTCAGCAGCCTGCCAGCCTACATGGCGCTGACAGCCTCATTGGCCCGGGTGCGTGTCAAAGCAGGGCAAGGCGGCAGTAAAGTGAGGGGGCCACCTAAGGGGCGCATTAAATGTGTCTTGTCCCATAATGGCTAAGCGATAAGCTTAGCCACAGTATACCGATGCCACCACCCGTGTGCCACTGTGGCGATCCCCTTGACTATAAAAGGAGGCCCGAGGCATCCAGGAGAAGGATTCATACCCTTGGACAAGTTACGCTCATCATAGCTAGCTCAAGAACTCCAAGAACACTGATATACACACCAAAGTAGGACTAGGGTATTACGCATCCTTGCGGCCCGAACCTGGGTAAACGACTCGCGTGCTTGTGCTGACTGCTGATCCCGCTCTTCTCATGACCCCGCGCCCCGCAATCGTAGTAGGGATTCCCGTGATCCCACAGGTGTCGTTCCCACCGACATCTTTGGCGCGCCAGGTAGGGGGCTGCAGTAGTGAGAATCTGGTTCAGCCGTCAGCCCAGTAGTTCTCTGTCGCCATGGCTTCCAAGGAAGGAGGCGACCAAGCGAGCAACACCGTCAGCAGATGCAGCAAGCATTCGCGCGACGACAAGAAAGCTAAGTCATGCAGAAACTCTGAGTAATTCCTTTATATATACGATTATCCTCCCGAGAGATCTTTCCTTTGTATGAGAAACCTGCACACAGTGGGGCCCTTCCATTATTGGCAACGCCCTTGGTCTGTTTCGAGTCCCCTCAGCAGATCGAGCGGTTGTGTCGAGAACGGCAGGGTGGCCTTCCGCTATTGGCAACGCTCTCGCTCTGTCTCGAGTCCGCTCAACAGTGCGAGCGGCCGTGCTGAGAACGGCGAGGTGGTTCGCACGGTAGCCAGCACACCCTGCCGGCCGCTAAAGGATCCGTCCTTCAAAGAGCTGTGGTTTGGGTTTACGCGTCGGCAAGCCTGCCCAATTGGCATAGGGTGGACGTACAAGGAGGGGTTGAACAGGAAAATAACATGCATCGATTTAAAACACTGTAGAGTTATTTTACATCAATTGTTGTTGCGGTTCTAACTAAAGATATGAATTGTCTTGGTTGTGAACCTGCAGCGGCAACAAGAAGTGAGGTTCCTAATCCCGGCGCTGGCCCTCTACCCTCTGAATTCCGCCGACGCGGCTGTTGATGGGCTCGATACGCTCCTTGAGTGCCATGAGGTCTGCATCATCCGGCAAGCTATCCAGCATGGCAACGAAGTCAAGGTTGGGGTTCCAGTATGCCAGCTTGGTGAGGAGGCGCCCCGGCAATATCCGGGCCTCGCTGGCCAGGGAGCTCGCCTAGTTGGAGTTGAATTGTTCAAGGGCTCCAAGGACGCCCTCGAAGAATAGAGTCAGTCTGGTGGGGGGGGGGCACTCACGTTCGTCTCCGGGGTGTACCTCACGTCCGGCATCCCCATGTCGGCCAGCTTATCAGTGGTCCTGTTGGCGACGTAGACGAGGCGGCTAATCCAAAGGTTCTCGCCCTTCACGAAATCCTCGTGAGTGGCAGCATATCGTCCTTCCGCAGCTGCTTCTCCCTCTCTAGGCCCTCGGTCAGGGCCTCCTCCCGGGCTTTGGCCTCCAAAAGCGTCTTCTCAAGACCCTCCAGCTTCAGCTTCAGGTCCTTGATGGAGTCGTTGGCGCGGGAGAGCTCCTCGGCCTTGGTGAGGATGTCATCCTGCGCCACCGTCAAGGCGCAGTTGGTCGTGTCCTTATCCTTCGCAAGCTGATCGGCCCTGTTCTTCATGCCATCCCGGTCCACCTCTAGCTCCTTCACCTTGTTGCCGTGGGCTAGAGCTTGGGCATCGAGTGCTTCCTTGTGCTTATGCTACAGCTCCCAGGTCCGTGCCGTGACAAGCTTCTTGACCTCCTCGTCCTTGTCGCGGAGTGTGGCAGCGAGCGCCGCCTCACGGGCGACGAGGTCCTCCTCCTGAGAATCCAGCTCGGCCTGGCGCTGGGACCGGGCGGCCTCGCCTTGGAGGCCTCTTCCCTCGCCGCCTTCTAGGATTTCTTGATGTCGGCCTGCTTCAGGAGAAGCTCCAGCTCGCGCTCCGCCAGCTGGCCTTGGGTGGCCTTCAGCTCCTTGTTCCACCAGGCCTCTGCCTCAACAGCATGCTTCTCGAGGTCTGCCTCCGCCTTGCCCACCACCACCTCCCTAGACTTTGCCTTGCCTAGATGGGCATGATGGAGCGCCTGCAGCTTCCAGAAGCTGGCGCCCATGGCCCAAAGAAGCTTCTCCTCCTGGGTGCCACCGCCACCGGTGCTCAGTTCTTTGACGACCTCGAGCCCGGTGGCGGCGAGCACTTCGTCATCGAACACCTCCCCCTCGGCCGGCACCCTGGTGCTCACCGTCCCTAGGAGGTGGACGAACAAGTCGTCGCCCACCTTCAGATATTTGCCTGAGCCGGAGGCAGCGGACAAGGAGGGTTGGTCGTCAACCACCTCCTCCTCGGCAGCGGCCTTGTCGGCCTCCTCGGCAGTGCCCTTGCCGGCCTCCTCGGTGGCAGCCTCACCAGTCTCCCCGGCAAGCCCCTTGGCGGCATCCTCGGTCGTGGTCTCGGCGGCCTTCTCGACGGTGACCTTGTCAGCCTCGGCCACGGCGTCCGCGGCGACCTCCTTGATGATGGTGTCGGTGTCCTCCTGGTCTGCCGCGGGGGATCTGTATGCCGAAAGAGGAAATGAGGCAGGGCCAAAATCAAGATTCAAAAAAAGAAGAGGAGTAAGGAAAAACAGCTGACTCACCCTTGCCGGGCTGAGAAGAAGTGGCCCCCTCCCCACAAACATTTGTTGCCGGGATGGGGCCACAAGTGCCCAAGTCTACCTCCTCCTCCTTCGTGCGCATGGGCTCGGTGTCTGGCGCCCTTGCCGGGGACGTCCCTCGGGGCGGTGTGGTCGATGGGGGCGGAGTGGTGGGGATGGCCCTTGGTGGCTCCTCCTCCTGCTGCCCTCCTCCTACAGCCACGTCAAGATCAGTACAAAAAAGTCACACCCCGACGCATGTTGATGGGGAGTAAGTGGTGAACGCACGCTGAGGGCTAAGCCGGAGGCTGCTGTCCGGGCTGCTCTCCACCACCAGCGGCGCCTTTAAGGTACCCCCCGGGGGCTGGCTGGCCGTCGAGGCCTTGGCCCTCTTTACCGCCCGCTGGGCCAGCGTCTCCATCTCCCTGCGAAGACAAAAACGAATCAAGGAAGGCGGCACGATTGGAGAGGACAGAAACGATGAGGGGTAGAATGCTTACTCGTCCTCCACCTCCTCCTCTGCTGCCTTCCTCTTCCTCCTCGGGCTGAGGGATGAAAAATCAAAGGCAACCTCCGCACCGGCGTTTGCCACGGGAGGGGAAGGCGATGGAGTCTAGTAGCGTTTGGATGATGAAGAAGAAGCAGTCGCCTTCTTTTTCGCCACCGCGGCCTTCTTCCTCGCCACCGCGGCCCTTGTCACGCGCGCGGTTTCCCCTGGACCTCTTGCCACGGCTCGGCCCTGCCGGACCGGACTGGCTCGCTGGACCCGACCCAATGCAGGACGCACTTTTTCTTCATAGCCGAGGGGTCGTCGGCCTCGGCCTCCTCCTCAGACGATTCCTCGACCACGTCCTTGATAGGAGGGGCCTCAGTGCTGACGCTGCCCGCCTCCCTGGCAGACTTCACCCACTGGGCGAGCTCCTTCTCTTCTGCGGCTGCGGCGGCCTCGTCCTCCACGCCACCGGCGTCGTCGGCCGCCCTGGCAAGCTCCGCCTCCACCACTCTGGCAGCGATGTAGTCCAGCTCCTCCTGGGTGGTGTCCTGGATGAGCAGCGGCTCGTCATGATCAATTTCTTCGACTAGGTTGTCGAAGAACTCCTCCACCTCGCGTGCCGGGGGCTCGACCCAAGCTGGGTCAAGATCGTGTGCGTTGAAGACCGGCATCATGGCGAGGATGTCAGCCTGCCGGTGAGTTGTCGCTCAGCGGGACCACTCCCGACGGCAGCCCGAACAAGGGCCCCTTGATGGCCTTGCCGGACTTCGCAGCCTTGCAGGTCCTCTCGACCCCACCGTCGGCGGACATGTCGAGCTGGAAGAGCCTCCAGCAATACTAGGAGTGCATCATCATCGTGAGGTTGTGCTTCAGGCCGGTGCGGATCCTCATGATGTCGGCCGCGTTCCTGAAATCCCAGGCCGGCCTCCCCTTGTTGTGCAGCGGAGCGATTCGGCGGCGCATGAAATCTGCCGCAATCATCTCGAGGGTAAGAGCCTGACCTCGGTGAGGCGACGAATCCTGGTGGTGGCGATCGAAAACTTCTTGTCATCGGCGTCGAGGTCGCTCCAGTCCACGCCACGGAGTGGCGGCTCCCAACGAACACCATGGCAGAACTCCGGTGGGTTCTCCTCCATGATCCAGCACCACCGGCCCCGCCACTCCTCCCACCTCTCCTTCATGGCGCCCTCTGGGTATGAGCCTTTCCTCTGGGCCCTCGGGATCCAGGCGACGCTTCCAGAAAGGGTGCCCCCGGGTTGGATGCGGGGGGAGAAGTAGTGGCGAAAAAGTGCCGTGCTGGGAAACACCCCGGCGAAGCCCTCCCAGAGGAGGGCAAAGCACGCCACGACGTTCGCCGTGAGATCCAATAGATGGAAACGAAAAGTGCGCATGACATCGTTGAAGAAATCGGAAAAGGGGGGCAGAGCCTGCAGAAGAAGAAGTCAACGAAGAATGGATACCGTTTTGAGCCATCCTTGCTGCAATCCACAGGGATGGTGTGCATGGCAGGGTGCCACTCCGTCTCCGCCCCCCATAAAGGCTTGAAGTAGTCCCCGAGGTCGAAGACATCGATTGACGACGGGATGAAATAGGCGAACTGCGCCCGCCGCGCCACCGCCTCACACTCTCCGGCATCTCCTTCTCCCGTGTGTCCTTGGCCACACCCTTGCCCTTGCCAGATTCAGGCGCCATGGCGACTGGGAAGAGGACGAGGGGTCGAAGGCAGTGGGGAGCGCAGCAGCAGCGAGTGGGAGTGAGAGCTTGAGGAAGAAGAAGATGGGGACGATGATGCCGAGTTTGGGGAAAGCACAGGGGGTAAATGAGCCACGCGCCCGCAGTTATTCCTTTTTATGGGGAAGGCGCGGGCTGCCTCTTTACCATTTATTGCAACGTGACACATGCCTGCAGCAACCGCCCCACGCATGCCCCCCACGTCACGCATTCAACGCGGGTCGTGGAGAAGCGCAGCAGACAAAAAAATCACTGCGGTAAAAACCGCCCCGCCTGCCCGCACACCGTTTTGGGCCTAGCCCAAAACGTTGCACTTATGTGTGGCCCAGGCCCGGGGGCTCCTGTCGGTGTACTAAAGTAGGGGCACTCCTTTGTACCCCTTACTTGTGCACGGGCAGTCAGAGCCGCGCCTGCGGCCACGCTTAGCAGGGCAGAGGGAGGAGTCAAAACCGCAAGATGGTCAAAGCAACGCCAAGACAGAGACACGAAGAGCAAGAGGGCGAGGTGGACTCCCCCGGCAAGACCCTTGCCGAGGCAGCCTTCGCAGCCACGGCAAGAACCATGCCGGGGCGGCTTGTCCAATGCCAGCAAAGCGCGCCACCCTTGAGCCCCAGGTTTTCCAACACCACCAACCATGTTGGGACCAAGGCTCGGGAGGTGCCTCCGTGATGGCATGCATATCTTTGTGAAGATCACAAACACTCCAAGTCAGATGAGGATTAGAAGACAACGAACCTTGTCGAGATCCTTGCCGAGAAAACCCACAAGACCTCCGGCAAGATCCTTGCCGGGGACGATCACAATGCCACGGCAAGACCCTTGCCGAGGCCCCAGCAAGGCCCTTGCCAAGGACATCCGCGGGGCCACAGCCAGGCCCACGCTCGCCAATTTCCACCGCTGCTCCCATGCAGCTGCCAGCCCACCAGCTAGGCAGGCACCTACGTGTCGACGTGAGGCTTCCAAGCCAACTCAGCGCATGCCTACATGGTGGCATGCAAATCTTCGTGAAGGCCCTACCACCGCGCCACCTCAGCAGCCTGCCAGCCTACATGGTGCTGACCGCCTCGCTGGCCCAGGCGCGTGTCAAAGCAGGACAAGGCGGTGGTAAAGTGAGGGGGACACCTAAGGGGCGCATTAAATGCGTCTTGTCCCGCAATGGCTAAGCGATAAGCTTAGCCACAGTACATCGATGCCACCACCTGTGTGCCACTGTGGCGATCCCCTTGACTATAGAAGGAGGCCTAAGGCATCCAGGAGAAGGATCCGGACCCTTGGACAAGTTACGCTCATCATAGCTAGCTCAAGAACTCCAAGAACACTGATATACACACCAAAGCAGGACTAGGGTATTACACATCCTCGCGGCCCGAACCTGGGTAAACCACTCGCATGCTTGTGCTGACTGCTGATCCCGCTCTTCTCACGACCCCGCTGAGGGAGTCCTGGATTAGGGGGTCCTCAGACAGTCGGACTATATACTTTGGCCAGACTGCTGGACTATGAAGATACAAGATTGAAGACTTCGTCCGGTGTCCGGGTGGGACTCTCCTTTGCATGGAAGGCAAGCTTGGCAATTCAGATTTGTAGATCTCCTTCCATGTAACCGATTCTGTGTAACCCTAGCCCCCTCTGGTGTCTATATAAACCGGAGGGTTTAGTCCATAGGACAAGAACGTTCATAATCATAGGCTAGCTTCTAGGGTTTAGCCTCTATAATCTGTGGTAGATCAACTCTTGTAATACTCATATCATCAAGATCAATCAAGCAGGAAGTAGGGTATTACCTCCATCGAGAGGGCCCGAACCTGGGTAAACATCGTGTTCCCCGCCTCCTGTTACCATTAGGCTTAGACGCATAGTTCGGGACCCCCTACCCGAGATCCGCTGGTTTTGACACCGACATTGGTGCTTTCATTGACAGTTCCACTGTGCCGTCACGATAAGGCTTGATGGCTCGCCCTGTTGTCAAGGACAGCATCACCTCTGGGGGAGACCTGGCTGTAGGCCAGACTCTCTGGCTGGGCGGCTTCATCATGACCGCCCGTTCAGCTGCCGCGCCGACAATGACTTCTCAGGTCATCAAGAAGAGCCTCCACGTCAGCTCGGAATTCACCGAGAAGATGGATCCAATGGAGCTCTCCTCCCTGAACAAGCTCTTGCATCACATCGCCACCCTGGGAGTGGCTACGGACTATGATCGGATCGGGCTTAATCCCGACCAAAGGGAGATTAACTCTCCGCCGGTCACCCATCATATAGCGGTGGTGGAGGAACAATGCAGCGATTCTTCCTCTATTTTGACGACGAACTATGTCCGGATTCCCGAGCTCTCTCAGCCGGATACCCGTCTACGGGAGGACATGGCCCAGGCTCCGAACCTAGAATCTGGCAGCGGGCCAGAAATATTGGGCAACATCCCGGAGTCTGGGCTGCCAAGCTCGGGAGCTCCTCTGCCCCTAGGTCTCAGACCGGGTCAGGATTTGGACTTAAATCCACCCACCCACCCAGACACAAGTGATCTTTCCCACATTAGACAAGAGCCCCAAGAGACAGTACATCACTTCTGGGCCAGATTCCTCCTTGTAGTGAGCAAGGTCAAGGACTGTCGCGAGGAAGACAGAATTTCATTCTTTTGCAAAAACTGCATGAACAAGGGAATCCTCAACGCCATAAGTCGCCATGACATAGCACACTTCGCTGACTTGGCGGCCATAGTACAGAAGTACTGTGCGATGGAAAGTTCTTGGAAAACCCAAACAAAATTCTGGGATCCTCTGGCTCTCACTAAACCCCTCGTCCGAACTAAAAGGGTGCGCTCTCACAAGTCACCCAATCCAATTACAAAGAAGCCAAAGCCCCCTACAAGGCGTGGAACCATATTGAAGGGATGGCTCAACAGGCTATGCAAAATTCACAACACAGCGGATATCATACCAACACACAGCCTTAGAGCATATTGGATACTCCGACAGGTGGCCAAGAGCGGCGAGGATCCCTCATCAACAATACCGCAGAGCACCATCCGCGGAGAATAACAATACAGTACTGACAGTCTTCGAGACTTTCGCCTCAAACAATAGGCATAAGCGAGCACTCCGACGCCTCGCCAAAGTCTGCCACGTAGCAGCAATAAATCCATGGAACGACACGACCATAACCTTCAATGCGAGGGACGAACCTCAATTCCGAACAGTCTGAGCACCAGCCGCTTTGGTCCTTAGTCCAATTGTGGACGGCTTCAGGCTTACTAAAGTGCTCATGGACGGTGGCAGTGGATTAAACCTCATCTACGAGGAAACTCTCAACAAAATGGAGATAGACAAGAGCCGCATTGAGCAAAGCAGCATGACCTTAAGAGGAATCATCCCTAGTCGGGAGGCACGATGTGCGGGAAAAATCACACTGGATGTGGTATTCGGCACGCGGAGAATTATAGGTCCGAAGAAATCACATTCCAAGTGGCCCCGTTCAGTAGTGGATACCACGCCCTTTTAGGGCGGGATGCATTCATGAGCTTCCAAGCTATACCCCATTACGGGTACATGAAGGTCAAGATGCCCGGGCCCAATGGAATCATCACTCTAGCTAGAGATCCGGACATAGCACTCCGCGCCGAAAATAAAACCGCTGCACTAGCCCTGGAGGCATTATCCGAAGCCCTCGCGGCCGAAGAATTAACAGCGCTGCGCTCCACAGTGCACAGGGACGACGTGATACTCGACAAACGACCCAAGTCCACCTCTTTTAAACCAGCAGACGAAATAGTCAAATTCCAGGTCCACCCAACGGACCCTACAAAAACAGCATCCATTGGGGCACAGCTGAACCCCACAATAGACGCCGCACTACGAGAGTTCTTGTGCGAGAATTGGGACATCTTCGCCTGGCATCCTTCAGTCATGCCAGGTATCCCACGCAGGCTGGCCGAGCATAGCCTAAAATACTAAAGGGATACAAGCCGGTCAAGCAGACTCTTCGGTGCTTTTCAGAACCTAAGCGACAAGCCATGGGAGAAGAGCTAGCCAAGCTACTCGAGGCCGGATTTATCAGAGAAATAAAACATCCAGACTGGCTAGCAAACCTGGTGATGGTACCAAAGAAGGACAAATCCTGGTGCCTATGTGTCAATTTCAAGGACCTCAATAAGGCTTGCCCTAAGGATCCCTTCCCCCTCCCCCACATCGATCAAATCATCGATGCTACCGCAGGACACGACTCATTATGTTTCCTCGACGCATACTACGGATACCATCAAATCAAGATGGCAGAGCCCGATCAAGCCGCAACGGCATTCATCACTCCATACGGCCCCTTTTGTTTTAACACCATGCCTTTCAGGCTCAAAAACGCCGGTGCAACCTATCAACGCATGATTCAGACATGCCTGGAAACACAAATCGGCAAAACAGTGGAGGCATACATAGACGATGTGGTCATCAAAACCAGACACGTTGAAGCTTTATAGACAACTTGAGGCTTACGTTCGACAATCTCCGAACATATGACATCAAGCTCAATCCGGAAAAATGCATTTTCAGCGTACCTACCGGAAAGCTCTTGGACTTCATCGTTTCCAATAGAGGAATTGAAGCAAATCCGGCTAAAATACGAGCTCTGTCATAGTTGGCTACCCCAATAGACCTCAAGCAAATCCATAAACTAACTGGATGCGTGGCTGCTTTAAGCCGCTTTATGCCCCGATTAGGAGAAAGGACACTACCTCTCTATCGCCTTCTTCGACGCACCGAATACTTTGAGTGGACGGATGCGGCTATGGCTGGACTGGAAGAAATAAAGGTCCTCCTGGCCAGCAATCCAATCCCGGCCACGCCAAATATCGGTGAACCTATGTTGTTATATATAGCTGCAACACATCAGGTTGTAAGCGCAGTGCTCGTCGTCGAACGAGAGACGGACGGACACAAACTCCCGATTCAAAAGCCGGTATACTATGTATCCACTGTCCTCACTCCATGCAAGTCATGGTACCCACATTATCAAAAGATAGCATACGCGGTCTTCATGGCATCCCGGAAACTACGACACTACTTTCAAGAGTGTTCAATCATGGTGGCCTCCGAAGTACCACTGAACGATATAATCAATAACCGCGATGCCACGGGCCGGATTGCTAAGTGGGCTATTGAGCTCCTCCCAAGTACTGGCTGACTTCGTCGCTGAATGGACAGAAGCCGAACTCCCTAAAGAGTACGGCACGTATTCCAATTGGATCATGCACTTCGACGGCTCTAAAGATGCTGGCTGGTCTGGGGGCAGGCGTTGTCCTGACATCCACCACCAGAGATACAGTCCAATACGTACTACAAATACTATACACAGATTCCAACAATGCGGCCGAATACGAGGCTCTGTTGCATGGTCTTCGGATGGCACTATCCATGGGCATTCAATGCCTAGAAGTGCGTGGGGATTCAAACCTCGCAATATCCCAAATAAATGGAGACTTCGATGCCAAGGACCCAAAAAATGGCGGCCTACCGCAATGCCGTCTTCAAAATGTCAGCTCGGTTCGAGAGGCTCGAATTCCACCATGTGGTCCGAGAAAACAATCAAGCGGCGGATATCCTCGCCCGTATCGGTGCTAAGCACGACCCCGTCCCACCTAATATCTTCTTAGAAAGGCTGTTCAAGACATCCGTGGTGTGGGAAGGGGAGACCGGCAATACCAGTCCAGATCCGAACACAACCCCAGATCCCGAACACTCTGACGTAATCAGAGGCTCCGCCACCGAAATAACACCTTCGACCCACGTGATTATGGCTGTCATCCCCCCGTGGACAGAACCCTTCTTAGCGTACCAAAATAGGCAAGAACTCCTTGAGGACCAAAATGAGGCGCATTGCATTGTGCGGCGCTCTAAAGCCTACAAGGTCCACGAGGGAGAGCTTTATAAAAAAAGCACGACCGGAGTGCTCCAAAGGTGCATCTTCGAAGAGGAAGGACAGCAGCTACTGGCCGAAATTCATGTTGGACTCGGCGGCCATCACGCCGCAGCTCGGGCCCTTGTAAGCAAGGCCTTCCGTATAGGTTTCTACTGGCCGACAGCCCGAGCAGACGCACAGGACCTCGTCCAACATTGCGTCGGTTGCTAGCTTTTTGCAAATCAAAGCCACATGCCACCTACCGCTCTCCAAACAATCCCCATAACTTGGCCCTTTGTGGTCTGGGGGCTCGATATGGTTGGACCCCTTAAAGGAGGAAGCCATAAGAAGAAATACTTGTTGGTCATGGTGGATAAATTCGTCTAGTGTACTTGGCAGGAGCTCTCTTTGTGAACCATTGGTTTCATCAAATCGCACGTCCACAGTTTCAACGATTTTGTAGAGATAGAGGTTGAAGATTCTGTAAGAGTGCGAGTCCTTTCCGTAACCGAGCATGAAGCCTTCGTGAGCTTTGGGTGCAAATTTTGACTTGTGATGGGGATCCTTGATCCAGCACCTAGCCCCAAATACTCTGAAGTAGCTGACATTTGGCTTCTTACCAGTAAGGAGCTCATAGGATGTTTTGTTCAGAAGCTTATGGATGTAAAAACGGTTGATGATGTGACATGCTGTATCAATAGCTTCAGGCCAGAACTTTCTTGGTGTCTTGTATTCATCGAGCATTGTTCGAGCCGTCTCAATGAGGGTTCTGTTCTTGCGTTCTATGATGCCATTTTGCTGAGGTGTGTATGGAGCAGAGAACTCATGAGTGATTCCCATTGTATCCAGATAAAGATCAAGTCCGGTGTTCTTGAACTCAGTGCCATTGTCACTTCTAATATGCTTGATCTTGACGCCATAATTGTTCATGGCTTGATTGGCGAAGCGTCTGAAGACATCTTGCACTTCAGTCTTGTAGAGAATTATGTGCACCCATGTATATCTTGAGTAGTCATCGACAATGACGAAGCCATAGAGACAAGCAGTTGTTGTGAGGGTAGAGTAGTGAGTAGGGCCAAATAAGTCCATGTGTAACAGCTCGAAGGGTTGAGATGTCGTCATGATTGTCTTCGAGGGGTGCTTTGCCCTAGTCATCTTTCCAGCTTCGGAGGCACCACACAAATGATCCTTCTTGAACTTGACACCCTCGATGACTATGACATGCTTCTTCTTGGAGAGTGTGTGTAAGTTCCTCATGCCAGCATGCCCCAGCCTCCGATGCCAGAGCCAGCATTCTGAAGCTTTTGCAAGAAGACATATGGCAAGCTGTGGACCTGCTGAGAAATCTACCATGTATAGATCATCTTTCCGATACCCTTCAAAGACTAGAGACTTGTCAGATTCCATTAGTACAAGGCAACGATATTTTCCGAATAGCACAATCATGTTCAAGTCACAAAGCATCGAGACAGACATTAAGTTGAAACCAAGGGATTCAACAAGCATCACTTTATCCATGTGTTGATCCTTTGAGATTGAACTCTACCTAGACCCAATACCTTGCTTTTACCAGTGTCAGCAAATGTGATGTGACTCTTGTCGGATGGACGTAAGGTTGAGTCCATGAGAAGACTTCGGTCACCAGTCATATGATTAGTGCATCCGCTGTCCATAATCCATTCTGAAGCATGAGGTGTCATACCCTACAGTGCAGTTAGGAGGATAGGCTTCACAAAGAGTGTTGTGAAGCATAAGCATTTGACGCACACAAGGATTATAACAGCTTAGATCAAGGTTAGGACTCATAGTATGACTGGTAAGCGATTCAGATGTGAAATACATAGTAAGACCATTTTATCATGCATCCCTTAATGTGTTTTAGGTCCCCAGCAATAGCATCGGACGCCTTTGATTTTCGGCTGGAGACCCTTCCCTACAGAAGAGAGTTAATTCTTCTTAACCACCCACAACTTCAGGGGTGGCTTAGAAGCAATGAGTCTAAGTGTAGCATCTGAGAACTTCGGCTTTGGAGCCCTAGCAAATAGCCTTGCAGGAGATGCATGATACTCATATCAATAAGCAGAAAAGTTCTTAGTTCTATGAACATAGCGGTTTGAAGACACACGCTCATATTCATAAGTTTGAGTACGGTTTCCCTGCAAAACATTGGCGTTAGGGTGACTCAGGTGAGTCATGTATCTGTATGAAGCCTTTGGGCCATATGAAGCCATAGGTCTGGGGTTTGTCTTCTTCCTTGGTGGTGTCATGATGACATTCACAGGAAGATTCTCAATGCAGCTTTTGGGAACCCAGATCTTCTTCACAGGTGGTCCATTCCTACAGTTAGTACCAATATACCTGGCAAACACTTCACCATTCTGATTCTTGAACAGCTTATAGTTTGCATCAAGGGATTCATCAATGATAATAGGATTAGCACAGGTAAAGCCAGATAAGGTTGATGGATCCGCTGAAGGTTCCTTTGCAGCAACCCATGTGGTTTTGGGATACTGCTCATGCTTCCAGTAGGAGCCATCAATATTCATTTTCCTCTCGAACCCAACACCCTCTTTCCTAGGGTTTCGGTTCAGAATCTGCTTTTTGAGGACATCGCAAAGTGTCTGATGTCCTTTCAGACTTTTATACATCCCTGTTTCAAGCAATGTCTTCAACCTAACATTTTCATCAGCAATAGTAGTGGTATCCTCCGAAGAGGGGTTAGTTACCACATCAGTAGTTGAAGACAATGCAACAGTAGCAGCAGTGGAACATTCAGCAATAGAGGTAGCATTATCACGCTCAATGCATTTTAGACATGGTGTTTCAAATCCATCCTGAGCGGGACTGATCTGTTGAGCGCGAAGTGACTCATTCTATTTTTGAAGATCTTCATGAGCCGCTCTCAATTTCTCAAGCTCTTGCTTCCTTTGAAGATAATCATAGGAGAGCTTTTCATAAGTAGTTGAGAGCGTTTCATGACGACTTTCAAGTTCTTGGTACTTAGCATGAAGATTTTTTATGTCTTCAACTAAGGACTGTGAACGTGTCAATTCCGCGTCCAATAGGTCGTCACTTTTGTCTAACAGTTTTTGAGTATGTTCCATAGCTTTTTGTTGTTCAGTTGCAATTTTAGCAAGTGTTTTGTAGCTGGGTTTGGATTCACAATCAGAGTCATCTTCACTTGATGTTTGAAAGTAAGCATCACGTGATTTTACCTTGGCACCACGTGCCATGAAGCGGTAGGTGGGAGCAGGGTCGTCCTTGTCATCAGCTTCAACGTTGGTGTGGAAGTCATTGTCTTCAGTGTTGAAGATGGACTTGGCAACATAGGCTGTGGCTAGAGCCAGACTTGCAACGCCTGGGTCGGACTCCTCTTCAGACTCCACCTCCGCCTCCTCAGAAGCAGACTCCTCCTCTGAATCCATCTCCTTGCCAACAAAAGCACGAGCCTTGCCAGATGAGCTCTTCTTATGATATGAAGACTTTGACGAGGACTTGGAAGAAGACTTTGAAGATTTCTTCTTCTTCTTGTCATCAGAATCATATTCCTTGCTCTTCTTCTTCTTCTTCTCATTGTCCCACTGTGGACACTCAGAGATATAGTGTCCAGGTTTCTTGCACTTGTGACATGTTCTCTTCTTGTAGTCATGAGTGGAAGCTTCATCATTTCTTGAGCTTGATCGTGAAGACTTTCTGAAGCCCTTCTTGGTGAACTTCTGGAACTTCTTCACAAGCATAGCAAGTTCCTTTCCAATGTCTTCAGGATCATCAGAACTGCAGTCAGATTCTTCTTCAGATGAGGAAACAACCTTTGCCTTCAAAGCGCGAGTTTGGCCATAGTTGGGACCATAGATATCTCTTTTCTCAGAAAGCTGGAACTCATGTGTGTTGAGCCTCTCAAGTATATCAGACGGATCGAGTGTCTTGAAGTCAGGGTTCTTGTATCATGAGGGCAAGGGTGTCAAAGGAGCTGTCAAGTGATCTCAGTAGTGTCTTGACGATTTCATGCTTGGTAATCTCAGTGGCGCCGAGAGCATGAAGCTCATTTGTGATGTCGGTGAGACAATCAAACATGAGCTGGACATTTTCATTGTCGTTTCTCTTGAAGCGGTTGAAGAGGTTGCGAAGAACACTGATCCTTTGATCTCTTTGGGTTGAGACACCTTCGTTGACCTTGGATAGCCAGTCCCAGACTAGCTTCGACGTTTCCAGAGCACTCACACGACCATACTGTCCTTTGGTCAGATGACCATAGATGATGTTCTTGGCAGTAGAGTCCAGTTGAATGAACTTCTTGACATCAGCAGGGGTGACACCTTCAGCAGTTTTGGGAACGCCATTCTTGACGACATACCAGAGGTCGACATCAATGGCTTCAAGATGCATGCGTATCTTATTCTTCCAGTAGAGATATTCAGTTCCATCGAACATGGGGCAAGCAGTGGAGACTTTGATTATCCCTGCAGTCGACATAGCTAAAACTCCAGGTGGTTAAACCGAATCACACAGAACAAGGGAGTACCTTGCTCTGATACCAATTGAAAGTGCTAGTTATCGACTAGAGGGAGGGGGGTGAATAGGCGATTTTTATGAAAGTCTTCAAAACGTGGAAGTTTCGAAGACAAACAATAGAAATGACCTAATTGATATGCAGCGGAAGATAAACTACAACAAGCAAACCGTAGTCAAGTATGCAATAATGTGACAGTACAAAGACTAATAGCAGCTTGGTAGTAAGGATTAGGATGGAAGATAGTATGAAGCCAATCAACGATAGTAGTCAAGCAATGAAGTCAAACAGGTACGACAATTAGGCAATGACTTCACGAAGACTAACTCTAAGTAAAGGGAGGGAGAGGATAGAACCAGTCACTTGTTGAAGACACAGGATTTGTTGGACCAGTTCCAGTTGCTGTGACAACTGTACGTCTGGTTTGGGAGGCTGAGATTCAACTTAGAAGACCGTGTCTTCACCTTATTCCTCTTGAGCTCAGGACACACAGTCCTCGCCCAATCACTCTGGTAAGTCTTCAAGGTAGACTTCCGAACCTTCACAGACTTCGTTCACCGGCGATCCACAATGACTCTTGGATGCTCAGAAAGCGACGCCTAACTGGCTGGAGCATTCACAGTCCTCAAATGTAATAAGTCTTTAGGTCACACAGACAGAAAGACTTCAGTGATGCCTAACACTCTTTGGCTCTGGGTGTTTGGGCTTTGTCCTCGCAAGGATTTCTCTCTCTCTCAAAGGCTTCGAGGTGGGTTGCTCTCAAACGACAAAAGACGTGCACTAACTCTGAGCAGCCACCAATTTATGGTGTAGCGGGTGGGCTATTTATAGCCACAAGGCAACCCAACCTGATATGTCCGAAATGACCCTAGGTCACTAAGGAATTGACACGTGTTCCAACGGTCAGATTTCAAACACACACAACAACTTTACTTGGGCTACAAGCAAAGCTGACTCATCCAGCTCTGGATAAGATTTGCTCTCATTGTCTTCGCTCGAAGACATAGGATTTGGGTTGAGCATCACTTCAGTCATTCTGACTTTGTTCACTTGGACCCCACTTAACAGTACGGTGGTTCCTATGACTCAACAAAGAAGAAAAAGGAAACAATGAGATGACACAGTCTTCGCGCTCCATAGTCTTCACTCAATGTCTTCTCATGTCATAGTCTTCAATATGAATATCTTCACATACCACCATTGTCGTTAATGTCTTCATACATTTTTAGGGGTCATCTCCGGTAGGTAAACCGAATCAATGAGGGACACTACCTGCGTTATCCTGCAATTCTCACAAACGCACTAGTCCCTCAACCAACTCTCACTTAGCCATAGAAGTCTACAATTTTAAATTTTGGCGAAGCCCCTAGTATTCGGTAGGCCGAACATGGGGCGCTATAAATGCCTATATCGGACAAGGCCGATTCCTCGCCCGAAGCGGAAAAATCTTTAAGTATTTGAGACCTCTCGAATAGCGACCAGCTCTCGCCTCATCATGACAGTCAGTTTTCGGCTTTCTCTACTGAGGTGCTCGTCCGAAAGAACCGGGACACAATCGTAGTAGTTCTCCCTATGCTACCTTAGCCGATATAGCGGAACGTAACGCACCAAAACATGGGAGCCGGGCAAACCCAACTATTGACCCAGGACATGATTCGGAGCTGATGCATATAATGTTATAAGTTCGGGGTGCCGCAGTATCGAAAGTGTTCAGACTTTTCTTGCCTTGTGATGGGGTACACTGAAGCCCCTGGCGAACTAGACTTACCAAAATGTACGTGTGCAATTTGTAATAAATAAGCAGTAAAGGAAAAGGATAAAGAAATGTAATAGTAAGCTGACGCTGTACATTATTTATCATTATTATTTGAATAATACGTCAAGGCGTATGTGTATAGGTGGTGCGATAAGCAAAATAGGACTATTTGACATGTCCTTAACCAGGAGTGAGCTGCGTGTTGGTATGTAAAACAGGTATAGCGATCGATATCAGAGACCACCTGGGGATTCCCTTGTACGCCAAGGCTTCTTGTCTCCTTGGTGTTTCCATCCCATTATGGGTCCGATAGTCGGACTATCGGAAGAGCCTCCCAAAAATAGGTACCTAGAAAGAAAAGGTGTGAAGATATACGGATCCTGGGCGGTTGAGCCGCATTGTGGACCATGTCGTAGCTGTGCCTCCGCCTGTTGTTGTTGTTGTTGTTGTTGTTGTTGTTGTTGTTGTTGTTGTTGTTGTTGTTGTTGTTGTTGTTGTTGTTGTTGTTGTTGTTG